>NC_134358.1:229642599-229950647 GCF_048569485.1 Anomaloglossus baeobatrachus | reverse complement strand
CTGTCCACGGAGTCTGTGAGGGGTTCAGGGCTTCTCCCACCCAGCCGGGCCGTTTTGGCTTCCTTGCCTGCACTGTGTGTCTGTGGCCCTGCTGCGGTATGAACTATGCAGCTGGCTCTGCTCTGCTCTGCTCCTAGGTACCGACCTGACAGGCAACTCGAGTCCTTCCTAGTATGTTCCTGAACTCTCCTATGTTGCTTGTGTCTGTGGTACAGGTGAAAGATCTGGAATCTTCACTTCTCTGGTGGTAACTATGCAGTATGTAACCTGCAGTCTCGGATCCAGCATCCGTTCTGTGTGCTCCACTGGGATGAACTCAGCAATGCTCTGTCTCCCAGGAATGTTCCTCTGTGTACGCTTTCTCCTTTCCTCAGACCCTCAGCTAGGCCTGGAATTGGTCAGTGGATCCTGAGGTGAGCTAAAGCCAGCTCCAACCTGCAGAGATCCTTTCTCCTCAGTCCTCTGCACTGAACTTCCAAACTGAAACTACTGACCATTTCCTCCCCCCACCAGAATATACAGGGAAGCAGCTTGGTCTCCCCCTTCTGGCCAGGAGGTCTTGGTGTTGTGTGTGGGGAGTTAACCCTTTGTGTTGTTACTGTGGCAACCCTGGGGTGCCACATTAGCGCCCCTGAAACCCTCGGGGCACTACAGGGAACTGCATCCTCTTAGGGATGCAGGACCTACCCCCTGGGACCTGGAGTACCAGTTCCGATTCCACCAAAACACGACCAAAATCCTAGTTCTCCACTCCACACTGGGCATAGAGGGTTAACCATGTAAGGGGATGGTCGCCATGGGAACGAATCCCTGAGTATAGCCAGCCTCATGGGAGGGGTCAGTCAGTCGGTAGTGAGTAGGGAGTTGAGTAGCACACAGGAGAGGTGTGCAGACGTGCCTGAGCTGGGTCAGTGTAACGGTGACCCCCGGGGACACAGGAAAGAGGTCGCCAGGACGGGTTCCGGAGATACCGCAGGGACCGGAGCTCGCACAGGGCACAGGGCCCTAGGTAAAGCACAAGTTTTAGACTGTTTAGCAAATACTGCCCAGTGAGGACACCTTCACTGACTTCACCGAACCAAATAATCCGGGGGCATCAGCAGTAAACTAGGAATGGGGTTCGGACACTTACCTCCCCACAGGGTCCGCACTGCCCACCGTACGGAGAATGAGACTCTACCCCAAAAGGGACAGTCGGGGCCCCCAAACGCTCCACGCTACGGGGACCCAATCAACTGAGAGTGCCGGGGACAGAGCAACCTGGGTCACTACATTGACACTGGTCCTCCAACGGACCTGAACCAGCAACCCCTGGGTCCACAGTGAGTAGAGACTGTTAAAGACAACCTGGTGTGGTCTCCGTTATTGCCCCCATTACATCTCCCAGGCACAGCCCTACCTGCGGAGGGCCTACAATCACAGCTGCCACTACCACCAGCCCTGGGAGTACCCACATTCAGCAGTTCTCCATCCTTAACCGCAACCTGCAGGTGGCATCAC
Source organism: Anomaloglossus baeobatrachus (assembly GCF_048569485.1). Lineage (NCBI taxonomy): Eukaryota > Metazoa > Chordata > Amphibia > Anura > Aromobatidae > Anomaloglossus > Anomaloglossus baeobatrachus. The sequence goes on along the minus strand of NC_134358.1, from coordinate 229,949,147 downwards.
ATGACAAAAACTCTTATCTCCCCTGTAAATACCCCCCATTAACAAAAGTGGCCCAGGGCACGGAATCAGGCAACGGCCACCAGAGTGACATTCCCATTTGTTACTGCCCGTGACTGAGTACCCCATATTCCTGGGCGCTATATAAACAGAGATGAGCAAAGCGATTCCCACTACCCTGGTCCGACTCCGCTCTTTCTCAGTGGGCACTTGAATGGGCGGCACGGTGGCTCAATGGTATCCTTGCAGCGCTGGACTCCTGGGTTCGAATCCCACTAAGGACAACATCTGCAAGGAGTTTGTATGTTCTCCCTGTGTTTGGGTGGGTGTCCTCCGGGTACTCCGATTTTCTCCCACACTCCAAAGACATACAGATAGGGAATTTAGATTGTGAGCCCCAATGGGGATAGTGTGCCTGATGTATGTAAAGCGCTGCGAAATATGTTAGCGCTATATAAAAATAAAGATTTATTTTTATTTATTTTTTTAAGAATGCCAGCATCTTGGGTGCCTCTTGCGATTACTATGCACATTATGAGTTATGAAATTGTGAGTGTCAAACAATGGCGGTATAGTGGATGCTGGCATTTGAGTTCCGGCAGAAGTTAGCACTGCCTCGGAGTGCTCAAGTGAAAGCTGTGCCAAGGTAGAGCAAATCTTTTTGCTCTTTTCTAGTAAACATCAAGATTTGTGCGTCTATATTGCTGTGCAACTAGAGATGAGAGAATTTCTTCAAATGGAACTGAATTTCACTTAAATTTCGAAAAGTCTGTAATCTCCAAAATGTCGGCTTATTATAAGTTGCTGCCATGGTGATTCAGCAAAATGTCATCAGGCTGACTGCCATATTGCTGAACGAAGAAGGGCTATCAATAAGTCAAAAATGAAGAAAAAATCCTTATACACTCCTTACCGCTCACCTCCCTATCCCCTTTGCTCCTCACCACCCTTGTCCTATTCTCATGGTATCATCTTACTGCTGCCTTAACCCCTTCACCCCCGGGTGATTTTCCATTTTTCATTTTTGTTTCTTGCTCCCCTTCTTCCGAGAGCCATGACATTTTTATTTTTCCATCAATCTTGCCATATGAGGGCTTGTTTTTTGCAAGATGAGTTGTACTTTTAAATTAAACCATAGGTTTTACCATATAGTGTTCTGGAAAACAGCAAACAAATTCCAAGTGCGGGAAAATTGTAAAAAAAAGTGTGATTGCACAATTGTTTTGGGGGTATTTTCTTCACCGTGTTCTCTATATGGTAAAACTGATGTGTCAGTGTGATGCCTCAGGTTGGTATGAGTTTGTAGATACCAAACATGTATAGGTTTACTTTTAACTAAGAGGGTTAAAAAAATTGAGACGTTTGTCTAAACAAAGTCACGTACTTTTTGTGCCATTTTACGTGACCTGTAGTGTTCTCATTTTTTGGGATATGGGGCTCAGTGATGGTTTATTTTTTGCATTTCAAGCTGATGTTTTTAATGGTATCATTTTTGTGCAAATACTACATTTTAATCGCCTGTTGTTTGCGTAAAAATTTAAACGACCCAAAAAAAATGTAATTTTGGCGTTCGGAATTTTTTTGACGCTACGGCACTTACCAATCAGGTTAATTGATTTTATATTTTGATAGATCTGGCATTTCTAAACTTCACGATACTAAATATGTGTATATTTTTAATTTTTTCAACCCTTTAATTTTCTATGGGGCGAATGGGGGGTGATTTGAACTTTTAGGTTTTTGTTGTTTTTTTTAATTTTTTTAATTTTTTACAACTTTTTTTTATTTTATTTTACTAGTCCCCCTAAGGGACCAGAAGAATCAGCAGTCTGATCGCTGATTCATTTCTGCAGATCAGAGCTGTACATCTCTCATCAGCAGAAATGCTGCATTTCTGTTACAGCCGGCGCTCTGTCGGCTCTAACAGAAACTACGTTATGATAGCCACAAGAGCCATAAGATGACCCTGTACTACCATGGCAACCATCGGCTCCCTGTGATTGTGTCACAAGGCCTCTGATGGGGCGGGGAAAGGCGCATTTCCGCTGTGGGCATTTAAATTGCACATTTTGACAGCACGATTTAAGCGGTTAACAGGTGCGGGTGGATTGTGGATCCACCCGCACCTGAAAGCCACACGTCTGCTATTCAAATCAGGAGACATGTGCAGGGATCACCGCCGGTTCACCGCAGTAGCCGGGGTTGATCACCCTTTTATGATTTCGGATGTACCGTTATGTCCCCGGCTGTGAAGGGGTTAAAGGGGTTTTCCCAGGAACAAAGTTAATTTTAAAGTTCATTTTAATCAATAGATCCTGGAATAATAATAATTTCCACAATTGGATAATCCTATATATGTGCCCCTGCTATGTACTGTGTAATGGTCGTGTCTGACCGTACAGAGACATTGTCTGATCATAATGTTGTGGGCGGGGGCCAGACCATAGCTAAGGGGCTGCTCTGGGATGCTCGGATCTCGGGCTTTACTGTGGCTCGAGTGGGAACCGGACCCGGGCTCGAGCAGCAGTCCGCCGCCCACAAGTGAAAAGGGGATATTTACAGGGGAGATTGTCTGTGACGCCACCAGTGGGTTGCAGTGATGGATGGTGACACCGCCGCTGTCTAGATATGGAGATGCCCGGGGCTGATGGAGCAGGGCAGCAAGGTGGGGTCCGCTCCACGGGTAGGGGAGGTGTAGTCCCGGGGCCCAGGGTAATGTGAGAGGTTGCAGAGAGCAGTCTTTAGGAGGCAGGAAGTAGAGCACTTACAGTTGGTAGTCGTGGTGCTGGATGAGGCTGTATTGATGTGGAGGGTCAGTAGACACACAGTCTGTTTTGTCAACAAACTTGCCAAATGGCCGGTCACCTTTGGCGGGTGTCTTCGGGTCCCACACCCAGATGTACAGCCAGGGGCCTTCCTTCCACTCTCTCTGTCTCCCTCGCGTCTGGACTAGTCCGCTCGAATGGCCTCCGGACTGAGTCACCACTCTCGGCACCGACGGGCTACAACCCTGTCCCGGTCGCCTTAGGATCCCTGCGACCGGATCTCCGTCGCCTGTGGCCCTCACTGCCACCTAGTCTGGTAGTCCAGGGCTCCAACCCTGACTACCACCTTCTCCAGGGAGCTCCAAGCTTCTCCCTGTCAGCGCTTCAATGACTACAGCATAACTGAACTTTACTCCTCTCGCCCCCTCCCTTTTTCCTGGGGATGGGGTGAGTAGGGCCTGATTGGCTGGTGTACATCTGTGTGGGGATCGTGTAGCTGCCAAGGAGAATTAACTCTTTCTGTGACTACCTGGTTTTACCAGGGCGTCACAATAACACAGCTCCTGAGACAGGGAGGAAGTAGTACAGTATACAGACAATACAGCACAGGATCACAAATAATTCTTTCTTTGAGGTAAAACATTTTTTTAAAAACAGGCAGGGAAATTATAGTGCTGGCATTCCTGCACTCCTCGCTCCCTTCCCTGCAGTGACACACTCTTACACACCTCTCTGGCCGGCTCTCACCATGCTATCCATCCTCGCTGTGGCCATCCACGTGGGTGATCCTTGCTTCCCCCTCGGGGCTGATGCACGTGGCACAGGGACTCCAGGAGTACTCTCCTCTTAAAGTGTCAGTGCATCATTCCCAAAAATTGCTTTTCAGCCTATTGCTGAGAGACACTGGGTACTTAAAGCACTCTCCCACTAGGAGAGGTGCCTGATCAACAAGATTAGTTAGTGTCTTTGTGCCCTAGCCCTCAAGTTGTCAGGTCCCCTTTTCCACTGGGCATTCCCTGCCAGTGTATTGTTCCCTGCCTGCTCCCTTTACCCTTGTGTCTACCACCTCCCCACCCCAGTCGTGGTATCTGCCTCATCTGACCCGGAGGACTTCATCATTCTAAAGACAGTCTTCTGCTTCTTCTGTCCCAGTGCCATACTAGCAACTCGGTCTGTCCTCCCTGGCCATGCTACCCGCCTCTGCAGTTCTGGTGGTTCCTGTAGCACAAGTGACTCTGCCCATCCATCTTGGCTGTATTGTCAGCCTTAGCCATCCCGGCTGTACCTGCTACACCAGAGACTCTTCCAGTCTACACCTGTGTCCATTCTTGCCTGAGGGGTCAGCTGCCACAGTCCCAGTTCTTGCCATTGTAGTTGTATCTGGCTTCCACCTCATGGTGGACACTTAGTCAAGCCCCTCCCACTAAAGGGCACGCCCAGGTCCGCCTGTGGTCTGGTGGGTCCACTTTTGCTTGCCACCATACCATCTTTAGCAGCCAGCAAGCATTACAGAAATGTTTTACCTCACAAAAGGCATCAGTTGTTATCACGTGCTGTAATGTCTTTCTATTCTTTTTTTGTGTCCTCCCCAGCCCAGGAGCTGTGATATGATCAGACCATGTCCCTGTACGGTCGGACACGGCCATTACACAGTACATAGCAGGGACACATTTATAAGATTATCTCAGCACACGAACATTTTTTTTTCTTTTTTAAACACATTCAATTGTGAAAATTATTATTATTATTCCAAGATCTATTTATTAAAATAAACTTTAAAATGAACTTTGTTAGTGAGTAAATCCCTTTAAGGACTGAAATCCTGATGCCACGACTTTGTGTGGCTGTAAGTGACTCATCAACGCTGGCAGTTACAGTATAGTGTGGAGAGGGGTGGGATTTCAGCGCTCAATGTGGTGATAAGGAGATGTGATGGTGATCGGATGTGTGATGGTGAGGAGCGGAGAGGTGAGAGAGGTCATCAGTATGGTGAGTATAATTTTTTCTTTTTTTTTTGCATATAGAGATCACAGGGCATAATAGTGGTCATTTCATTCACAATGAATAATTTAGCTGTGAATCCTATTTCCTGGGAAAATTTGGGCAAACAGCTAAAATCAAATTTTGCCTGATCCTATGTGTAACTGTATACCTGTATAGGGTGTACTATACCTGTATATGTTTACTTATGTGAGTAAAGTTGTTTAACATCTATCACTGCGCCATCCTTGAACTGGGAGCCACGTTATAGATCACATGGCCACACATTAGCTTCAAAACCATACACTGATTCATGATCAGTACTCAACCAAGAAACTAAAATGGCAGAAAAGATGGTATTTTAAACAAAATAGAAGAGTAATAAAGTAAAAAAAATGTATCTCCTAATTAAGAATATATAATGTAACAAGCAAAAAACTGTTTTTATTATACTGCAACAGCTAAGATCAGTGCCTAAAAAATGCTAAGGGGAAAACTTCTCCTTGCGGAGACTGACAAACCAATCTGGCTGCCAGTGGTGAGGAGTCTTATAGTTGCAATGCTCCTCTGGGTAATATTCAAATTGTCTCTCAATTAAGGTTCTGATTTGGTATAAAATCCTAGGTCATATGTAAAGGCTTGTTAAAGGGCCACTTTTGACCTTTAGGATTGCTACTTCCTATAGGTGGCACTAGAGTTTGTGTTGTGAATGTTAGTTATGTTTTGGCTGCTTGGAGGCTCCCTCTGGTGGCCAGGAATGGTTTGGACTTGGACCAGGTGTGTTGTGCAGTGGGTGTTTCCTTTGCTAACTCTCTGCTTATTTAAATCCTGGTCTGATTGCAGGCTGTTGCCGGATGTCAGTTGTTCTTTGTATCTCCAGCCTGCTTAATCCTGCTCTACACCACATCTTCCCCAGATAAGTGCTTGCTCTTTATTTATTGTCTGGTTCTTTTGTTTATCTGGGTTTGTCATTTGCTGTGGTTGGTTTCAGTTTATTTGCTTGCAGGGATTTCCCCCCTTAGTGGTTTGTTGAGGAACTCCCTGCAGTTCTGTGTGGAGTATAGTTCCTTTGGGTCCATGTGTTTGTGGCTTGTTGACTTTGTTATGATTCTTGTTTTCTGTTCATTGGTATGACAAGGGCACCTTGTATAGGATGGAGTTCAGATCGTGCGATCTGAGGGCCTTTTTGTACTATCAGGAAGTTGGTATTTTGCAGGGTTTTTCTCTGGCCACCATCAGTCCCTTTCCTGTCCTTTCCTATCTTAGTCAGCGGGGGCCTCACCTTTTGCTAATCCTGTCATCTACCTGTGTATTGTATTTTTCCTATATCACCGCAGTCTTTGAATGTGGGGGGCTAGCTATTCTTGTCTATTTTCTGAGGCAGAGAGTTATTCATCTTTCCTACCTTTAGGATAGTTAGTTCTCCGGCTGGGTTCGCGGTGCATAGGATGGTATTTCACCCCCTCGGCTACTTCTAGTTGTGATGGTTAGTAAGGGGATGGCGGCCAGATTAGTTGCCAATGCTCTTGTCACCTTTTGCCAATGATTTGTGGTGGTCTTCCATGGTTCTGGATCATAACAAGTTTGTCTCCTTCCTCCTTGAAGAAACAATTTGAATATTACCCTGAGGAGCATTGCAGCTATTAGATTCCTCACCACTGACAGCCAGATTGGTCTGTCAGTCTCCGAAAGGACAAACGTTTTCCCCTTAGACACCAGTAGAGCTTCTCATACAGCCAGATCAGATCTCATACTTTGCACTGATGAGGGACAGTCATCCTGAAACACCGTGTCTGCAAATTGAGGTTCTGATCTGGCATAAGTCCTAGGTCGTATGAAAAGGCTGATTAAAGGGTCACTTTTGACTTTTAGGATTGCTACTTCCAATAGGTGGAACTAGAGTTTGTCTCCTTCCTCCCTGAAGAGACAATTTTAATCAATGCTAATATCTAAAAGTTACCCTTTTACAGTTTTTCCAATTCATGGCCAAATTCTTTTGAATAAACAACCAATTTTTGAAAGCCTGTTATAATTTTGATTTCTGGACAGTATCTCAGTGTCTAATAGGACAACTAACCAATAGTAGAATAACAATAAAAAAGAGATACATTTTTTTTTATCCCATTCAGTTGATCTCTATCAATAAATTAAAATGACATGCTTTTGGCTTTATACATACTATGGTATTTCTATTCTGTACAACCTCAAAGTGGCACAGAGTTGTAGTATAATGTCACTTCAGCAGTCTATGGGATCTCACTGTACTTTTTTCGCTTCCATCGTGGCTGGTGGGAAGTTATAGAACACTCTACTCATCAATGATAAAAATATCATAAAACTTTTTTACAGTAGCAATTAATAACAATCAACTTTTAAATTTACATATCGTCATGTGGAAAATATGCAAATGTAATCATATTCATTAATCTCCAGTTTACTGTGCACCTGTGTCTGTCATTAGAAAAAACCCACTACAAATAATGATGTGAAGTTGTCTCCTACTGAGCCAGTAACTGTAACTCTAGTAAGGAGCGAGGAGTATATCTTATGAAAACTGCCTAATTAAGTAGTTAAAGAACATTTATAGCTCTCTGGTTATACTAGGGAAAAATTAATATTTCATAAAAGTTTTAAATAATTAAAATCACCACTGCTCAAAATCAATTCACTTTGTTGAAACATCTAGTTACAGATATAACAGATGAGACATTAGAGATTGCCAGAACATATAATTGACCTGAATTAAATTACATTTTAAAAAAATGTACACTACTGAGGAAAAAAAAGAACACTTAAAGGAAATCTGTCAGCAGGGTTTTGCTATGTAATCTGAAGACAGCATGCTGCAAGGGTTAACACAGAGAATTCAGGGATGTCTGTCTTGTCCAAGTCCGATCTGTTGTTTATGTGTTATGTTTGTTTAAGCAGCAGGACTTCTCATTGCTCAGACTACATTGTCATGCGCATAGCAGTCCGGCACACTCCCTCCTCTGATTGAGACCTCACTGTCAATGTACATTCTCTGTAAAGAACTTGGTGTGGGTGGGGACAGCTCTCTCAGCTCTTCTACATGGCTGCATCTAAAAATTCTGATTGTACCAGAACGGCTGCAGCCAGTAATCTGAGTGATACATCAAGGCGGGACCTGTCGAAGTGTAATTTGAGCAAGAAGTGGTGTCTTCCATGTGCTCTCTGCATGAATTCTTTTATTACTATTCAAATAAACTTCTACATTTCATAGATGTAAGTGCCACTTCTATTTATCTATTTTCTTGTTCGTGTAAAGCCTGCTTTACACCCTACGATCCAGCATACGATATCGTATGCGATTGTACCCGCCCCCATGGTATGTGCGGCACGTTCAATTTGTTGAACGTGTCGCACAAACGAATAACCCCCCGTCACAGGTACTTACCCGTCCATACGACCTCGATGTGAGCGGCGAACGTCCACTTCCTGGAGTGGGAGGGACGTTCGGCGTCACATCAACGTCACGCGGCAGCCGGCCAATAGAAGCGGAGGGGCGGAGATGAGCGGGACGTAAATGTGGCGCCCCTGACCTGGTCAGGCACCACAGAGTATTGCACCCATGCGGGGACAATGCTTCCAGGTAATTTCCAAAGGCCAGGATGAGGTGCACACACAAACATATAGTGATCAGGCCTCCCACATCACCAGAGGGGACCCTTGAGTAGCCAGAAGGAGTTAACTTTCAATTCCCAGCTAGGGGTGTGTTCAGGGGCTGGTTGCTAGGAAGCAGGGCAGAGAGCGAGAGGAAGTGAGAGAGTCGAGAGGAAGAAGTTGAAGTGTATGGAGGGGGAGCAGAGAAGCTCCCGTGCAGACAGGTCCTGAGGAGTGCTGTAGCTGAAAGCGGAGGAGAACGGAGTACTGTGGGTCGGCCTGAAGAGCATCCAGAGAAAGAGGGGTGGCTGAGTACGGAGATCCCAGTATCCGAGCACACAAGGGGAACTAGGTCCCCAGAACAGGCAGCAGATCATCCAGAGCTGCTTAACCTACAGGTTGGGGGGGTACTTCATGCCCTCACCACGACTACACAGAGCTTGAGCCAAGCAGCACACCAGGCCCATAAGGGGACAGGGCCAGAAGCCATCCCACCAAGGCCACGCTGCCGGCAGACGAGCCAGAGAGAGGGGAGCAGGGTGGTAACAGCTTCCCTGGAGGGGTCCTACTACGCTTCAAGCAAAGGATCCTCCTAAAACAGAAAGAGTGCAAGGAAGGCGAGTGGACAGCTACCCTCAGAACGGCCTCCTGGAATTCCTGGTTCCACCTGGTTATCACAGTGTCGCCCGGGCATCTCACCGTGACCTCCAAACAGTGAGTAAACACGTTAAAAGACTTCTTGGACTGTGTTTGAGTCATTCCGCGACTTGTGGTACTACAAACCCCCACCGGGCCCTGGGGCTTGCCTCACTCTCAGGAGGCTACTATATCCGACTGCACCCACCATCAGCCCCAGGCGTCCCCTAACCTGCAGTGGCGGTCCCCACTGACCGCAATACTGAGAGTGGCGTCACGATCAAAACTGAAGATTCCCTACCTGTGACCAGCACCAGCTACGTGGAGTCCCTGAAGGTATGCACCGATACAACACCTGTGGGGCTTCACATCATCTGGCGTCACGAACAGGATAAGGACTAGACCTGTTCAGACAGGTGACCGTGTGCCTCAGAGGTCCGACCGCAAAAATTGAACCGCCGCCATATTGCCATCTTCAAAAGCGCGCGCTGCAGCCCGCGCGAGGGAGAAGAGCACCGCCCACGAAGAGGTGTGGCCGCCCCAGAATCCCCACAATTCAGAGAGCGTTCTGACCCAGGAAGTGGAAAGGGAGCGCGCGGATTTTCTGAAGAAAAATGGACGCTGCAGGAGGTAATGCCCCTGGTCAGGGCGACGCAGCCCAAGCGATGCCAGCCCCTGTCGCGCTGGACGCCGCAGCGCCTGGTGCCGGTGCCGCGGTCGCAGCTGCGCCGGCCGAGGTCGCCCCCATAATGCCAGTGTCCTTGTTGTATGCCCCAGGGGCGCAATGGCTGCCTCAATACGCCGGTAAAATAGACACGCTGACCGGGTTTAAGAAAAAGATCAACACCCTGCTAGACATGCACGCGATGACTGGTAAACAGAGGGCCGCTGTGGTGCTGGGACAATTGACTGGAGCAGCAGAATTGGAAGCTGAGTCCTGGGCCAATGATGACCGGAGCTCTGTTGAGACCATCTTTGCCAAACTAGCAGCTGCTTTTGAACACCGCACGGAGGGAGAGCTGAGAACGGACTTCTATCACTGCCGTCAGAAGCCCCAAGATAGTATAAGAGACTATGCCCTCAGGCTGCAGGCTGCACTACGGGCTCTCAAGCTGGTGGACCCTGTCAGTGATCAGGAAGGAAACCGGATGATGAAGGAACAATTCTTGCGGGGCCTGCGCTCTCCTGAGGATGGGAAGCAGATGAAGCTGTGGTCCCTGGAACACCCTGACGTGGACTTTGCCATTCTGAAAGACCGGGCAGTGAAAGCACTCCAACCCCCTGTGGACACAGACCCTGCCAGTTCCACGGCTGCAGGAGCAGAATCCTCCACGCAGGCCCTGATGACTGCAAAAGGACTCAACGCGCCAGCAGAGACCATAAGTACGCTATCCTCCCAAGTGCAGCAGCTCACTAAGGACGTCGCACAAATCCTGAAAGCAATGCAGTTGCCCTCAGAGACCAAAGTCCCTCATCAGATCCTGCTAGCCGACAACCCAGAGGACGTCCCTTGGATGCGGAGGAGAAGGGGTCCCCCAACTCGAGGCAGGAGCAGTGATCGCTATGACTCAGCTGGACAACCCATCTGTCGTCGTTGCCAGAAGGCAGGTCACTATGCAAGGGCCTGTCCTTTAAACGAGTCAAACCTGGGGCCGAGGGCCAGTCCTCAGGATTAAGAAGATCAGGCCCAAGTCGCTGCTGTGATCAGTACGTGGGTGGACGTCCTGTCCTGTCCATCGTCTTGGACGGGATCCCTACCCCGGCATTATTGGACACCGGCTCTCAGGTCACCACGATCCCGCATGTCCTGTATCGGAGGTTTTGGTCGGACGGCGATCTCCGACCACCGGACCCCTCCCTCACCATCTATGCTGCCAACGGACAACCTATAGACCAGATCGGGGTCAAAGAGGTAACCATAAAGGTGGGAAGGCAGGAAATGAAGGGACAAGGACTGATTGTTGTGGACACTGATGTTAGAGAAAGGAACCCGCAAATGATTTTAGGCACTAATGTCATAGAAAATTGCCTAGGGGAAGTGTTGTTGTTGCTTCACCAGATTGTTGAAGGTGCTGACGGCAGGTCGCAAAGAGCCTTGCAAAAGGAGATCCGAATCATTCTGAGGAAGCAACAGGTAAAACAGACTGGCGGTGAGATTGGTAGTGTACGGGTGATGGATGCTAACCCCATTGTGATACCCCCACGGAGTGAAATGATGATGTGGTGTAGAGCAGCGGTAGGTCTCAGAGGACAAGATTACCAGGCTGTACTAGAGCCCACTCATTCAGACCACTGGCCCACGATTCTGACAGCCAGGGGGGTAGTTGATGTACACAAGGGACGAGTGCCTGTACGAGTGTTGAACTGTGGGGAGGAGGAAGCCAGACTACCAAGGTACGCTACCATAGCCAAACTGTTTACATGCTCAGATGACGCCATAACACCTGTAGGTCCCCTGACACAAGCTGACTCAAAAGAGGGCGAGACCTCCCAAAAGCAGTTAGAGGATTGGTGCCAGAAACTACACGTGGGGACTGACTCTACACCCGACTACCAGAAACATGGGGTTTACAGGGTCGTGCAGGAATACGAGCAGGTCTTTAGTAAGAACCCACTAGACTTTGGTAGGATCAAAGGGGTGCAACATCACATACCCACAGGCAGTCATCCTCCCATTAAGGAAAGACATAGGCCTATTCCACCAGCCCATTACCAGCGCACAAAGGACATGCTGAAGGACATGAAGGAGGCAGGCGTCATAAGGGACAGTTGTAGCCCCTGGGCGGCTCCCCTGGTCCTGGTAAGAAAGAAGGATGGCACGATGAGGATGTGTGTGGATTACAGACGGATAAATCAGATAACACACAAGGATGCCTACCCTTTGCCAAGGATAGAGGAATCCCTCGCTGCCTTGAAAACCTCTAACTACTTTTCTACCCTAGATCTTACTAGCGGCTACTGGCAAGTATCTGTAGCAGAGGAAGATCGGGAGAAGACGGCCTTCACCACCCCAATGGGCCTCTGTGAGTTCAACAGCATGCCATTTGGACTCTGCAATGCCCCCGGGACCTTCCAGAGGCTTATGGAATGCTGCCTAGGGCACCTCAACTTTGAAACCGTGATGCTCTACCTGGATGATGTCATCGTGTACTCCAAGACCTACGAGGACCACCTGAAACACCTGGCTGAAGTCTTTGAAGCACTATCCCGATATGGAATGAAGCTGAAACCATCCAAGTGCCATTTACTGAAGCCAAAGGTCCAGTACCTAGGTCACGTGGTCAGTGCAGAAGGAGTAGCACCGGACCCAGAGAAGGTCACAGTCATCCAGGAATGGCCCACACCTACTACCGTCCGGGAGGTACGTCAGTTCCTTGGCTTGGTAGGCTACTACAGAAGGTTCATCAAGGGCTACACGAAAATGGCAGCGCCTTTGCAAGAGCTCCTGGTAGGCCACCCAAAGAAGAGAGGAAAGATCTCCGGCCCGCCATTTCACTGGGGAGAAGCAGAAGAACACTCCTTCAGACAGATGAAAGGGGCCTTGACGGGTGAAGAGATCCTAGCCTACCCTGACTACGGTCTGCCATTCGTACTGTACACAGATGCCAGTAATGTGGGACTGGGAGCAGTGCTTTCACAGGTGCAGGGAGGCAAAGAGCGTGTGATTGCTTACGCCAGCAGGAAGCTCAGGCCTACTGAAAGAAACCCGGAGAATTATAGCTCATTCAAGCTAGAGTTCCTGGCCATGGTATGGGCTATCACAGAGCGGTTCAAGCACTACTTGGCAGCCACCAAATTCACTGTCTTCACGGACAACAACCCCCTGACCCACTTGGATACTGCTAAATTGGGTGCCATGGAGCAGCGTTGGGTAGCCCGACTGGCGAATTATGACTTTACTGTCAAGTATCGAGCTGGCCGCAAGAACGGCAACGCAGATGCTCTGTCCAGGATGCCTCACCTAGCAGACGAGGGTGAAGATGAAGATGATCTGGAAGAGATTGAGCTGCCAGCGTTCCATCGCCATGGAGCAAAACAGTGTCGGCAGTCGCGTGCCAACCGCCAAGAGGTGACCCTGAACCCACTACCTCATTACAACTGGAAGGAGACCCAGGAAAATGATCCAGCGGTAGGCTTGGTAAAGAAACTGATCAGCCAGCCTGGCGCCAGCCTTGACAAAGGAGCCCCACCTGAGGCACAGTACCTATGGAAGGAGAGGGGTCGATTATTCATCTATCAAGACAAACTTTACAGGAGCATCATTGACCCGAGGACGCATGAGAAGGTGTGGCAAGTGATTGTACCACAGAAGGATACGAGGATGGTGCTAGAAGCCTATCACAATGGTGCAGGCCACTTTGGTTGGAAGAAACTGGAGGCCCTACTTAAAGTAAGATTCTACTGGGTGGGCATGAGATCTGCCCTAGAGAAGTGGTGTCGAAACTGCGGGCCTTGCAATCTTAGAAGAAAAGACCAGCACCGCCAGAGAGCACCACTCCAGCCCATCCAAACTAAACGGCCCCTGGAGATCGTGGCCCTGGACCATGTAAAGTTGGCACCCAGCAGACAAGGCTACAACTACGCTCTCACTATGGTTGACCACTACTCCAGATTCCTGGTGGTAGTACCAGTCAAGGACTTGACAGGTCAAACTGCAGCCAAAGCTTTCCAGACACACTTCTGTCGACCACATGGCTATCCAGATCAAGTGCTCACTGACCAAGGACCAGCCTTTGAAGCTGAAGTGTTTAAGGAGTTTTGTAACCTATACGGCTGCCAGAAGATCCGTACTACGCCTTACCATCCCCAGACCAATGGCATGTGTGAGAAGATGAACCACATCATTCTCGACCTTCTGAAGACGCTCCCATTGGAGGAACGAAGTCAGTGGCCAGAAAAACTGCCCGATCTAGTGGACATGTATAACAACATCCCTGTGAGTTCCACGAACTGCACACCGGCATACCTGATGAGGGCCAGACCAGGGAGATTGCCAGTAGATCTGGAAATGGGAGTTGAGACCCCTGAAGACCATCTACAAGGTGCTGATTGGGATTCCAACCGCCAAGCCCAATACAAGAAAGTACAAGAGTGTGTGGAGCGAAGCCTGACTCAGCAGCGTGAGAAACAAGAAAAGGCCTACAATCGAAAAGCACCTGCTGTTCCTTTGATGCCAGGAGATATAGTTCTCAAGGGAAAGAGACGGCGTCATAAACTTGACAATCACTGGGAAGAAGAACCCTATACTGTGTTACCATCAACGCTTAGCAATGAAAAGACATGCCTTATCAGCAAAGATGGAGGAAAAACAACAGCTGTCGTTTCTAGAGATCGCCTAAAGAAATGTCCTGAACAACTAAGAATCCCTGAAGAAATTCCCAACCCTTTGCCAGTTCAGGAACCAAAAGAAAGGATGATCCATACTGCGCTTGGAGATTTTCCAGCAAGTTGGCCTCAATACAATGGAGCAGTTGTTATTCCAGTCATTACATTCACTCAATCTAGAGAAGTAGGAAACCTAGAAGCACCTGTTCAGAACCTAGAAGTGCCAAATGTAGCTGAAGCAGAAGACCACGCACTGGTATCAATACCTAGTACACCTATTATTCACATCGAGACACATACATCGGGTGGGAGGACACAACCTCAGACAGATGACAGTATAGTACTGCGTAGATCAACCCGCAGCAACTTTGGTCAGCTCCCATTACGCTATAGAGAAAGTACAGTTTAGTTCAAAGTGACGGTATGAAATGTAATGTTTAACCTGTTATAGTTAAGTAACGTTTAAGCGAAATGTGCCCACAAGGACTATTGTGAGACCTCCTTAAAATGTTAGACCACTGGTTATGAACTGGTTTTAACCACAAACTTTGCATTGTAAAAAGTTGCCTTCTTGGTACCAACCCCAGAGTCTGCCTGTTGAGGGGCATGGCTCTGCACCAACAAGGGGGCATGCCTGTTTATGGGGCCTGCCCTCCAACACTCGGAAGCGGGTACGCCTGTTTATGGGGCCTACCTTACACCACTCCCCTCAGGAGAGGAAGATTGGAGGAAAGGTCTGGGGAATGTGATGGCCCAGACCTGGTTACCAAAAGGACCGGTGACCTACCTCCTGGAGGTTTTTGGGTGGGTTCGGACATGTGGGTGGTTGGTGGTGGAATGGTACCTGGCATGTTTAAATGTAAATAATTGCCCCTGCGTGGGAAAAGTTTGTATTTACCTTTTTCTCTTGTCTTTGCAGCCCGAGGACGTGCTGATGATAACTAAGGGGGAATGTGGCGCCCCTGACCTGGTCAGGCACCACAGAGTATTGCACCCATGCGGGGACAATGCTTCCAGGTAATTTCCAAAGGCCAGGATGAGGTGCACACACAAACATATAGTGATCAGGCCTCCCACATCACCAGAGGGGACCCTTGAGTAGCCAGAAGGAGTTAACTTTCAATTCCCAGCTAGGGGTGTGTTCAGGGGCTGGTTGCTAGGAAGCAGGGCAGAGAGAGAGAGGAAGTGAGAGAGTCGAGAGGAAGAAGTTGAAGTGTATGGAGGGGGAGCAGAGAAGCTCCCGTGCAGACAGGTCCTGAGGAGTGCTGTAGCTGAAAGCGGAGGAGAACGGAGTACTGTGGGTCGGCCTGAAGAGCATCCAGAGAAAGAGGGGTGGCTGAGTACGGAGATCCCAGTATCCGAGCACACAAGGGGAACTAGGTCCCCAGAACAGGCAGCAGATCATCCAGAGCTGCTTAACCTACAGGTTGGGGGGGTACTTCATGCCCTCACCACGACTACACAGAGCTTGAGCCAAGCAGCACACCAGGCCCATAAGGGGACAGGGCCAGAAGCCATCCCACCAAGGCCACGCTGCCGGCAGACGAGCCAGAGAGAGGGGAGCAGGGTGGTAACAGCTTCCCTGGAGGGGTCCTACTACGCTTCAAGCAAAGGATCCTCCTAAAACAGAAAGAGTGCAAGGAAGGCGAGTGGACAGCTACCCTCAGAACGGCCTCCTGGAATTCCTGGTTCCACCTGGTTATCACAGTGTCGCCCGGGCATCTCACCGTGACCTCCAAACAGTGAGTAAACACGTTAAAAGACTTCTTGGACTGTGTTTGAGTCATTCCGCGACTTGTGGTACTACAAACCCCCACCGGGCCCTGGGGCTTGCCTCACTCTCAGGAGGCTACTATATCCGACTGCACCCACCATCAGCCCCAGGCGTCCCCTAACCTGCAGTGGCGGTCCCCACTGACCGCAATACTGAGAGTGGCGTCACGATCAAAACTGAAGATTCCCTACCTGTGACCAGCACCAGCTACGTGGAGTCCCTGAAGGTATGCACCGATACAACACCTGTGGGGCTTCACATCATCATCCCGCCCACCTCCTTCCTCCTGCATTGTCGGTCAGGAGCCGTGGGACGCAGGTAAGCGATGTTCATCGTTCCCGGGGTGTCACACAGTGCGATGTGTGCTAGCTCGGGTACGATGAACAATCTGACGTTCAATTTTTAGGAATTGAACGACGTGCATGCGATGAACATTTTAACGTTCAATCGCAATCGCACGTACCTGTCACACACTACAATGTACCTTACAATGCCAGATGTGCGTCACTTACGACGTGACCCCGCCGACACATCGTATGATATATTGTAGCGTGTAAAGCGGCCTTAAAGTACATGCCTATAACTGTGAATATTTGGTTTTCATTTTATTGTGATGCAAACAACAAATAGGACAAACTAATTGAAGAGTTCAGTGTGCTATTCACCCCCTAAAGTCAGTACTTTGTAGAGCTTCCTTTTGCAGCAATTACAGCCGCAAGACACAGTGGTCTCCTTCAAGTTAGGCCCGTTTCACACATCAGTGAAAAACACTGACGTTTTTCACTGGCGTGTAAAACACGCACATGTCCCTCTGTGTGCCGTGAATCACGGCACACGTGGGTTGTCTAAGTGCAATCCGGGCTCCGTTCTCCGTGGCCCATGATTGCACTTAGAGATTAACTCACCTGTGCGCGCTCCCGCTCTCCATGGTGCTGATCGCTCCCACGGTGCAGCATCCGGCCGGCGCTGACCCCCGCAGCAGCTGCTTCCGTGTCGGCTGTGTCGTGCATCATGAATCGGGTTGAACTAGATGGACTTAGAGTCTCCCTTCAACCTTAAAAACTATGATACTATGATACTATGAATATGCGCGACAGTAATGAGCCGGCTCAGAAGCAGCAGGCTGCACGGGCTGCAGAGGACATCGCTGGAGCCGGGTGAGTAAAAATGATTTTTATTTTAAAAGCACGTTTTTTTTCTGGCACGTGTTTCACGGACCACACCACTGTGTGGTCCGTGGGACATCAGTGATGCCAGAAAAAAATGGACATGTCTCCGTGCGGCAATCACGGACACGCGGGTACGCCGCACGGAGACATGGTCAGTGAAAAATCACTGACGTGTGAGCAGACCCATTCATTATAATGGGTCTGCGTATGTCAATGATTCTGGTACGTTTAAAAAAAAAAGCACAAACGTACCAGAATCACTGACGTGTGAAACAGGCCTTAGATGGTTTCCTCTGGTGAACAACAATCTTCAAGTCTGACCACTGATTCTCAATTGGATTAAGGCCTGAGCTTTGACTAGGCCACTCCAATACATGTACACGTTTTTCCTTAAACCACTCGAGTGTTGCTTTAGCAGTATGTCTTGGTGGGAGGTGAACCTCCTTCCCAGTCTCAAATCACTGACAGACTGAAACAAGTTTTGCTCAAGAATATCCCTGTATTTCGCATCATTCATCTTCCCGTCAACTCTGACCATTTTCACTATTCCTGCTGTTGAAAAAAATCCCCACAGCATGATGCTGCCACCACGTTTCACTGTGGGGATGGTGTTCTTGGGGTGATGCAGTAAAGCGAATCCCAGCACTCAAATTGAAGACGAGAGAGGAATTATGCAAAAGTGAATTTATTGGCTAGTACACTGCAAAAGGAACCTAACCAGAGCAACGGCACCAACGTTTCGGCATAAAGCCTTTTTCAAGGTCGTTGCCATGGGTGAAGGGGTGACAGGATCACAGTGTGAGGTGAGAGGACGCCTGCAGTGGAGGTCCGGGATTAGCATCAGTGGCAGGGAGACGCCGCTGCAGCCTGTCTCCCTGCCACTGATGCTAATCCCGGACCTCCACTGCAGGCGTCCTCTCACCTCACACTGTGATCCTGTCACCCCTTCACCCATGGCAACGACCTTGAAAAAGGCTTTATGCCGAAACGTTGGTGCCGTTGCTCTGGTTAGGTTCCTTTTGCAGTGTACTAGCCAATAAATTCACTTTTGCATAATTCCCCTCTCGTCTTCAATTTGAGTGCTGGGATTCGCTTTACTGTATGTTTTCTGATCCCTTTAGCACCTCCAGCATTTGTGGTGAAGCCTGTAATTTCTCTATATTTTCTTGGGGTGATGAGCTGTGTTGGTTTGGTGCCAGACATAGCATTTACCTTGGTGCCAAAAAGTTAAATTTGGGGGTCTTATTTAACCACACCATCTATCTCCACACATTTGGGGAGTTTCCCACATGTCTTTTGTCAAACTCAAAATAAGCCTTCAAATTTTTGCCTGTAAGTAAGGCCTTTTTACTGGCCACACTTCCATAAAGGCTTTCTCTATAGATTGTACAGCTTATTGTGGTTTTATGGACTCAGCTTGGGAACTCTGCAGCTCCTTCAGGATTGTCTCTGTTCTGTCTCTCTGATTAATGCCATCCTTGCCTGAGAATTTTGGTACGTGGCCCTCTCTTGGCAGGTTTGTTGTAATACCATTTTCTTTCCATTTGATGATAATGGATTTGATGGTGATCTGGGAGATCATCAGATATTGGAATATTTGTTTAGAACCCAACCATTTTTTGTACGTCTCAACAACTTTGTCTCTGACTTGTTTGGAGATCTCATTGGTCTTCTTGGTGTTGTTTGGTTACTTGTGCTTCTTGCCTAATGGTGTTGCAGCCTGTGTGGCCTTTCAGAAAATGTGTATATATACTGACAGATCTAATTTATGCCCATAGATTTTTCACTTCATTTCCTCAACTTAAACTATTTAGTGCTGATGTATCACACACAAATTGGATTATAAAAACATTTGAAAACAGGTGGCAATGTAACAAAATAGGTAAAAATCAATGGGGGTTAATACTTTTGCAAGGGACTGTAATCTGAGATGCTTAAAGGAAACCTGTCACACAATTCCTGCTGCACAAACCATGCACATAGATCAGAGTTTGGCTGCACAATTGCAGCCAAGTATGTTTTCTCTGTGACACTGCAGTAAGATGCCCATGGTTTGGGCTGCATGAATCAAGAAATAGGTTAACTTAATTTGTTTGAGACCTGTAATGTAAATGGGTTGTGCAGAATTAAAAAAAAAAATATGAATGCAGGGTATGTGATAAAAAAATGTTACTCAGTAAATATCTAAACATTCAGACGCTGTTTACACTATAGATTGTGACACTGCACACTGTGGTTTATCTTCTGTTTCTGAGTTAGGGTACCGTCTCACTAAACGACGTACCAGCGATTCCAACCACGATATGACCTGGTCAGGATCGCTGGTGCATCGCTACATGGTCGCTGGTGAGCTGTCAATCAGGCAGATCTCACCAGCAACCAGTGACCAGCCACCAGCAACTTGTGGAAATGATGCTGCGCTTGGTAACCAAGGTAAATATTGGGTAACTAAGCAAAATGCTTTGCTTGGTTACCCGATATTTACCCTGGTTACCAGCGCACACCGCTTAGCGCTGGCTCCCTGCACTCGTAGCCAGGGTACACATCGGGTTACTAAGCAAAGCATAGTTACCCGATGTGTACCTTGGCTACATGTGCAGGGAGCAGAGAGGCGGCTTCTAGAAGCTGCAAACGCTGGTAACCAAGGTAAATATCAGGTAACCAAGCAAAGCGCTTCACTTAGTTACCCGATGTGTACCTTGGTTACCAGCATCCGCAGCTTCCAGACGCCAGCTCCCTGCGCCCTGCACATTCAGATCGTTGCTCTCTCGCTGTCAAACACAGCGATGTGTGCTTGACAGCGGGAGAGCAACGAGCAAAAAATGAACCAGCACTGTGTGTAACGATCAGCGATTTCACAGCAGGGGCCAGGTCGCTGCTTAGTGTCACACACAGCGACTCAGCAGTGATCTTGCTAGCGATCTTGCTATGTGAGAAGTACCCCTTACACTGGCAGGCTCAGGTGTTGACCAGCTGTGTGCTCATTAATGATCAAGCTAGCTATAGATAATCTCTGCTAGCCTGCTGGTTACCTCTAGGATCACATGTTATTGGAAACCTTTCACATTTACGCCCTGCCTTATTAAGATGGCAGAATCTGTCTTCCCATGCTGACTATAGTTTATTGCT
This sequence comes from Anomaloglossus baeobatrachus, assembly GCF_048569485.1. Lineage (NCBI taxonomy): Eukaryota > Metazoa > Chordata > Amphibia > Anura > Aromobatidae > Anomaloglossus > Anomaloglossus baeobatrachus. Next base: position 229,928,751 of record NC_134358.1, on the reverse strand, counting down.
GTGTTGGCCTGTGTGCTGGTGTGTCCCAGTCCTGCTGGTGATTATATTGCGTGGTGCTTGGCTTTGATTTGGAATTCTCTTGTCATCTTGTTGTTTCCACCATGTTCTTATTTTCCTTCTTACCTCTTATTGTCTTTTACCTTTGTGTGAGCGTGCTGTGAGATAGAGTTTTGGTTTTTCCTGTTTGTCTATCTCTGTTGGTATTTTCACACTCATGTCCCGTCCCTCCCCTGCGGTAGGGAAGAAGGGGGTATAAGATCGGGGCTGGTCAGGAGTCGGGTCAGGCTGACGGCTCAGACATCCTCAATTTCAGAGGTAACTTCAGAGATAAGGGATAGCTATAGCCCCACTAGTCTGAGGGCTGGTCTAGGAGCCCCAGTCCCCTGCTCTCCCCTCTCCCGTGACAGTCCTGCAGTGATGGCATGCCATATATTTGCAATGTGACTGGGCACTCAACCAATAGCTTCAGTGATCTTGTGCTCTATATGGAGATGATTGGCCCCTCAAGTGCGCAGAAGACATCAACAAAGACCAGCGGGACCAACAAAGGATTGGTGCTGGAATGGCAGGGGATTTAATGTTCTCCTTGTTCTGACACAATTTAAAAACCTAAAATCCTGAACAACAACAATTTTCTATTTCTCCTAGCTGTTTTTTCTATTTTGGCCTCGAAGGAACAAACTCATAAAGCAAGCAGTAACATGACAAGAAATCTCTTGGTGTAACTATGCCAACAATGTATTTACTTTCCAGCAGCAGTAATGAGATTAGGTGAGAGTAAGATGTAAAAAAAAAGAAAGAAAGATATCCAAAACTCTAAACCAGGGAATAGAAAAAAAAAGGCGGTCATCGACTTATTTTATTATGTATTAAATATTTTCATATAACACATTTTTTACAGGAAAATTTGTAAAAACAGTAGTATGAAACTATATTTTAGTCTAAAAAAAAGCATATTGTCATGATTGACTCCTGGCTCAGCTGGAGCTGAGCCTTTTTTTTAGTTTCACTTCTGATGCAAGTCATGTTAGGGGTTAATCCTTTCTGCCTCGTTCTGGAGGTCAGGCTGCTTTATTAGGGCACTGTTTCTCTTGGACTTCGCCAGTGATACTTCTGGCTCTGCTGTGTTCTGCTCTTGAGTGACCTGTTGTCTGCCCTGCCCCCTCCTGACCTCCGTGTTCACCTGACCTGTTAACCTCCTCTGTTGTCTGTTTCCATCAGTGTCTCTCCCGCTGTCTCCCTGTTCGTTCCTTATCGGTTTACCTTTATTCTTTCTTGTCTTCCCACTCCCCCTCGCTTCTAGGCTCTGATTTCCCGGCTACTGACTATTTGCTTCCCTCTGACTACGTTTAGACTTTGCCCTTGTGTATTTACAAGACCTCATGTTGTGACACGGCTTTCTGACGCTTCTACTGCCATCTGGTGGGCTTGACTAGTATTACCTCTGCTAGGGAATTCCCTGCTCATACGTTTCCTCCACTTTTACGCCCCCTAGTGGTTTACCAGCTAACTACCTTCTCAGATAGTTTCAGGAATCCTCTCAGTCCCACATTACTGCGCTGTACTGCTATTGTACATCTTAGAGTACAGCGTGACACATATTTATTGTTTAAGCTAAGTTCAAATGTTCAGTAATCATCCATTAGAACGGATCCAGCAGCAATCCGTTGGCAAAAAAGTTGCGCAAGCACAACTTTTTTGTCCGATTTGAAAAAACTGATTTTTGCAGTATCCGTTTTTTTAACATGGGAGTCTATGGAAAATGTATCTGTTAACTGACTGCTATTTAGTTTTCAGTTTTTCTTGCATTTGTATGGCTGCTTTCACACATCAGTTTTTTGCCATCAGGCACAATCCGGCAAAAACCTGAAAAAAACGGATCTGTCGTCTGTTGCTGCTGGATCCATTTTTTTTCCCCCATAGACTTCTATTAGCGCCGGATTTTGCCGGATGGCCTTGCGTCCCTTGCTTAGGCTGCTTTCACACATCAGCTTTTTGGCATCAGGCATGTTCCGGCAAAAAATCTAATGCGACAGATCCGGCGAAAAAACGGATCAGTTGCATCAGTTGTGTTACTGAGCATTCTCAGTTTAAAAAAATGTATTGTGCCGGATCCGGCGCCGTACGGCGTGTTTTATAATGGAAGCCTACGAATGCCATATCCGGCGTAATGCGGCAAAAAAGCGGATACGGCCGCCGGATCCGTTTTTTGAACTGAGCATGCTCAGTATCACAATGGATCCGTCAAAAAACTGAAGGAACTGATGGAAAAACTGATGCAACTGACCCGTTTTTTCGACTGATCCATCGCATCAGTTTTTTCGCTGGATTGTGCCTGATGCCAAAAAACTGATGTGTGAAAGCAGCCTAAGGCCCGTTTCACACGTCAGTGAAAAACACAGATGTTTTTCACTGGCGTGTAAAACACGCACATGTCCCTGCGTGTGCCGTGAATCACGGCACACGTGGGTTGTCTAAGTGCAATCCGGGCTCCGTTCTCCGTGGCCCGTGATTGCACTTAGAAATCAACTCACCTGCGCCCGCTCCCACTCTCCATGGTCCTGAACGCTCCCGCGGTGCAGCATCCGGCCGGCGCTGACCCCCGCAGCAGCTGCTTCCGGGTCGGCTGTGTCGTGCATCATTAATATGCGCAACAGTAATCAGCCGGCTTAGAAGCAGCAAGCTGCACGGGCTGCAGAGAGCGCGGCTGAAGCCGGGTGAGTAAAAATGTTTATTATTTTAAATGCACGTTTTTTTCTGGCACGTGTTTCATGGACCACACCACTGCGTGGTCCGTGGGACATCAGTGATGCCAGAAAAAAATGGACATGTCTCCGTGCGGCAATCACGCACACGCGGGTACGCCGCACGGAGACACATGCAGTGAAAAATCACTGATGTGTGAGCAGACCCATTCATTATAATGGGTCTGCGTATGTCAGTGATTCTGGTACGTTTAAAAAAAAAGCACAAACGTACCAGAATCACTGACGTGTGAAAGGGGCCTTAAGGATCCGTTTTCTTCTTACTAGATCAGTTTCAAATGGAAAATAAATAGCAATCAGTTAAGAGATCTGATTTCCATAGATTCCCATGTTAAAAGAAACCTGTGTCATGCCTTGTATTTGATCTGGTGGCCTCCTGTGCTGTAGTCTGTTTTTCCTCTCCGCTGAGCAATGGTCAGTTTTGGTCACTGTCCAGGTTCTGAACACTTCGTCTCTGTGTGGACACTTTGTCATTGCCTTTCTGCCAACAAGTGTTTTTTATTAAGTAATTTAGTCTGCCATATCACACATTTGCACCAGGTTACATAAATATTTTGGAGGGATTAAGAAAAAGCAATTGGTGAGATAGCTCTTTAACAAGAATACTTAGACATAGAAACTATAATTATCAATTACAAGAGCAGACAGCAGTGCAGAGCGCATCTCATGGGAAATGTGAATACACTAGTCAGGGGACAGACAAGACTCGATTGAGTAATCTCAGGTTCAACATATGTCTATTCTGGGCAAGTTTAGCTCAAATGTGTAAAGAATGGGAGCCCATTTAGACCATATCTTCTGTGAAGCCAAATGTCATATAAAACATTGGTCTTCATTCTTTTTCATCACTAGCTTGCAATGTTGTTTTGTATTTTTGCAAAACTCATATTTACTATTTTAAATGTCTATGCCCTATATTTAAAAGGGTGGTTCACCCATATTTTTGATTGTCTAGATCGATATATTGAAAAACAATGTTTCTCTCAAATACCTTGTGTTGGCAATAGTGCCTGTGAGAGGCGCTATTACAGACCGCTGTTCCCCGCTCCGTGACCCCCGGCCTCGGGGATCCGATGACGTCACGTCAAGTTCCGGACACGTCACATCCCTGCGGCCGGCCCCAGTCTTCCTGACTGATAACTAAAGGGAACCTGTCACCAGATTTTTCCTTATAAACTGTGGCCACCACTACAGTAGTTAGCTGTTAGGCTTTGTGCCCACTTTGCTTTTTACCTGCTTTTTTGCTGCTCTTTCAACTGCAGCGTTTAATGCCAAAATGGATGTGTCCTGCTTTTCAAGCAAAGTCTATGGGAATTTGGGTTTCTTGTGCACACTATGCTGTTCAAAATGCTGCCTTTTTGTGGCAGAAATTTAAGCAAAAACTCTGCTTTGCAGTTCAAAACGCAAATGGCAAAAACAATTGACATGTTGCTTCTTTGAAAAGCAGAGTTTTTGCCAAATTTCTGCCACAAAAAGGCAGCATTTTGAACAGCATAGTGCGGACAAGAAACCCAAATTCCCATAGACTTTGCTTGAACAGCAGAACACATCCATTTTGGTATTAAACGCTGCAGTTGAAAAAGCAGAAAAAAAAGCAGGTAAAAAGCAGGTAAAAAGCAACGTGGGCACAAAGCCTTACAGTGGAACCTTGGTTAACGAGAACAATCCGTTCTGGGAGTGTGCTTGTTAACCATGTTACTCGTTCAGCAAAGCAAGATTTCCCATAGGAAATCATTGCAATGCAGACAATTCGTTCCACAACTTGTTAAATGTCCCATCCTGGTCCCCTATTGTGACATTCCAAACATGCACAAACACACACAAACACGTACAAACTCACACAAACACACATAAGTACGCACGCACACGCACATATTATGCTCACCTTACCTTCCGTTCTATCGCCGGTCTCCTGGGACTTGTTGTTCTCCGGTACGGGCTGTGTACAGTATCAGGTTACCATAACGACGAGGGAGGAACTTCCACTGCCAGAGCGCAACGTCAAAGGCAGAGCCGCTTGCCTTTGATTGGCCAGCGTGCTGCCTTTGAGTAGCGGTGACAGGAAGTTCCTGCTTCGTCGCTATGGTTGCCGATGCACAGTCTGGAGTGGAGCGGCGAACTACAGGATCCAGGAGACCGGCGATGAAACGGAAGGTACACATATTATATGCTCACCTTACCTTCCATTCCACTGCCGGCCTCATGGTACTTGTAGTTCCCGGGCACATCGCGACGTCCTCGCAGCGAACTACAAGACCCAGGAGACCGGCGATGGAACTGAAGGTACACATATTATGCTCACCTTACCTTCCGTTCCATCGCCGGCCTCCTGGGTCTTGTAGTTTGCCACGAGCATGTCGCGATGTACCCGGAAATTACAAGAACCTTGAGGCAAGCGGTGGAACGGAAGGTAACGTGAGCATAATACTGTATGTGTTTATGTGTATGTGTGTGCGTGCTTGTGTGTTTGTGTGTGTGTTTTGTGTGCTTGTGTGTGTTTGTGTGGACTGCAAGAGCGGGTCAGAGAGCGGTGGATGTACGGAACAGGAAGTGTGTGCGGAGAGGATTTTGCTCGCACAGCAAAGCTTTCTTGTAAATCGAGTTAAAACTTTACAGAAAGCTTTGCTTGTTAAGCGAAATTCTCGTTAAGTGGGTTACTCGTTAAGCGAGGTTCCACTGTATATATAACATTCTAGAATACTGTATATAAGTGCCCAGACCACTCAGTATCACATAAAAAAAAGCTTTTATTATACTGACCTGTGGGGTAGTCGGTACTGATGGATGTCACTGGTCTCGGTCTGGCATCTCTTCTCTTCCTTCCATCGCCATCCTTCTGCCCAACTCTGTGTGGATGACGTGTCGCCCACCGCTCCCAGGGACATCTATCCACCTGCAGGGATGCCGCGGGGACTCCACTTGTTGGTATTTCTGGCCACAGGTATGTCAGGTTTATTTACATAGGAGTCGTGACGCCACTCACGGTTTTGCGGTCAGGGGTATGGGTGACCGCCACTGCAGCTTTAACGAGCGTCTGGGGCTGATGGAGTCTGCAGTCTGGTGGTGTGGCATCCCGTAAGTGAGGCTGGCACCAGGGGCTCAGATATGTAGAACAACAGGTTCCAGAATAACTCAGTCACAGTCCAAAGTGTCTTTCAACTTGTTTACTCACTTTCAAGTGTTTTTGTGAGGTAACCCGGGTGATGCTGAGATAAACCAGGTGGAACCAGGTATCCTTTAGGCTGGTCTAAGGGTAACCATTAACTCGCCTTCCTAGCACTTCTTGTTTCGGATAACCCCTGATTTGAAGTACCGTGGGATTCATCCAGGGAAGTCGCAGCTGCCTTTTCTCCCCTTTTTGGCCCGTTTGCTGGCAGCGTGGACCAAGGAAGATGGCTCCAGGCTCGATCCTCCTTATGGGCCCCCTCGTTGCTGCTGATGCTCGGACTCTAGTTGGTTGGCGTCGGACTTGTGGTCCTCCCCACCAGCAGGTTTAGCAGACCAATTAAATGGATATCTACTCTATGGACCTGTTCCCCATGCGTGCCTAGCCACCAGAGGTCTCCGTACATGACCAGCTGACTTCCTCAGCGTCTTTCTGTCCAACTACTGGTGACCGTTCTCCCCCGCTAACGGCTACTACACGTGCAGGGTCTGACTAGCGTGTCCGCGCGCCTGCTCGCTCCTTCTTTCTGCACTCTCCGAATCATACTGGCTCTTCTACTACTACTTTCCTGACAGCCACTCCCACCTTAGCTTCCAGCCCCTCCCCTTCACCCCTAGATGAGATATGGAGGAACGCCCCCTCTTGGGTCTGCCCAAGGTCCCCTCTAAGATGTGGGAGACCTGGTGTCTGTGCGTACACACCCTATTTCAGCCTTTGGAATTACCTGGAAGTACTGACCCAGCATGGGTGCAGTACTCAGTGGCGCCTGACTAGGTCAGGGGCGCCACAGACGCGTCCTACATCATCCACACAGAGGCTTCCATTGCGCTCCTGTGCACGCACACTTCTCTCTGTCCTGCTTAAAAAATCCACCTCACCAGGGGAGCCCTTAATCAAGACTATCATGGAAGACGAAAGCACAATAATAGAGGAAAGTGCACAGAAAACCAATATTTACTTAAAGAGAATCTGTCAGCAGATTTTTTGCTACCTCATCTAAGAGCAACATGATGTAGGCAGTGAGATTCTGAATCCAACGCTGTATCAATAGGTGCAGCAGTTGTGGAACAATTAGAGTTTTTAGATTTAGCAATGCAGCAGAGCCCACCCACACCAGGCTCTCTATGACTCAGTCATGGGTACGGGATTGAAATAGACCAGGTGAGTGCTGCTGAGAGCAGTTCTACTATTCATATGTGAGGCCGTATGGCACATTTTTATAAAAATATTTTAGTGTAGGACTGCCTCAAATGAGATTTGCCGTGACGTGGCGAGGCAGCTCAAGAAATTGCAATTTTTTGCCAAAAATCTCAAAATTTTTATAAGTACAGTTTGGAATGTTTAGTGCTGAAGTGCACATTTGGTGCTGGCTTTTTGTTTTTTCTCTATGTACAAAGTCTAGAGCTAGAGAAGTGCTAATCAGATGGGGAGAGAGCATGGTCGGACTAGTGTAGTCCAGGCAAATGATTAATCCCAGGTGATAAAGCCTTCACTACAACAGCAATAATAAATAAATTAAACATGGTTGAATTCTGTGTCAGCCTGTATCTCCTATTGTCTTCAGATTATATAACAAAAACCTGCTGACAGATTCCCTTTAAATTATGTTAGAATCAGAAAAAAGTGCCATGTCTGTTCATGGGCTGTGTCTTGTATTAAAGCCCAAAGTATGCAAGCAAACGGCGCTAAATTGCATATTACATACACAGCCTATAGACAGATCCTGGAAAACCCATTTAGGGAAATACATTTATAGGCATTTCATCCCTGCTAGAAACATTTTTTAAGGGGTACTTTGCACACGACATCGCAACTGTGATGTCGGTGGGGTCAAATCGAAAGTGACGCACATCCGGTGTCGTTGTCGACATCGGAGTATGTGAATTCTTTTTACTACGATTAACGAGCGCAAAAGTGTTGAAATTGTATGGATCGGTGTAGTGTCGGGCATTTCCATAATGTCGCTGCAGCGACAGGTTCGATGTTGTTCCTCGTTCCTGCGGCAGCACACATCGCTGTGTATGAAGCCGCAGGAGCGAGGAACATCTCCTTACCTGCGTCCCGGCTACAATGAGGAAGGAAGGAGGTGGGCGGGATGTTTACGTCCCGCTCATCTCCGCCCCTCCGCCTCTATTGGCCGCCTGCCGTGTGACGTCGCTGTGACGCCGCACGACCCGCCCCCCTTAGGAAGGAGGCAGTTCACCGGCCAGAGCGACGTCGCAGGGCAGGTAAGTGCATGTGAAGCTGCCGTAGCGATAATTTTCGCTACGGCAGCTATCACAAGATATCGCATGTGCGGCGGGGGCGTGGACTATCACGCTCGGCATCGCTACAATCGGCTTGCGATGTCGTAGTGTGCAAAGTACCCCTAAGGCAATATGAATTAGACCTTTTTCTTCTTCATGACCCTAGTCTATAAGCCCTAGCGTAGAGTGGAGGGCTTAGTATGTATGTGTGATGCCCTGGCAAAACCAGGTAGTCACACAGAAGGCCCCCACAGAACACCTTCCCACACAGGGTTACATACAGCCGACCGGAAACCCCAGCCACCCTCCCTTAGGGTAGGACAGACACATCAGTGGGCCGGACCAGGCGGATGAGAAACGCCCACCTAGGGGTCTGGAGAACCCGGGGTGGGAAAACAGTCAGTCGAGTTGAAAGTTGGAGTCAAGTTCAGGAGGAGAGGAGTGGAGTAGTGAGGAGATGAAGCTCAAGTTCAGAAAGGAAAGGCGTCGGGGTTGGAGCCCCGTCGTATTGGCTAGGTGGCAGATGGTGGTCCGTATCTAACAGGAGACGGGAAGATGGCTGCCGGAGATCCGAGGTGGACCGGGACAGGGTTGGAGCCCGCTGGTACCGACACTGGAGAACCGACCCAGAAACCGTGCACAGAGGGGGTACTTGGACCCTGAAGCCAGGACCAAAACCAACGGCCTAGATAATTAACCAATTGAGGGCAGGATTATAGGTCCTGTCCCAAGCAAAGTCCCAAAAGCAGACAACCACCCACCGAGAGGGATAGGGCATCCGCCAGGGCCCAGTAGATCCCAAGGGTCAGCGTCAGCGGGCAAGGCTCCGAACAAAAAGGACCGGGAGCGGACTCCCATATTTCACACCGTGAAGTCCAACACACTGAGTGCAGAGGAAAGTGATACGGCTCATCAGCCCGGGTGTGGGACCAGATACACCCGACCGCACCGGCCGGCCACCAGCACCTTGGTTTACCACTGGACTTGTGTGATTTATTTAACCATGAGTAACCTAACATCCCCCGGTCCGACCGAGCGCGCCGGTCCCTGCAGTCACCATCCCCGGCATAGAGACATTGGGCCCCGGGGCATCCATCCCTACCCACGGAGGGGTTAACATCCAGCTGCCATCCCATCGCCCCCGGGAGTCCCACATCAGCAGTGGTGGTGCCACACTTCACCACACACCGTGGGTGGCGTCATAAACAGTTTACGGCAAATCCCGTACAAATACGTCCCCTTTTCTTTGAAGTGTCCGCGCGACCCCTGGGTCCGGTAGAATCCCTCGAGCCACACTGCGGATCCGGATCCGAGCAGCCCGGCTGCTGAACGGGGACGGCACATATGTACTTTATTTGTAGATTGAATGAATCAGGAGGAAACAAAGTTAAAGTTCAAAAGTGACAATACTTTATTATACAGATAGTGGAACAATAGTATACAATATTCTGGAATGCTGTTTTTAAGGCTCACTGGTGGTGGCCGCAGCTCATAAGGGAATAATGTGGTGACAGGTTCCCTTTAATTCTCCTATGGTGCTGACTCGCCCACCCCAGGGCTATGGGACACCCGGTGCCGGGCCGGACTAGTCCGGTGGTAGTCAGTGGTGGCTGGGCCCGGCTCCGTGGCCCTGGTGGGTGTCAGTTGAATATGTGGCTTGCTTGTTAATGGTTGTGTTCGTGACGCCGCCTGTGGCATGCGGCTATTAAGCCGCCGCTGCTGTGTGAGGCCTCCGGGATGATGATATAGCAGCTATGGTAGTACTGCTCCCCACAGGTGGAGCAATGCCCGGGGCACAGTTGGTGCTTGTGAAAGTCTATGGTGCTGTGTGACTAACACGGTGCAGGGCCGACAGCCGAGGAAAGAACCAGGCACAAACAACAGTCTCTTTACCTTTTCCTCTTTTACTCTGGGAACAGTCCAGTCCTGGGAGACCGTTACAGGTGGTGATGGGGATCCGGTCGGCCTGGAAGTACTTGGGGTGATCTTTCTGGCCAGCTGAGTATGAGGCCTACTCCTGTACCTTTCTTGGTGATGATAGGACCCTGCTTCTCTGAATCCAGCAATGGCCCTCTTCGCTGCTGGGACCAATAGCACGTCCCTTCCCTCTGTAGGTGGCTGCGCAGGCCCACTCCCTGGTGCTTCTCCGCTGGGGTCCACACCGGGCCCTGATGCTGCAGCTGTACCTTAGATGTGTCTGGGCCAGGGGCTTGCAGCTCCCCTGCCCTTCGGATTCGGCTACCAGGGACGGATTTTATACCCTGGCAGCCACAGACTCCGATGTCCGAGTCTCTCTGCTGCCTCTCAGCTACTCCTGCTTCTCTGGGCCAAACTGCTCCAGCTCTAGGCCCCAGATTCACAGGACAGCTCACTCTGTGTCTGTTCACTTCTGCTGCTCCCTACAGACTCACTAACTCCTCCCCCAGGTCAGGCTTAAGGAAGCTCCCTGAAACTTCAGGTTCAGAGCTCCCCCTACTGGCCTGAGGGAGAAACTGCGGTGGATGTTAACTTACTGGCCAGTAGATTTCCCCATTACCTCCAGGCTCAGCATTAACCCTCAGGAGGGCAATGCCGTTGTGGCGACCAGGTCCTAGGGCGCCACACTCCCCCTTAGTTAAATTCAGTACTCCCGGACTGTAGAAACAAAACATAACATGTCATACATTTCATCCCAATATGGGAGGCACATTCTCTTTAACGTTACAATCTTAAACATTTCTATAAGAGTCCAGTGTGGCTCCCTGCCGGGTGTCCATTACACTGCTCCATGGGGGACCCGCCGCGATCAAACCCCCAACGTAGGCTCTGGGCGTGCGTCAGAGCATTGATGACCCCACTCTATGCACGCCGGACGGGTTTTTCTTCAGGGGTGTTTGAGCACACTGGTGCTAACTATGAACAATTTAGGTGTTGGCCACCCATAGTCCAGTGGCCCAATTGTCCATTTTCGCAATCAAAGAAAAAGAAAACATTTTGTGCACAACATGACAGACATTTTGCATAACTATTTACACTCTAATAAGTACTCTTTACTTTATACAGTAGACTCCCTATACCTTAGAGGGGGTTGTCCCCGAGTGCTGCGCTGGGACCTACGTAGCTCTGGTGTTTGCCCCTGACTACGTGGTGCGTCTTCTATCTCAGCACTACAGGTGGGCCTAACCCCAATAGGTAAGCGTGATGGTTGCCTTTGTGGTCTAGGAGTCGCCAAGGGTATGACAGGTTCACCACTGACAGGGGGTTGATCCTCCTGTTCCACTGCTGGCGTGTCATCTCGTGCTGGAGCGGACGATTCTTTAGGTGGATCCGGAACCTTTTCTGTTTCTGGCTCGACCAACTGCGGAAACGCCAAAACTGGTACCACTATGGCATTGTTGATTCGGGTCCACGTTTTGGGGAACTTCCCAAGGATGGTTTGAATCATCTCCCCTTCTTTCTCTTGACTTTGGGGACTTCCTTGTACTCCTTCCATTTCTCTTTGGATTCGGCACCGTTCAGGGCACGCTTTCAGGCGGTCTCGGGAAATTGCTTGACAGGTCTTGCCTTCATCTTTGCTTATGAGGCATACCTTACTATTGTCAAAGTTGGAGGGGATAATGGTGTAGGGCTCGTTTTCCCACTGATCATCCAACTTATGCGTCTTCCGCTTCTTCTTGAGGACTTGTTCCCCAGGTGCTAAGGGAGTTGCTGGGGCTGTTTGATTGTAATGCTGTTCTTGTCTCGTTCTTGCTTGAGACAGGCTCCTTTCCACGCACTCCTGGACCTTACGGTACCGCTGCTGCCGTTCTGCATCCCAATCCTCTATTTCTTGAACCGCCTCAGGCGACACAGTCCCCATCTCAAAGTCTACAGGCAACTTGCCTGGTCTGGCTCGCATCAGGTAAGCGGGGCTGCAGTTGGTCGAATTCACTGGGATGTGGTTGTACAAGTCTACCAGATCTGGCAACTTTTCTGGCCATTGGTTCCTCTCTTCCAGCGGTAGGGTCTTCAGCATATCAATAACCACATGGTTCATTTTCTCGCACAGTCCATTGGTCTGGGGGTGGTACGGTGTGGTTCGAATTTTCTTACAACCGTACATGTTACAGAACTCTTGGAACACTTCAGCCTCGAATGCAGGACCCTGATCCGTCAGTACCCTTTCCGGATAGCCGTGCGGTCGACAAAAGGATGCCTGGAACGCTCTAGCTGCCGTCCTGGCTGTCTGGTCCTTCACAGGCACTACTACCAGGAAACGAGAGTAATGGTCCACAATGGTGAGGGCGTACACATAGCCTGACCGGCTTGGTGTTAACTTCACGTGGTCCAGGGCCACCAACTCCAGGGGCTGCTTCGTGACAATTGGCTGTAGGGGAGACCTTTGGCTGGCATCATCCTTCCGCCTCAAGTTACACGGGCCACAGTCTCGGCACCATTTCTCGATCATCTTTCTCATGTGCACCCAGTAGAACCGATCACGGAGTAAGGCCTCCAACTTCTTCCACCCGAAGTGCCCTGCGTTATCATGATACGCTGCTAGGACCATTGGAGCATCCCTCTGCGGAACCACTATCTGCCAGACAAGTTCATTTGTTCGATAGTTGACATATCTCTTGCAGAGCTTGCCCTGGTAGGTGAACAGTCGTACCCTCTCCTTCCACAGCTGCTGGGCTTCCTCTGGAGCGTCTGGGCCAAGATGGGTCTCAGCTTGCGCTAGCTTCTCTTTGACCAATCGCACGGCCGGGTCACCATTCTGTGTTTCTTCCCAATTATGGTGGAGTAATGGATTGACCGAGACCTCGTGCTGGTTTAAGCGCTTCACTCCCACAGCATGCTCACACTGTGAAACACCCTGGTGATGGAAAGCCGGTAACTCTATCTCTTCGAGTTCATCCAGGTCTTCTCCAGACTCGGGTAAGTGAGGCATTCTGGACAGCGCATCAGCATTGTTATTCTTCTTGCCAGCCCGATACTTGATGGTAAAGTCAAAGTTAGACAGCCGGGCCATCCATCGCTGTTCCATCGCACCTAACTTGGCTGTTGCCAGGTGTGTCAACGGATTGTTGTCCGTGAAGATGGTAAACTTGGCCGATGCCAGATAGTGCTTGAAGCGTTCAGTCACTGCCCACACAATAGCGAGGAACTCCAGCTTGAAGGAACTGTAGTTTTCTGGATTCCTTTCCGTGGGCCGAAGCTTCCTACTGGCGTACGCTATTACCCTCTCTCTGCCTCCCTGTACCTGGGACAGAACTGCTCCCAGTCCCACGTTGCTGGCGTCTGTGTACAGTATAAACGGTTGGCTGTAGTCAGGGTAGGCCAGAATTTCTTCTCCCGTGAGAGCCCCTTTCAGCCGGACAAAGGATGTTTCCAGTTGGCTGCCCCATTCAAATGGAGGGCTCTGCTTCTTAGCCTGCTTCGGCTGGCCCACCAGGAGATCTTGAAGGGGCGCTGCTATCTTGGTGAACCCATCAATGAACCTTCGGTAGTAGCCCACCAGTCCAAGGAACTGCCGCACCTCCTTCACCGTGGTGGGTCTTGGCCAGTCCTTAATTACCGTGACTTTCTCCGGATCAGGTGCCACGCCTTCTGCGCTGACCACATGACCCAGGTACTGTACCTTTGGCTTCAAGAGGTGACATTTGGACGGCTTGATCTTCAGGCCATATTTCGACAAGGACTCAAACACTTCTGCTAAGTGCTTCAGGTGGTCCTCATAAGTCTTGGAGTAGACTATTACGTCATCCAGGTACAGCAGCACGGTTTCGAAGTTGTGGTGGCCCAAGCAGCACTCCATCAACCTTTGGAATGTCCCTGGGGCGTTGCAGAGCCCGAATGGCATACAATTGAACTCACAGAGACCCATTGGTGTCGTGAATGCAGTCTTCTCCTTGTCCGCCTCTGCCACGGGAACCTGCCAATACCCACTGGTGAGATCCAAGGTGGAGAAATAGTTAGCTGACTTTAAGGCTGTTAGTGACTCCTCTATTCTGGGTAGTGGATAGGCATCTTTATGTGTAATGCGGTTAATTTGCCTGTAATCTACACACATTCTCATTGTACCATCTTTTTTCTTTACGAGCACTAGTGGAGCTGCCCAGGGGCTACAACTATCTCTGATAACCCCAGCCTCCTTCATTTCCCGTAACATTTCCTTGGCACACTGATACTGTGCGGGGGGTACAGGGCGGTATCTTTCTTTAATGGGATGATGATCACCCGTGGGGATTTGATGTTGAACCCCTTTCACCTGCCCAAAATCTAGGGGGTGTTTGCTGAAGACCCGCTCGTACTCCTGTACCACCCGGTAAACCCCATGCTTTTGGTGTGAGGGGGTGGAGTCGGTGCCCACATGTAATTTTTGGCACCAGTCTTCCGGCTGCCCCTTGGAGCCATTGTCTTCCGCCTGGTCGGACGGGATCAAGGGTTCCACTGCTTTAATGGTATTGTTGCTGACAGTGTACAATTTTGCCACAGTGGCATACCGGGGCAATTTGGCCTCCTCCTCCCCACAATTCAGGACACGGACGGGCACTCTCCCCTTGCGGACGTCCGCTACCCCTCTGGCTATCAGGACTCCAGGCCTACTGTCTGAATACATTGGTTCTACCAAGGCATGGTAATCCTGACCCTTGAGGCCTATTGCTGCCCGACACCATATCAACATTTCACTTCTTGGGGGTATTACAATGGGGAGGGGGTCACTTACCCTCACACTGCCAATTTCTCCTCCGGCCAGCTCTACCTGCTGCCTCCTCATCAGGGCTCTGATCTCCCTCTGTAGGACACGCTGCTGCCCGGAGCTGGCAGTTTCAGACGCCTGTTGTAACAAAATTATCACTTCGGCAATACAATTTTCTATCACATTTGTACCAAGAGTTAGCAGTGGGTCAGATTCTTTGCGATCAATATCTACAATTATCATCCCCTGACATGGCAATTCCACCCGCCCCACTTTAATGGTTACTTCTTTGTACCCAATCTGAGGTAAGGGCTGACCATTACTGGCCACAATTGTTAAATCATCATCTGGGCCATGGTCAATGTCTGAATCGGCCCAATATCTTTTGTACAGTTTGTGGGGGATGGTTGTTACCTGGGACCCCGTATCCAGGAGGGCATTCAAAGGGATCCCATCCAGCACAATAGGAAGGACCGGTCGTCCTCCCACATACTTGCTGCGGCTGGGGGTTGAGCCGGGCTTCCTTACACCTGGGGGTCGGCTCCTGGCCCCAGGCTCGGCCCATTTAAAGGACAGCGTCGTGCAATGTGGCCCGCCTGGTTGCAGTTGCGGCAGATCGGTTGTCCTGTTGAATCGTACCGGTCTGTGTCTCTGCCTCGGGTCGGCGGAATCCTTCTCTGTCGCATCCATGGGACGTCCTCTGGGCTGGAGGCCAACTCGATTTTCGCAGGCGAGGGGGTCATTTGTAGAGACTGCACGGTCTTGGCAAGGGCAGCCACAGTCTTGGTCAGCTCCTGGACCTGTTGTCTGAGCTCCGCAGTGGGATCCTTATCCAGGGACTGCGCCTCAGCCCCTGCAGTGGCTCGTGTTGCAGGCACCACCCCGGGGTACGTGATAGCAGGAGGCCGGAGGGGTACTGGGTCATTCGGCGTAGATTCTCTCAGTACCCTGATGGCCTGGTCCTTAAACTTGGCAAAGTCCAGAGCAGGGTTCTGCAGGACCAGGATACGCAGCTGGGTCCTGTGGGCATCTGACAGGAGCCCCTCTATGAACTGCTCAGTTAGGAGTTTGTCTTCTTCACGTACACTCTCTGGGTCCACCTGTTTAACTGCTTTCAGGGCCTCTTGCAGGTTTAGGGCATAGTCCCTTATGCTGTCTGTGGCCCGCTGCTTGCACCCAAAGAATCTCATCTTTATCTCTGCTGCGGTGCGAGTGTCAAACGTACTCTTTAGCTTGGCCAGTATCTGGGCTGCTGTCCCTTTATCTGTATCAGGCCATGACTTCGCTTCACGCTGGGCTGCGCCGGCTAGCTGTCCCATTAATATGCCCACCTTCTGGCTCTCAGTCAGCGGATACACCCGGAATAAGCTGTGCAGGCTTTCTCTGAAGTCACTCAAGGTATGGGACTCCCCGGAGTATTGCGGCAGCCATTCTGCTCCCGGTATGTATGGCATGGTGATCGGCATTACCGGCGCTACAGTGGGGGCCGGGGCGACGGCGACTGGGATTGCTTCTGCTGGTGCTGCGGCGTCTCGGGCTATGGCAGCCACCTGCCCTCCCTCTGAGTCGGACATCTTCCTCCCCCTTAGTGAACCTTACCAGGCTCCGTTCACTTTTCAAATTTTCTTCCGGGTCGCGCGGGGTTAACAGCGCTCTGCTCTGATGGCGCGCTCCCTTCGCGCTCTTTGTCAGGCACGCCCCCCTTCTTCCTGCGCTCGGCGAGGCTAATGGCGGCGGTGGTCTGCAGCCAGTACACAGTCTTTTAAGCACAATTCCGGCAGGCGCACAGTACCCGGTGGGACCGGGCACGAAATCCTGTTCGTGACGCCAAAATTGACTCGCCCACCCCAGGGCTATGGGACACCCGGTGCCGGGCCGGACTAGTCCGGTGGTAGTCAGTGGTGGCTGGGCCCGGCTCCGTGGCCCTGGTGGGTGTCAGTTGAATATGTGGCTTGCTTGTTAATGGTTGTGTTCGTGACGCCACCTGTGGCATGCGGCTATTAAGCCGCCGCTGCTGTGTGAGGCCTCCGGGATGATGATATAGCAGCTATGGTAGTACTGCTCCCCACAGGTGGAGCAATGCCCGGGGCACAGTTGGTGCTTGTGAAAGTCTATGGTGCTGTGTGACTAACACGGTGCAGGGCCGACAGCCGAGGAAAGAACCAGGCACAAACAACAGTCTCTTTACCTTTTCCTCTTTTACTCTGGGAACAGTCCAGTCCTGGGAGACCGTTACAGGTGGTGATGGGGATCCGGTCGGCCTGGAAGTACTTGGGGTGATCTTTCTGGCCAGCTGAGTATGAGGCCTACTCCTGTACCTTTCTTGGTGATGATAGGACCCTGCTTCTCTGAATCCAGCAATGGCCCTCTTCGCTGCTGGGACCAATAGCACGTCCCTTCCCTCTGTAGGTGGCTGCGCAGGCCCACTCCCTGGTGCTTCTCCGCTGGGGTCCACACCGGGCCCTGATGCTGCAGCTGTACCTTAGATGTGTCTGGGCCAGGGGCTTGCAGCTCCCCTGCCCTTCGGATTCGGCTACCAGGGACGGATTTTATACCCTGGCAGCCACAGACTCCGATGTCCGAGTCTCTCTGCTGCCTCTCAGCTACTCCTGCTTCTCTGGGCCAAACTGCTCCAGCTCTAGGCCCCAGATTCACAGGACAGCTCACTCTGTGTCTGTTCACTTCTGCTGCTCCCTACAGACTAACTAACTCCTCCCCCAGGTCAGGCTTAAGGAAGCTCCCTGAAACTTCAGGTTCAGAGCTCCCCCTACTGGCCTGAGGGAGAAACTGCGGTGGATGTTAACTTACTGGCCAGTAGATTTCCCCATTACCTCCAGGCTCAGCATTAACCCTCAGGAGGGCAATGCCGTTGTGGCGACCAGGTCCTAGGGCGCCACAGTGCCATTACAGGGCAAATAAAGCATTCAAATGTTTCTATCAATGCACTCTGCAAATAATGATAAGGCAAATACCCTTGATAGCCATGTCTATATACACACAAAAAGGTCCATAGGTATGGAAAACCAATTGTGTGGAATCAACTCCAGCATAAGTGAATGAATCAGGAGGAAACGGAGCTTAAAGTTCAAAAGTGACAATACTTTATTATACAGATAGTGGAATTAAAAACACACATTATTTGCAGAGTGCATTGATAGAAACATTTGAATGCTTTATTTGCCCTGTAATGGCACCATAGGAGAATTAAAGGGAACCTGTCACCACATTATTCCCTTATGAGCTGCGGCCACCACCAGTGAGCCTTAAAAACAGCATTCCAGAATATTGTATACTAGATGGTGGCCCGATTCTAGCGCATTGGGTATGTATGTAGTTTATTTATGAAGATTTAAGAATAATGCAATGAATATACAGGGTAAAATATATACATTATCATTAAACGCAAGGCCGGCGTCAGCACCCACCGCAGCCCACACACCTCGTGCCATCACGTGGCAATCATTATTTTCCCCTGCATTTGCTAATTTTCCCCTCTCCCCTCCATTTGCTCCCTAACACATGTTCTGTGACAGTCTGTGTCACGTTGCTACGTCCGCAATCGGCTATCTAAGGGGCCTGCCCGCACCACTCCCTCAGCAACACCCACATCCAATCAGGAGGCAGCTGAGCAGAGAGGTGGGCGGGACATGCCGAGGAGGCGCGACCAATCAGCGACGCGGGATTTTCGTTACAGACAAACAGAATTAGACAATTATATATATAGATAAGTGCCCAGTCCGTTCTGTATGGCATAAAAACATCTTTATAATACTCACCTGGGTGCAGTCGCGGGTCCAGCACCTCCTATCTTCGGCAATCACCATCCTCCTTCTACCCTGCCCAGTGTGGGGGACAGCGATTGCACAAGATGGAGGAGGCGCCTGACCCTTTGTTAGTTCATTTCCTGAGAACCTTCTAAAATGAGAGGGACAAAAAAAACTTTGAGGATGATTTTATATCCAGCATTGTGTTTATTAAATGGTGTGCATTTGTGACATTTTTTTTATAGCAAATACTGCTACTGCCAGATTTTAGCTATAAGGCAATAGGTAAATCTGAAATGTATGTCACACTGTTTGTTTGTGTAATCTGTGCATGATCCAATGACATCACCACAACTGCAACTAGTTGGCTCACTTTAGGCTCTCTGTGTTACCCATAAGTCTCTCTTCAATGTAAGTTTATGGTACTGTAGTGCCCCTAAACCACTCAGTGCACTACAGGGAACTGCATCCTCATAGGGATGCCGGACCTACCCCCTGGGATCTAGAACACCAGTGCTAACAACACCAACACACACTAAAATCCTAGTTACCACTCCACACCAGGGGGCACTGCCTAGTCAGACAAGGGGGATAGCCACCTAGAGGGCGAAGCCTGACCAGGGAATTAAACAGCCTGGTGGGAGGGGACTGCAGTCAGTCAGTGGAGTGGTGCACAGTGAAGTGCACAGATGTGCCTGAGAGCTGGGTCGTGTAACGGTGACCCGGGGGCACAGGAGAGTGGTCGCCAGGGCAGGTACACCCGCGTACCGCTGGGACCAGAGCATGCACGGGGCACAGGGCCCTAGGTCAGGCGACAGTTTCAGACGGCCTGGCAAATACCTGCACAGTGAGGGGACCTGCATGGACCTCACTGACCCCCAGATCCAGGGGCATCAGCAGTAAAGCAAGGATCAGGGTTCGGACACATACCTCCCTACAAGGTCCACACTGCCCGCTGTATGGAAAAAGAGACTGCCACTGAAAAGGGATAGTCAGGCCCCCAAATGCTCCACGCTATGAGGACCCAACCATACTGAGGGTGCCAGGGACAGAGCAACCGAGTCATCAACTGGCACTGGAAGTACAGGGACCTGAACCAGCCGTCCAAGGGTCCGGAGTGAGTAGAGACTGTTGTTTACAATCCACGGTGTGGTCTCCCTTATTACTCCATCATACATCTCCCAGGCACAGCCCTACCTGCGGAGGGCCTACCACCACAGCTGTCATTACCGCCAGCCCTGGGAGTAACCACTTCAGCAGCGTCGGTTCCACAATATTAACCGCAATCTGCAGGTGCCGTCACACAAATGACTTTTTTCTCACCTGTAAATACTTCCCATTAAAAAGCACCCAGGGCACGGAACCAGGCAACGGCCCCCACCAAAGTGACATTCCCCAGTAGTAAACCGCCGGTACCGAGTACCCTTTTCCTTGGGCGACACAGTACCTCGCTCTGACGATCTATAGACTTACATTGTAAAAGATACATCTGGGTCACGCAGAGCGCAGCATGATCTGGAGAGTCGACAGAGTGATGACATCACTGAGAAGAGGAGCAGAAAGGCACTGCATCCTGAGCAGGGCAGATAAAAGTATTGTAGTGCGCATGCGCGGGACCTCAATGCCAGCTAGTGTGGATGACGTGGGACGCGTCATGCACTCAGGCTTCAGAAGAAGGAGGACAAAGATGGCCGAAAGGAGGTGCTGGTACGAGATAACGGAGACAGCCATTCGACCGGTCTGCACTGTACCGCCCCTTAGGTGAGTATTATAAAGTGTTTTTTACGTTGTACACAGCGGCCTGGGCTCTTATATACAGCATGTTAGAATGCTGTACATAAGAACCCTGTGGAGGTTGCCGCAGCTTATAGTCACCAAATCTGGTGACAGGTTCCCTTTAAAGGGGTTGTTCAGACTTGAGGTTAAAGTCTCCAGTCACTGTATGTGACTGCAGACTTGTAAATCTTCACAGTGAGCACACTGTCTGGATTTTCCTGTACAGGAGTTGGGAGCCGGTTGCGAGTATGTGGTTTGCAACCATGAGGTCACGTGCTGATTTAGACATGTACAGTCTTGCTCAATACAAGTGAATTGAGCAAGGCCGGATATATCTATTCCGAATGTGTCTGGAAGTGTGCAATTCACATACTTGTGTTCAAATGACTGTCTGCTCCTGGTGCTGGCAGCAGGGATTCCTGCCAGTCCGCACAGAGTGACTGAAAACTTTAGCCCTAAGCCTGGACAACACCTTTAACTTTCCTTGAATTGCTTTAAACTATACAAGTTGTAATGCTATCAAACTAATACAATCTAGTTGTCAGGATGCGACAGTACGAAAGTGAGTGAAAGAGGCTCCTATGCTGTCCCTCACACTAGGGGTCCTTAGGCTATTCCTAACTTCAGGGTTTCCCCTAATGGTGCAGATGTCTGAGTCACATGTCTGGCTATGCTAATCTGATTCCCCCTCCCACCAGGGAAGGAAGGGGCAGGAGTGAGATGGAAACAAAGATAAAGACAGACAAGAGAAAGCCAAAACTCTGACACACTGCAAACACACAGGAACAAACAATGAGAGACTCAGAATAAAAGCAAGAGCAGAAAGGTAGCAGCAAAATGACAAGAAGGGTTAACTCCACAACCGCACATAGCAACAAGTACTACAACCACCAGTTAGGCGGGCTTTACACATTGCGACATCGCTACCGCTATATCGTCGGGCTCACGGTTGTTGTGACGCACATCCGGCGCCGGTAGCGACATTGCAATGTGTAAATCCTAGGAGCGACAATGAACGAGCGCAAAACAGTCAAAAATCTCTGATCTGTGTCACATCGTTCATTTTCATAATGTCGCTCCAGCTGCAGATACGATATTATTTGTCGTTCCTGCAGCACCACACATCGCTGTGTGTGAAGCCACAGGAGCGACAAACATCTCCTTACCTGCATCTACCGGTAATGCGGAAGGGAGAAGGTGAGCGGGATGTTGTGTCCCGCACATCTCCGCCCCTCCGCTTCTATTGGCTGGCCGCTTAGTGACGTTGCGGTGACGTCGCAGTGACGCCAAACGCACCTCCCCCTTGAAGGAGGGATTGTTTGGCGGTCACCGCGACGTCGCCGACAAGGTATGTGCGTGTGAAGCTGCTGTAGCGATAATGTTCGCTACGGCAGCAATCACCACATATCGTGCCACCGACGGAGGCGGGTGCTATCGCGCTGAACATCACTAGCCGATGCTAGTGATGTCGCAACGTGTAAAGCCCGCCTAAGTTTGAATCACAACACCTCACCAGACCAGCTTAGACAAACTATAGCTGGCATAGAAGGAAAGATCTAGCCAGCATTTATAGAAGGGGAGTAGATGTGATTGGCTCACCCACAACACGTGATCAGAGGAGACTCACAAGCAGGCCAGCAGAGATTAACTCTTGCTAGTCTGCCTATGAACTATCAATCTGTTGGTCGACAGCAGAGTCAGAGACATCAGAGAAGTTATCAGGTGGAGTGTCAGACTCTGTAGTCTTAACAGATTCCGAAGACGCCATGACAGTTGGCGATGTTTTTAAAAACCTGCGTTTGACACTAGTTCATCCTGTAAAATCGTGTACATTACTTTTTTTTTAATATGGGAATCTATGGCTCACAGCTAACAGTTGATAACAAGATTGCAATTAAAGATGCATACATTTTTAACATTGGAGCTTATGGGTGATGGATGTGTATCACCCACGGGGCAGGGGTTAAATACTCGTCACCGGGTTGGTGATTTTGGATCAGGGGGATGTCACGCGGTGGCCCTTTTGCCTGCCTTCGTGGCCCCGAGGTGTACAATAAAGAAGGTGGGAGGGGTGGTGATGATGGAGGTTTAATTTTGTGACGCCACCTGCGGTATGCGGCCAGGGAATAGTCGCCGTTGCTGTCGCTGTCGTCCGGGGCTGATGGTAGATGTAGCTGAGGTGTTTCTGCTCCCCACAGGTGGAGCGCACCCCGGGGAAGATGATGAGGTGAGTAGTGATGGCAGGTGCCGAAGTGTGGGGCGGCAGCGCCGGCAAGGACAGGCGGACACAGTCTGTGGATTCCAGGTGCTTTACTCACAGTTCTTTAAGTAACCCGGTTGCCGCTTCTGAAGTACTGGCCACCACTGTGATGGGCCGCAGCCGATCCCGATCAATTCGAGGTCACCGCTGGTGTTCCCACAATGAGTCCTTTCTGGTCGGGGTCCCTCCAATCCTGATGTATGTGGAATATGGAATGGGCTATGGGTGTTTCCTGCACTCTACGCAGACCCTGGAATCCTGTGTAGCTGTAGAAAACCCGGGCTGAGCTGGATGCTCAAGCCACAGGTCCTATGGCGCTCCCAGAAGTATGAGGTAAATGAAGATTGGACCGAGGTCCCAGATGTGTCTCACCCCAAGCTGTGCCCGGGGCTAACTGACTATGTGTGAAGATGCTCCTTCCCTTTTCCCCAAGTGGTACCCACCTCTCAGGTGGCTGTCCTAGTGATTGGGAAAGTCCCATGTCTCGTGATGGCCCCCCCCCGACTACCCTAGTCCATCCCCCCGTTGGGAAGGCACCTGACTGTGTTTGTTGTGTGAATGTGAGAGGCACCAGCGATTAACCTCTCCTTACCCAGGATGAGTACTATATCTTAAGGGAGATGCAGTATCCTGTGGCGACTGAAGCCTCAGGGGCACCACAGATAGCTGATGGCTGGCTTTCATCAAGGCATTAGTTGGATGTATACTTTTTTTTAATATTCAAGCTATCACAATACAGGTTTTGAGACAAGGTAAGAAACATCTGTATACTTTTGGATTATATAGGATGTAAAAAGTGATATATGTGTAGCCATAGCAGAAAGGCACTGCATCCTGAGCAGGGCAGATAAAAGTATTGTAGTGCGCATGCGCGGGACCTCAATGCCAGCTAGTGTGGATGACGTGGGACGCGTCATGCACTCAGGCTTCAGAAGAAGGAGGACAAAGATGGCCGAAAGGAGGTGCTGGTACGAGAGAACGGACGCCATGACAGTTGGCGATGTTTTTAAAAACCTGCGTTTGACACTAGTTCATCCTGTAAAATCGTGTACATTACTTTTTTTTTAATATGGGAATCTATGGCTCACAGCTAACAGTTGATAACAAGATTGCAATTAAAGATGCATACATTTTTAACATTGGAGCTTATGGGTGATGGATGTGTATCACCCACAGGGCAGGGGTTAAATACTCGTCACCGGGTTGGTGATTTTGGATCAGGGGGATGTCACGCGGTGGCCCTTTTGCCTGCCTTCGTGGCCCCGAGGTGTACAATAAAGAAGGTGGGAGGGGTGGTGATGATGGAGGTTTAATTTTGTGACGCCACCTGCGGTATGCGGCCAGGGAATAGTCGCCGTTGCTGTCGCTGTCGTCCGGGGCTGATGGTAGATGTAGCTGAGGTGTTTCTGCTCCCCACAGGTGGAGCGCACCCCGGGGAAGATGATGAGGGGAGTAGTGATGGCAGGTGCCGAAGTGTGGGGCGGCAGCGCCGGCAAGGACAGGCGGACACAGTCTGTGGATTCCAGGTGCTTTACTCACAGTTCTTTAAGTAACCCGGTTGCCGCTTCTGAAGTACTGGCCACCACTGTTATGGGCCGCAGCCGATCCCGATCAATTCGAGGTCACCGCTGGTGTTCCCACAATGAGTCCTTTCTGGTCGGGGTCCCTCCAATCCCGATGTATGTGGAATATGGAATGGGCTATGGGTGTTTCCTGCACTCTACGCAGACCCTGGAATCCTGTGTAGCTGTACAGAACCCGGGCTGAGCTGGATGCTCAAGCCACAGGTCCTATGGCGCTCCCAGAAGTATGAGGTAAATGAAGATTGGACCGAGGTCCCAGATGTGTCTCACCCCAAGCTGTGCCCGGGGCTAACTGACTATGTGTGAAGATGCTCCTTCCCTTTTCCCCAAGTGGTACCCACCCCTCAGGTGGCTGTCCTAGTGATTGGGAAAGTCCCATGTCTCGTGATGGCCCCCCCCCTGACTACCCTAGTCCATCCCCCCGTTGGGAAGGCACCTGACTGTGTTTGTTGTGTGAATGTGAGAGGCACCAGCGATTAACCTCTCCTTACCCAGGATGAGTACTATATCTTAAGGGAGATGCAGTATCCTGTGGCGACTGAAGCCTCAGGGGCACCACAGATAGCTGATGGCTGGCTTTCATCAAGGCATTAGTTGGATGTATACTTTTTTTTAATATTCAAGCTATCACAATACAGGTTTTGAGACAAGGTAAGAAACATCTGTATACTTTTGGATTATATAGGATGTAAAAAGTGATATATGTGTAGCCATTACTGTTATATAATTTCATGCTCCAAACACAACCACTTATTTAGCACAGAGCCCATATTTGTTAATCAGGTACATCGCTCGAGACGTCTGTTCCCCTGGAAACCAACTACCACGCTTTGAAGAGTTAATTGTCATTTGTTCTAGCATGTATGCGGATGGCAGAATTGGGACTGAGGATAGTGGAGGAATCAGCACAGCTTTATTTACTTTGTTACTAGAAGGACAACTATAAAAAGACAATCATTTGTATTATATTTATTTATTTTACTATTGTCTTCCTTGTAACTTTACCTCTATCTCAACACTTTCCATACTAGTAATTTTTACTAGCTTTTTCTCTGTCGAAGTCATTTATCCATCATTTATGCCCTTTTACGTGATTGTCATTTTGTGGCTACATTGTGTTGTAAATATATTGGTTGCATGTTTAGAAAATAAGGCTCCTTTCTCTTTATCTATACAGAATAATAATGGGAAGGAAGGTTAGAAGGCTGCTATTTGGAGGACAAAAGTACCTGAAGCAGAGAGGGAATTAATGAGAAACATCCCAAGATCAGTGATTCAATTATCATTGTGTGTAGGTGAAGTGAATATAGAAAATCAGGTCTTCTTACCGTAGTATTGACAGAACACAAAAATATTAATAACTATTCTTAGGCTACTTTGATTGAACAATCAAGAAATAACGTCTGGAACTCCATTCTGAGTCTGAACTGGGTGCAAAAACCAAAAAAATCTACACTATATGGAGATAAGGTATGCACACCAGTGATTATGTAAGGGGAATATATGAAAAGCAGTAACTGCTGTGTGAATACTGACATGAAAAATCCAATATCTATATGTAAGAGTGAAAGTATGAAAAATGGAATCTGCATTACTGCCATGAACATATGAATAAAGAGAAATTTAGCTATTGAATTGATCAATGCAACAGAGCCCCAACACTACACCAAAGTATTTCTCTACGTTGGGGTCCCTAGCTTGTGTGTGTCCTCTCATACAGTTAAAAAACTTACCGTGTATGGGAAGCTGAGACCCAGGCTATACAGTCAGGGCCAGAAATATTTGGACAGTGACACAAGTTTTGTTATTTTAGTTGTTTACAAAAACATGTTCAGAAATACAATTATATATATAATATGGGCTGAAAGTGCACACTCCCAGCTGCAATATGAGAGTTTTCACATCCAAATCGGAGAAAGGGTTTAGGAATCATAGCTCTGTAATGCATAGCCTCCTCTTTTTCAAGGGACCAAAAGTAATTGGACAAGGGACTCTAAGGGCTGCAATTAACTCTGAAGGCGTCTCCCTCGTTAACCTGTAATCAATGAAGTAGTTAAAAGGTCTGGGGTTGATTACAGGTGTGTGGTTTTGCATTTGGAAGCTGTTGCTGTGACCAGACAACATGCGGTCTAAGGAACTCTCAATTGAGGTGAAGCAGAACATCCTGAGGCTGAAAAAAAAGAAAAAATCCATCAGAGAGATAGCAGACATGCTTGGAGTAGCAAAATCAACAGTCGGGTACATTCTGAGAAAAAAGGAATTGACTGGTGAGCTTGGGAACTCAAAAAGGCCTGGGCGTCCACGGATGACAACAGTGGTGGATGATTGCTGCATACTTTCTTTGGTGAAGAAGAACCCGTTCACAACATCAACTGAAGTCCAGAACACTCTCAGTGAAGTAGGTGCATCTGTCTCTAAGTCAACAGTAAAGAGAAGACTCCATGAAAGTAAATACAAAGGGTTCACATCTAGATGCAAACCATTCATCAATTCCAAAAATAGACAGGCCAGAGTTAAATTTGCTGAAAAACACCTCATGAAGCCAGCTCAGTTCTGGAAAAGTATTCTATGGACAGATGAGACAAAGATCAACCTGTACCAGAATGATGGGAAGAAAAAAGTTTGGAGAAGAAAGGGAACGGCACATGATCCAAGGCACACCACATCCTCTGTAAAACATGGTGGAGGCAACGTGATGGCATGGGCATGCGTGGCTTTCAATGGCACTGGGTCACTTGTGTTTATTGATGACATAACAGCAGACAAGAGTAGCCGGATGAATTCTGAAGTGTACTGGGATATACTTTCAGCCCAGATTCAGCCAAATGCCGCAAAGTTGATCGGACGGCGCTTCATAGTACAGATGGACAATGACCCCAAGCATACAGCCAAAGCTACCCAGGAGTTCATAAGTGCAAAAAAGTGGAACATTCTGCAATGGCCAAGTCAATCACTAGATCTTAACCCAATTGAGCATGCATTTCACTTGCTCAAATCCAGACTTAAGACGGAAAGACCCACAAACAAGCAAGACCTGAAGGCTGCGGCTGTAAAGGCCTGGCAAAGCATTAAGAAGGAGGAAACCCAGCGTTTGGTGATGTCCATGGGTTCCAGACTTAAGGCAGTGATTGCCTCCAAAGGATTCGCAACAAAATATTGAAAATAAAAATATTTTGTTTGGGTTTGAATTATTTGTCCAATTACTTTTGACCTCCTAAAATGTGGAGTGTTTGTAAAGAAATGTGTACAATTCCTACAATTTCTATCAGATATTTTTGTTCAAACCTTCAAATTAAACGTTACAATCTGCACTTGAATTCTGTTGTAGAGGTTTCATTTCAAATCCAATGTGGTGGCATGCAGAGCCCAACTCGCGAAAATTGTGTCACTGTCCAAATATTTCTGGACCTAACTGTATATGCGTATAATGTGGACTGGCAATAGGTGTGGGTGGGGCCGGGTTCACAAACAAAAAATTTACAACTCAATCAAGAAATAACGTCTGGAACACCATTCTGAGTCTGAACTGGGTGCAAAAACCTAAAAAATCTATACTATATGGAGAGAAGCCAGTCCACATTATACGCTTATATAGCCTGGGTCTCAGCTATTGGATTTATCATGTCAGTATTCACACAGCAGTTTCTGCTTTTCATATATTCCCCTTACATAGTCACTGGTGTGCATACCTTATCTCCATATACTTTGATTGAACAGTCCAGACTTTGCGAAAGTCTATTTTGCCATGTCATTTACAAAGGTCTGAATATAGTCAATATGTGTCAAGTGCAACTACACGGAATACATGACTTTATAGCTCCATTATAGTTCTTTATTTCCCAGCTCGCACTTTTACTGAATAAGAGTATCTCACAGTATTATTCTCTCACTCATAAGATATTCTGCCCATGGACAAAACATGTAAATGAATAAGGAAAATCATATGTAGGTGTTAAAGGGAATCTGTCAGCAGGTTTTTGCTATGTAGTCTGTGAGCAGCATGAGATAGGGCCTGAGACCCTGATGTATCACTTACTGCAGTTTTCCGTGTTGTAGATGTATCAGAATGTTGAGCCCTATATAACTCCACCCACACCACTGATTGGCAGCTTCCAGTGTACACTGTATATTGTCAGATAGCTGTCAATCAGTGGTGGGGGCGGAGTCACACTGATTCTTCTGATTGGCTTGCAAGTGAGATAGTCAGGCAGTGATAATCTCCTGCTCATAAAACACTGATTTTATTGAAACTAGACAACGCAGCCTATAAGTGACACATCTTTGAAATTAGGGTCTCTGCCTCTAGCAGATAACACGGGTCTTTTACATCAAAAGATTTTCTATATTCTCTGTATCCAGCGGTGTTTTCTTCGGCTCTGCTGCCTCCCACTCCTGACCGCCGCTCATTCTACTCATAGAATATTCACCGCAGTGAGGAGCTGGAAGCCGGAGCATCGCAGGGACAGCGCTGGGTACAGCATCACAGGACAGGTGGGTATTCACAAAGCAAACAGTGTGTGTGCAGTGACGTCCAGGAGGTCATTGGAGTTCCCAATGAACTCTGATGACATACTGATGACACCCCCGCGACACCCCCACTACAGCGGGTGTCACCACAGTGACTTCACGGTTCATCTGATGAGTCCCCGATGTTGTCCCCTCGATGATCCGGCTTCCAGGTTCTCACTACACACACAGACACACACACACACATAGCACCCACATGTATACACTGAGCACATATACACACATATGTATACACACATAGCAGACACACATGGATGCACTGAGCACATACACACACGGCGCACATGCATGTATACACTGAATACACACACACACACACACACACACACACACAAGATACTCACCTGTCCCCAGCGATGTGGTCCCCCGCACTGAAGTCTCCAGCACTGCTTCGGCTTCCAGCTCTTCAGTGCGGTGAATAATCAATGCATATAATGAGCGGCGGTCAGAAGCGGGAGGCAGCAGAGCTGAAGACAGCAACGCTGGATACAGGTAATTATAGAAAATCTTTTTATTTAAAAGATCCATGTTTTCTTCAGTACGTATCACACTGATGTCACACGGATCATATCAGTATGCAATCCGTGTGACACCCGTGCTGCCGAAGAAAAAACAAACCTGTCTCCATATGTGCGTGCGTGAGTAGGAGGCTTTAGTGCCCTGCATATAAACCCCTTAGCTCTTTTGCATAGTATGACATACAGTGCTATATCATGTAGTTATTGTACCATGCTAGCAAAGTTGGAAAAACAACTCCTTAATATTCTGTTCAATGGATCATGTTCGAATTTTTTTTAGTTAGCTTTAGGGTTCGCTCACATCTGCATATAAAGTCCAATTTCATCCAGGAGAGTAGGACAAGTGAAATCCGTTTGGCATTACACATGTCATGGAAGTGCTTTACGAGTGAGCAATTTGTTTTCCCGCCTAGTATGCGTAAGCAATCCGTTTTTTTCTCAGCAATTATTTTTTTTACAACTTTTTACAGAGCCAAATACAGTATTCCATGTTACAGAATAGTATGATATCCATAGAACCGGATGACATATGCATTGTCTGTGTTCCATCTGTTTTTTCTGTCTTACCATTACATGACAGGTGAGGGGCCCGATGTAGAACTTTCATTTACCAGAAAAAGGGGCTCGTGTTACCCTTGTTCACTAATTGTAAGCAGTCAATTCCTACATTGCGTTACATAAAAAATGAGCACAACATCTTTATCAGGCGGGTACGAGCCGTAACCTGCCTGGAAAATAACAGTAAATAAATATTAAAAAGCATGAACATATGCATTGCAATGTAAAAACAACCTGCTGCGCATATGTTCAGTCTTTTGAATGTCTTTTATCTGCTTTTGATTCCAAAGGCGTGAAACCGTTAAAAGAAGTGGCCCACTTAATAGTATATTCATTACAAGTTAAAAAAAACAGTGGCAAAAAAACGATAGAAGCCAAAATAGATGCTTTAGGAAAAAAGCATATCATAAGTGTCTTCCTCCAAAAGAACTCACACACGTCTAAAAAATATGTGTATGTACGCTAATGGACTATAGCTAAAAGTGCTGCGGAGCTACACCGGATAATAGGGACCCTCACTCTCCTGGTAAGTGGGGTCTTGCGGGGGACGTGGACTTATTGCGCATTTATGGCTTACTGTGCGTACACCTTTATCTAAGGTTCACACTTCCATTATTTTGCATTCGTCACAATCAGTTGTGTGACTAATGCAACGGATGCGTTACAGATATTGGCACAACTGTTGTGACTGATGCTGCAAAACAACGATCCGTTGTTTTTTTTTTGTTGTTGTTTTTTTACATTTTTTTACTGTTTAACCGGCGACCGGCTATTATCAATGATCAGTTGATCGCCCGGCAGCCGGCCGCCTGGTGATCAACTGATTGCTCACAAGCCAGCCGCCGGGTGATCAGCTGATCGCTCACAGTAGCCGGCCGCCGAGTGATCAGCTGATCGCTCACAGTAGCCGGCCGCCGGATGATCAGTAGATCGCTCACAGTAGCCAGC
Source organism: Anomaloglossus baeobatrachus (assembly GCF_048569485.1). Classification (NCBI taxonomy): domain Eukaryota; kingdom Metazoa; phylum Chordata; class Amphibia; order Anura; family Aromobatidae; genus Anomaloglossus; species Anomaloglossus baeobatrachus. Next base: position 229,897,982 of record NC_134358.1, on the reverse strand, counting down.
CGCCGGGTGATCAGCTGATCGCTCACAGAAGCCGGCCGTCGGGTGATCAGCTGATCGCTCTCAGAAGCCGGCCGTCGGGTGATCAACTGATCGCTCACAGAAGCCATCCGCCGGGTGATCAGCTGATCGCTCACAGTAGCCAGCCACCGGGTGATCAGCTGATCGCTCACAGTAGCCGGACGCCGGGTGATCAGCTGATCGCTCACAGTAGCCGGACGCCGGGTGATCAGCTGATCGCTCACAGTAGCCGGCCGCCGGGTGATCAGCTGATCGCTCACAGTAGCCGGCCGCTGGGTGATCAGCTGATCGCTCTCAGAAGCCATCCGCCAGGTGATCAGCTGATCGCTCACAGTAGCCAGCCACCGGGTGATCAGCTGATCGCTCACAGTAGCCGGCCGCCGGGTGATCAGCTGATTGCTCACAGTAGCCGGCCACCACAAGTGCTGAGCATGCGCAGTGAAATCAAAAGGATTCAGCTGCTCAAAAAAAACGTTACATGCTGCGTTCCTGCCGCCCGACGGTCAGTCGTTCCACGAGTGATCAGTCGGGTGGAGGAAGCAACGCAAGGGCATCAGTCACAATCCGACGCGCATAAAAGTCTATGCGAACAACGGAATCCGCTAAACGGATTGCGTTGTTTCTCAAAGCGGCGGATTGTGACGGATACTAAATAGCGAAAATGTGAACATAGCCTTATTAGAGAACTAAAGAAAAGACGATTTGTGCATCTGTTACCCTGGCTAGGATTTACTAAGCTTGGAGTTTCCTATGTACAAGGCTCGTAAACAAGGTATATATAGAGGCTACTGAACAATACCAGACTTTACCTGTCAGGCCTTACCTCCATTCCTTGAATACAAATGAAACTCAGCAGTATTATTAAGTCAAACAATAAGTTTTTCAGTCGTATTATCAAAGACTGTCTGCAAGGAAGTCGGATTTTCCTCATTATATCAAAATTGTTTGAAGTTACAAGTGTGATATAACATTTTATATTGATTCAAAGGCACAAAAACTTTTTAGGATAGCTAATCTGCATCAAGACGAGACTATTGTAGAAGTCCCTGGTGTGTTCCTTGCAGGCATATGGCCAGTTAATTAGCATTAACAAGTCTGTCAGCTAAAAATCACATTCTCATGTATCAAAACTAGTGGCGTCAATGGCAACTATTATATTTTTCAACTTGCAGTAAATAGTTTAATCCATTGCTGTACGCTAGGGATGTGAAACTCAAATAAACAGAGGGCTAAAATTAAAACTTGGACAAAGTCATGGGCCAACCAAGTTGCAAGCCCCACATAGTCCTTGATACATAACAATGTGCCCCACATAGTCCTCCATACAGAATAATTGGGCCCCACATAGTTATCCATACAGAATAATGGGCCCCACATAGTCCTCCATACAGAATAATGGGGCGCCACATAGTCCTCTATACACATTATACAGATTAATAGCTCTCACATAGTTATCCATACAGATTAATGGGCCACACATAGTCCACCATACAGAATAATGGGCCCGACATAGTCCTCCATACAGAATAATGGGCACCACATAATCTTCCATACAGAAGAATGTGTCCCACATATTCCTCTACATAGAATAATGGGCCCCACATATTTCTCCATACAGAATAATGGGCCCCACATAGCCCTCCATACAGAATAATGGGTGCCAAATAGGCCTTCATACAGAATAATGGGCACCAGAGTGTCTTCTATACAGAATAATGGGTCCCACATAGTCCTCCATACAGAATAATGGGAACCAGCTTGTCCTTCATACAGAATAATGGGCCCCACATAGCCCTCCATACAGAATAAAGGGCACCAAATAGGCCTCCATACAGAATAATGGGCACCAGATTGTCCTCCATACAGAATAATGGGCCCCACATATTTCTCCATACAGAATAATGGGCCCCACATAGTCCCCCATACAGACAAATGGGCACCAGCTTGTCCTTCATACAGAATAATGGGCCCCACATAGCCCTCCATACAGAATAATGGGCACCAGAGTGTCTTCTATACAGAATAATGGGCACCAAATTGTCCTCCATGCAGAATAATTAACACCTGGCATCAAGGATGAAATAAAATCATCTTGGGGGCTAGAGTTTGACGTATGTGCTGTAGGGCTGACTACCAGGGTTCTTATACATGACACCAAGTAGGACTGCAGCTTTACCCTATTGAAAATACCGTAAATGAGAATGATTTTTCAAGTATACTAAAAAATCCAAGATTCACTAGATTGCAACTTTATGGGAAGACATTAAAGTCATGGTGTATGTCACGAGTGCAATTTAAATGTGATTTAGTGATAACAAATTTTGTCATCATGGAGCTCAAACCTAAGAAAAGGGTTTTTATCAAAGAGAAAAATCTCAAAATTACATTACTATGTCATTCCACTTCACATATTCTTGTAAGTCACTTAGCCCCGCTTCTTAAAGGGAACCAAACATCAGGATTTTGGTATATAAGGTAAAGCCAGTGCAGTACTGGCACTATCAGGCAGATTATCTACATACCATTAGTGGGCAGCTCGGATGGTTAGGCTGTGAAATCCAAGTTTGTGAAGTTTAAAAATTCATCATGTGTTTGACAGTCACACGTCTCCAGATAATATATGGGCGGGTTATGCACATGATTCCCGCCCCCGCGTCCCCTTCCCACCGCCTGTTCCCCCCTCTCTCTGGCTATATGCAAATTTCTCTATTCAGTAACTCGGCGTCAGAGTTGGCGCCTGCGCATAGCACTTATCTCCGGCGCCAAGTTTTTGAAGCGCACATTACCAAGTTTTGTGCCTGAGAGGGCGGGGCATACACCCTCACTTCTTCAGATCTCGTTGTGACTGCGGGAGCACGCGCGGTCACAACAGGACTGGAGAACAGCTGATCTTACCAATTAGCTGCAGCAGACGATATCGAAGCGCGCTCCCGCAGTCACAACGAGATCTGAAGAAGCAAAGGTGCATGCACCGCCCTCTCAGGTGTGTCCGTTCCGTACTTACGTGTGTCCGTGTGTTTCTCACGGCAACATGTCCGTTTTCTCTCCGGCATCACGGGTGTCAGACGGAACGCAAACGTGTCACACGTAATGCAAACGGACTACACGGATGTGTTCCCTGTGACATGCACCAGAGAAAAGACATGTGTCTGTGAGAAAAAAAAACAAACCTTTACTCACCTTCTCCTGCCCTGCTGTCTCTGCCGCTGCTGTCACTTGCTGCCGACCACCGCTCATTATGCTCATTGATTATTCACTTCACTGCGGCCGGAAGCAGCAGCAGCGGGGAGTCGGCAGGACCGGAGACCGAAGATCAGCACCACGGACAGCGACGCCAGGGACAGGTGAGTAGAAAGTTCCTGTTCTCCGTGTGTTATCACGGATAACACACGGAGAACACACGTGTGCCATACACACCGAGGGCAATACGCGCCTTTGACACATCTGTGAAAAACGTGCATGATTTTCACGGACGTGTAAAAGAGGCCTAAAGGAGTGTTTCTGCAGGTGGAGACCACAGACCACATCTCAGTACCAAGGCTTTGTGGCTGATGTTTTGGTCACTTTGAATATTGGTTGTGCTTTCACACTCGTGGTAGCATGAGACGGACTCTACAACCTACACAAGTGGCACAGGTAGTGCAGCTTATCCAGGATGGCATATCAATGCGAGCTGTGGCAAGAAGGTTTGCTGTGTCTGTCACTGTAGTGTCCAGAGGATGGAGGTGCAACCAGGAGACAGGCCAGTAAACCAGGAGACATGGAGGGGGCCGTAGGAGGGCAACAACCCAGCAGCAGGACCGCTACCTCTGCCTTTGTGCAAGGAGGAACAGGAGGAGCACTGCCAGAGCCCTGCAAAAAGACCTCCAGCAGGCCAAAAATGTGCATGTGTCTGCACAAACGGTTAGAAACCAACTCCATGAGCATGGCATGTCCCCAGATGGGGGTTGTGCTCACTGCCAACACCGTGCAGGACGCTTGGCATTTCCCACAGAACACCAGGATTGGCAAATTCACCACTGGCACCCTGTGTTCTTCACAGATGAAAGCAGGTTCACACTGAGCACATGTGACAGACGTGACAGAGTCTAGAGATGCCGTGCATAGCGATCTGCTGCCTGCAACACCCTTCAACATGACCGGTTTGGCAGTGAGTCAGTAATGGTGTGGGGTGGCATTTCTTTGGCAGGCCGCACAGCACTCCATGTGCTCGCCAGAGGTAGTCTGACTGCCAATAGGTACTGAGATGAGCTCCTCAGACCCCTTGTGAGACCATATGCTGGTGCGGTTGGCCCTGGGTTCCTCCTAATGCAGGACAATGCCAGACCTCATGTGGCTGTTGTGTGTCAATGTGACGCCCCTGGACTATCAGGTCGTCACAGGGTACTGAACAAGCTGCCCTTCCGTGCGGTATTCCACCTCCCTATTGGTTCTGGGTCCCTATCTTAATGGTGTTGCCTCCAAGAGCAAATCAAATCCTAGATACACCCTGCACCACAGCTACCAGGAAGACCAGTGGACAGATTGAGTGGAATAGAGTCGCCCACCTGGGGGGTCAGGGAGGGGAGTTGAGGAGTAGAGTGAGAGTAGTGAGAGAGAGGAGGTTCGGGAGCGGTGGCTCCTAGAGAAACTGTCTAGGTTGCAGACGGTGGTCTGGGCCTAGCGGAGTCGGACTCCCGGTCGCAGGGGATTGTGGCAAGGTGCCTGGACCTGTCGAGGAGGGCAGCCGGCAGTCTAGCACTATCGCCGGTCTGGGAACGAAGGCACTACTGGGTACACGGACCCTAGGTCAGGGAGTAGCTTCGGGCAACCCGAAAGTTCACCTAAGGAGAACGGAGCCTTTATGATCTGTTCCCACCCGCTCCAGAATCGGGGAATTAGCGCAAGGAGGGGGATAGGACTTTCCAATTCAAGACGGTCCAGGAAATCCCAGGCGTGAGCCCTGAGAGCAAGCTCCCACACTTAGCCATAGTGGGGAGCAGGGCCCGGCAAGTTCCATACTACTGGGCCACCACGTTGAAGTTAAACTTAGTGCCAGGAGGCAGGTCACGAATCACTAGGCAACACTGTAGGGGACGGGACCCAGATGAGCTCCCCTCAGCGGCAGCGGTACCCAGAGAATTGGTTTACCCGGTTGTCAGCGTCTGCTTATGAACTAAGTGAGTAAGAGAGTGACCCCTGCATCCCACGGCACCCCACACTGAGTCCCGGGGCATCCCCCCTACCCGTGGAGGGCTACGACAACTTGCTGCCCCACTTCATTACCCCGGGTACTCCCAGTGGCAGCGGCGGTGCTCCCAAATTGCCGTACACCACGGGTGGCATCACGAAGTATGCATTAACTCCCCTGTAAATATCCCCTTTCATTTGAGTTGCCGCACGACCCCGGGTCCGGAGACCCTCAAGCCACAGCGAACCCGGATCCGAGCGGTTCGGCTGCTTCCACGGGGGCGGCACATCAGCAGGTCCTGCGAGATGAAGGCATTGAAGCTATGGACTGGCCTGCCTATTCCCCAGACCTGAATCCTATTGAGCCCATCTGGGAGATCATGTCTCGTTCATGCACCAATGTCACGTTGCACCAAAGACTGTCTAGGAGTTGGCGGATGCTTTAGTCCAGGTCTGGGAGGAGATCCCTCAGGAGACCACCGCAACCTCATCAGGAGCATGCCCATGTGTTGGAGGGATGTCATACAGGCACGTGGAGGCCACACACAATACTGAGCCTCTTGTTTCCACTTTAATTTTGCATTGTTTTATCTTGTTTTGATTTTCATTTTGACTTGTTTCTACTTTCATTTTCTATTTGTCTTCAAATCCAGGCCTCCATTGGTTAAAACATTTGATTAACATTGATGATTTTTGTGTGATTTTGTTGTCAGCACATTCAACTTTGTATAGAACAAAGTATTCAATGAGAATATTTCATTCATTCAGATCTAGGATGTGTTATTTCAGTGTTCCCTTTAATTTTTTGAGCATTGTATAAGTTACAGATACAGAGGTTGATAAAAGACCTAGGTCCATCTAGTTCAACCCTCTTCCACCAATTAACAACTGTACTGTTTAATTTAAAGCACTGCTCCAGCGATCATATATATATTGTGATATGATCACTGGTACTGTGCTGAGAGGGTTAATGTGTGTTACCTGGGCCAGGTCTCTTGTGGACTGCTAATGAGATGAGTGGTCCCGCTGTTCACCATATCTCCACCTCGGGGTGTGGTCTCAGAGGTAAAAGTCAGGCCTCTGGACACACCCATGGCCCTGCTCTGAATTTCCTGTGGTGGAGGAAGTAGCCGGGTTTGCCTGTATGTGGTAGTAAGGAAACCTGTTATCTGTAAAGGCTAGGCTGGGACTTATGTGCTGGACTGAACCTGGAAACCTGGTGTTTGGGAACATGCCTGTTTCCTGCTTGTAATGCCATTGTTGTATGGAGTCCTGGCAGTATGCTGTATAAAGTCTAAATAAAGCAGCCTGAGAATAAGGAAGTGCCTCCCGTGTTTACCTGAAGCCTAGTGCTGAGTGAGTACCCCCGATGTTGCAAGGTGCAATGTCACATATGGTGGAGAATGCGGGCAGCGTTTCCAGGAGCCCGTGTTGGATTTCCACACCTGTGGATCAGCCGGGTCCCCGAAGTTTTTCAGCATACTGCTGCAGGGGTTTGCGGTGGATCGGCGGGTCCACGAACAGGGACAGCGCACTCCAGCTGCTGGCGGTGAATCAGCGGGTCTGCGGCAGTGGCGAGTGACCAGTGACTGGAGATTCCAGGCCAACCCGGAATTACTGGGCCCTTCTTGGTGAGCAGTGATACACCACAGGCTGGAGGCTGCAGAAGACACCGCCGCTCCTGTCAACTCCACGCAGCAACTGAGGTGAGTAGCGCGATCAGCTGAGCTGTCACTGAGGTTACTCGCGGCCAACGCTGAATACAGCTGATCGCGCTATTCCCTTCATTAGCTGCGTGGAGCTGACAGGAGCGGCGGTGTCTTCTGCAGCTCCGGTCACCTTCATGCAGCAGAGCTGGAAGCGACGCTGGACCATCCTGGATTACGCCGGACATGCAGGGCTTTTTCGGGCTTATAAAATTGGTGAACAAGGCAATTTGTTAGTGTTTTTTTCTAATAAAGGATTGTTCGGGTGTGTGTGTTTATTTACTGTAATTTACAGATTAATCATGGAAGGTATCTCGGGGAGACGCCTGACATGATTAATCTAGGACTTATTGGCAGCTATGGGCTGCCAATAACTCCTTATTACCCCGATTTGCCAACGCACCAGGGCAAATCGGGAAGAGCCGGGTACAGTCCCAGAACTGTCGCATATAATGTATGCGGCAATTCTGGGCGGCTGCTGACTGATATTGTTAGGCTGGGGGGCTCCCCATAATGTGGGGCTCCCCATCCTGAGAATACCAGCCTTCAGCCGTATGGCTTTATCTGGCTGGTATTAAAATTGGGGGGGACTGCACGCTGTTTTTTTTAATTATTTATTTATTTTACTGCACAGTATAGACACGCCCACCAGCTGCTGTGATTGGGTGCAGTGAGACAGCTGTCACTCAGCGTGGGGGGCGTGTCTGACTGCAACCAATCATAGGCGCCGGTGGGCGGGGAAAGCAGGGAATACGAGATTGATTAATGAGCGGCCGGCATATTCAAAGTAATTGTTGCCGCTTATTCTCTGCACAGCTGTTCCTCGCCGCGCTGGTGATCGGGGAGCGGTAAGTATGAGAGAGGGCTGCTCACTTCAGTCACTCGGGGGATTAGCGGTCACTGGTGAATCCTTCACAGGTGACCGCTAATCAGTACGCGACACACAGACAGAGCCGCGGCATGACAATGAAGTCGGGTGAAGTTCACCCGAGTTCATTCTCATCGCGCAACTCTGTCTGCTGTCAGCCGACATGTATCAACGACATTGTGCAACACACAAACGGACATTCCACACGAACATTCCACGTACACATACACGGGAATTTTACACACAAACACGGACATTTTACACGTACACACGGCTCGCATACGCCATCACACAGATGCCTTACGTACCGGAGAAACGAACCAAAAAAAGGAACACGGACCCGAAAAACGGACCGTAAGACACGTATGTTTTTTTTGTGGAAGTGTGTTTTTGGCCTGAGGAAGAGGTGAAGTCTGGACGTGAGGTCTCATCAGAAGCTGAGAGCTTGACTGACTCAGTGGGTAAAACCAAGATCTCAGACAACAAGATGGACTCAGCTAAGAGCTTGAAACCCAAAGGCTCTGAGGCTGGGGCTGAACTCGAGGAGTGTGTAACTCAAAAGGTGAAGCCTTTGGTGAAGAATATGGAAGGAGGCAAGAGACCTCAGGAACAGTCTAGTGTCCTTGAAAGTAAAGGAAGCAGTCCAGTCTTCAAGTGCCTGATAGATGTGCCGGAAGACTTAAGAGAAGCCTGTGCCAGTGAGAAGGTGCATGAGAGATTTCAGAAGGCAGTAGGAGCCTGTAAAGTGTACTTTGCCGCAGAGACTAATCAGTTGGTGGTGTGCTCTTTAAGTGACGTCACAAAGAAGCGAGTGGCAATCCTGAGTGACATGCACCTACGGTGTCTTTGTACGAAGTGGCTCATCACTGCAAAGAAGGATGAAGACACCAGACGCTTGGCGCAGCTGACTGCAGAGTTTCAAGAAGTGGTGGTTGTGAAGACAACATTGATCGGGCTGGCATTGAGAGTGCTAAGAAATAATATTAAGCAAGCCAGGAAGGTTCCAGGTGTTACAGCTGTGCACTTAGAAAAAGACAGCGGAACATTTCGTATCTATGGGAAAACTGCAGAAGCAGTGAAGACAGCTCGAAGGTTGTTGGAGTTTGTGGAAGAGATCATTCAAGTGCCCAGAGAGATAGTCATGAGGCTTATTGGAGGACATGGAAGAGCCATGCAGGAGATGGTTGATAAGACTGGTGTGACGAGAGTAAGGGCGGCTTTGCACGTTGCGACATTGCACGTGCGATGTCGATGGGGTCAAATCGAAAGTGACGCACATCCGGCGTCGCAGTCGATATCGCAACGTGCAAATCCTTTTTGATACGATGAACGAGCGCAAAAGCGTCGTTATCGTATCATCGCTGCAGCCTCCGACATTTCCATAATGCCGGTGCAGCGACAGGTGCAATGTTGTTCCTCGCTCCTGTGGCAGCACACATCGCTGTGTGTAAAGCCGCAGGAGCGAGAAACTTCACCTTACCTGCCGCCGGCTGCAATGAGAAGGACGGAGGTGGGCGGGATGTTTACATCCTGCTCATCTCCACCCCTCCACTTCAATTGGCCGCCTGCCGTGTGACGTCGCTGTGACGCCGCACGACCCGCCCCCTTAGGAAGGAGGCGGGTCGCCGGCCAGAGGGACGTCGCACGGCAGGTATGTGCGTGTGAAACTGCCGTAGCGATAATAATCGCTACGGCAGCTTTCACTAGATATTGCACATGCGACGGGGGCGGGACTATCCCTGCAGCATCGGTAACACATTGTTACCGATGTCGCAGCGTGCAAAGCCCGCCTAAGAATTGACATAATGAAGCCAGGATACCCTGTGAAGTCGGTATGGTTCCATGTGCCATTGCGGTAACGACGAAGTGTGTTGCAGATATACGAGTCCTCCTAGAATACCGCCTGGGATACTTGGAAGACTTAAAACAGTTGAATCTAGAAAGACAGAGAATTGCGAACCAACTCCACCAAGTTGGTGTGGGATGGCGACCATATAGGGGCTATGGCCCAGAAGAGAAAGGTAGCCCGCTCGATGAATGTGTTGCCTCAGAGGGCAAAAGCAAGTCCGATGGTAAAATGAGCCAGGGTCACAGAGGACCCAGGTATTCGTCAGGTTATAGCACGGACTCTGTAGGGTCTCCGTCCTGTGAGACAAAATCCGAAGGACTGAATAAAGGGAGTGTTGCATCGTTAGCCAAAGACGCTGACAAGAGAGTACACTATCTGAGACACAGACGAAGATGCCCGGGAAGAAGAGCCCACGAGAGATCTGTAAACAGATCATGCGGAGGACCTAGTTATGGCGCCTCTTCTGTCAGCTCCCCGCGGAGGCCCCTCGATAGTGACCCCTCTAGTGGTCAGGTTAGCTCAGGGACTGACAGGACGGTAGTGCCGACTAAGGGAGAGTCTCCCTCCTACACCGACCATGGGCGGCAGCCTTGGAGAGATGGGTTTGACCTGGGGACGTTGATCTACCATCAGCTCCTATTGTTGCGCTCCAGAGGTCGCAATTCAATGCATCTTGTTCTGGCCTCGTTCAGACTCTAATAGGAGTAGAGTTGCATTGAGTGCTTGTGGTGTAACTTGTGAATTCTGTACAATCAGATGTTACAGGCACAAGATGGCGCAACGGGATTGAAGCAGAACTGAAAAAAGATGAAAACAGGGGGGGGGTAAGAAAAAATAAAAGCAAAGCACTATGGTAGGGATTTAATGCAGTTGAGCCTCAACTCTGTTCTTTCTAGCCTTCATCTTGCTTCCCAGATTCTGCCTACCTATTTATTCCACTTTGCTCTATTATCAATCTCATGATGTATCGGCACATCATCCAATTGGCAGCTAGAGCCAATACCATCTCTGTCTCATTTTTGGACAGTGTGATTATCCTGTCTTTATTCCCAGAAATAAGTTAGTAGATTATGAGCATACAGTTAGGCAGACTGAATAGTCGTCTTCTTTATCATAACTGTAACAGGAGCTGTATAGTTATCATCAGTAACTCTGATGGTAGGTAATTCTGTCCCTCTGTGGCAAAGCTCAGTGGTTCTGGCGATTGAGACTGTGACCTTAAAAGAACTTAATGACATATACATCTCAGGGGAGGGGGATGTCACCATGTCATCACATGACTATACTATTCAGATAAACAGAAACAACTAAATAAGGTCATACTAGATGAAAACTTTATATGAAGGACAGGACGAGTAATGAGAAAAATATCACTCTACTGCAACCTTAAACATTCATTTCTACTGAGCGAATGAGATCTTCTTTCTTCTTACTGGGCTGAATTTTCTCTAGATAATGGTGGAGATTTATGAGCAACATAGTAATAAAGTGAGGTACTTCCCATATTAATGGATTGGGTTTCTGTGCTTATTTTGTCAAAAAGAACCGATATGATTCGATACAATTTACTATGGATAGAAGGATGAAAATGTGGGCTTTCCTTCTTCACAATGTCCCTTACTTTCTGCTTATTCAGAATGTCATCCCTTTAGATCATTTGTAGTTTTTGCTGCTTTACAAGGGAGTACACAACGTCTACCCATACAGACATGATAATTTCCATAAAACCATACGTCTGTCACGCCAGTCTTGTACAATTGCAGCTAACTGCAAGTTTTCCACTCAGATACTCCGATATGCAGACTCCAAGCTTTGGGAATAAATGAACCATACACTTTCTGCAAACACATGATAAAAGCCAGGTGCACTGCTTTTTTTATTTAGTAGAGAGAACACAGATGTTCTTCGGTTGTTGTCACCGATATATAATATGAAAATATCCTGTATGAATACAGCGCCAATTATATACACAGTACATACAAAATATGCACAAAGTACACATTGTGATTACCAGGAACCCTGCACTATAAGATTTCACTTGTAGGGGTACGAGGACACAAGAACTTTTAGGGGCCCTTTGTGTGACGCCCTGGACTAGTTAGATCGTCCCAGGTAGTCCCATGCACACACACCCCCCTCCCTAAAAAGGTGACAGCAGCCAAACTTAAAAAACCTTGTCACCACCCTCCAGGTTTGATGTCCACACCAGGGGGGTGGAGCCAGGTGGTTGGCTCCACCCACCGAGGAGTTTACAGGCCTGAAGGCAGGAAAAAGACACAAGTTCAGAGTGTGTAGTAGTCTAGTCTTGACAGTGAAGGAGAGAGGTCGAGTTCAAAAGCAGACCTGTGACCAGGCCTGCCAATAGTCTACTCAGGTGGCTGGGTTAGAGCCCAGTCACCTCTGGCAAGGAGGCAGATGGTGGTGGCCGCCTGCAGGAGCTGGTATTACAGCCGGTGGAACCACAGGGACCGGGGTCGGGTAGTGGCCCGCCGGTACCGAACCGGGGAACCGACTGGAAACCGGAGCACCAGGAGAGTTACTCAGACCCAGTACGAAGCCCCGAACCGACAGGGCCGAGTCAAATCAACTGATTGAGGACTGGACTTAAGGACCTTTCCCACACAAGACCAGTTAGAAGACAATAGCCCAAGCATACTGGGTAAAGCCACCGCCAAGGCATAGAGACCCAAGGGGCCAGCGTCTGCGGGCAAACAGGGCTCTTCCGACACCCAGCAAGCTGAGGACTGGACTACCGTTGCTTAGGCATAGGAGTCAAACATTCACACAAAGAGGTGCAGGAGAAAGGCGGAAACCACCAACCTGATAAGGGGGAAGCTGCAGCCAGCTGCGGGCCCCGTTCATCATCCCGTTTGGTTTACCAGAGACTCCAGTGTATTGTGTCATAGTGAGTACACCAGTGCCTTTGGGCCGCGCATCGCACCGCACCAGCATCCAGCATGCACCTGTCCCCACGCCTTAGCACCTCCCTCGGGCCCCCGGGACCATCACTCCCCTACCCACGGAGGAGTCAACACCAAGCTGTACAACACCATCCCCGGGAGGCTTAGTTAACAGCAGCGGTGGTGTCCATCCATTCACAACCCATGGGTGGCATCACGAACTTATATCCCTTACAAACCACCACGGCCCCGGCCATGGAACTCCCCACCGAAGTCCCTGCGTGTAGCGCCAATCCCCTTGCAGAGCGACGTGACCCCTGGGTCCGTGAGGAGCTCGAGCCACCCACCGTACGAGCACGGATCCGAGCGGCTCGGCGGTCGCAGCCGAGCCCGCGGGGTGGTACATTTGCACACTACGACATCGCAAGCCGATGCTGTGATGCCGAGCGCGATAGTCCCTGCCCCCGTCGCAGCTGCGATATTATGGTGATAGCTGCCGTAGCGAACATTATCGCTACAGCAGCTTCACATGCACTCACCTGCCCTGCGACGTCGCTCTAGCCGGCGAACCGCCTCCTTCCTAAGGGGGCGGGTCGTGCGGCGTCATAGCGACGTCACACAGCAGGCGGTCAATAGAAGCGGAGGGGCGGAGATGAGCGGGACGTAAACATCCCGCCCACCTCCTTCCTTCCGCATAGCCAGCCGGGACGCAGGTAGGAGATGTTCCTCGCTCCTGCGGCTTCACACACAGTGATGTGTGCTGCCGCAGGAACGAGGAACAATATCGTAACATCGGTCTTTCCCAAATCATGGGAATGTCTGACGCTACACCGATGATACGATTACGACGCTTTTGTGCTCGTTAATCATATCAAAAATGCTTTACACACTACGATGTCGACAGCGACGCCGGATATGTGTCACTTTCGATTTGACCCCACCGACATCGCACCTATGATGTCGTAGTGTGCAAAGTGCCCCTTAGATGTGTGCAAACCCTTTAGTTTTGCCATAGGAATATGCTTCAAGACACGCCACAGTCTTTTGTCCTGTCTATCTCTGGTATTTTTTTTTTTTTTCTATGGGACATTTCAAAATATAGTAATTAATGGTCAGGTCACTTCTTTTCTAAGCCCAAAAGCAGTTAAATGGTATCTGTCACCAAAACACTATATACCTATTGATATAGGATAAATTGCAATACAATGGTCGCCGGCCACAGAACGTGCAACTACTGGACAAAATTAACTTATTACCTTCCAGTAGCCACTGGCTTCTAGTCATAGAGGTGTGCACTGAGCAACTACAGTCATGGCTCACAGTAATACTCACTGTACTCAAGTGCCCATTGTAAATGCACCTCGACACTTTGATTGACCGCTCACTCAGCACAGATGTGCCACATAGCCGCCTATCAATCAAAGTGTGGGGGTGTGCTTACAGTCGCTGCTTGAATATAGTGAGTAGTGCTGTGACCGATGACTATTCACTACTTGGATACCCACATGACTGAAAGCCGGAGGTTTCCAGAAGGAAATAAGTTTATTTTCTCCTAGTAGCTGCATTTCAGTATGGGCTCATGTGCACATTTATCCATCTGAGAAAAATAGTCCTATTATGCTAATCAGACTCTGAGAAAGATCGATCAAACTGATAAAACTTTGATCTGAGCGAGCCCTTAAGGCCCTGTCACACACAGAGATAAATCTTTGGCAGATCTGTGGTTGCAGTGAAATTGTGGACAATCAGTGCCAGGTTTGTGGCTGTGTACAAATGGAACAATATGTCCATGATTTCACTGCAACCACAGATCTGCCAAAGATTTATCTCTGTGTGTGACGGGGCCTTTAGAGACCACCTTTGATTTGGCAGTGCATGTGCGCTTCAAATCGCTGCAGAAACACTGCATAATGGATGCAGTGTGTCTGCAGAATAGATGCCTATTTCATGCGCTCTGGATGCTGACTGTGGGAGCAGCATCCAAAGCGCACGAAATAAGTGACATGTTGCTTTTTTGAGCACAGTGATTTGGATCAAAATTTCAGCATGCAAATCGCTGCGCTCTGAAACGCAACGTGCGGATGGATTATGCACAATCTTCATAAATTGTGCTGGGGACGTAGGATGCATGCGTTTACGCTGCAGTGCAGTGCGTAAAGGCATGAAATTACGCAACATGCGCATGTACCGCCCCGTGCTCGGCAGCCGAGCCGCTCGGATCCGGACCTTCAGTGGGTGGCTCGAGGGTCTCCGGACTCGGGGGTCCTGCAGTCACGTCGATCAAAAAGGGGTTTGCGGTTTGGGGACGTATGTGTACGGCCGGAGCCGTGTTTAAGTTCGTGACGCCACCCATGGGATGTGGTGAAGGTAGACACCACCGCTGCAGTTACGGGGCACCCGGGTGAGATGTTTGGCAGCAAGCTGTTAACCCCTCCGTGGGTAGGGATGGTGGCCCCGGGACCCGTTGGGAGTGTTTGGCGGTGCAGGGAGATGGGCGGCCGGAGGGCACTGATGTACTCACGATTAGTAAACACACGAGTTTCTGGTAAACCGAGGTGATGGTGGTCGGTGCCTGCAGCCGGCCGCAGTCTGGTCCCCCACCCGGTTGGTAGTCTCTGCCTTTCTCCTGCACCTGTTTGTGATGGTGGACTACCTGCGCTTGCAACTTCAGGAGTCTGCTCCCGGCTTTTGGTTGCCTAAGGAGCCCTTTGCCCACAGACGCTGGCCCGTGGGATCTCTGTGCCGTGGCGGTGGCTTTCTATCCCCCTCGTTGGGCTGTTGCCCTCAGTCAGGACTTTGGGTGGGACAGGACCTCTAGTCCTGGTCGCAATCAGTTAATTAGCTAGCCCCCAGTAGCTTCTCGACCTAGCTTCAGGGTCTGAGTACCCCCCTTTGTGCTCCGGTTTCCGGGTCGGTTCCCCGGGTCGGTACCGGCGGGCCACTACCCTGTCCCGGTCCACCACGGTTCCACCGAGCCGTCTTCCCATCTCCTGCAGACAGAGCCCTCTGTCTGCCTCCTAGCCAGCAGTACCAGGGCTCCTACCCTGGCACCGGTTCAGTTTAGGTCTTTCCTTTGCTGGGTCTGCACACAGCTCCAGCCCACACACCTCTCCTCTTGACCTCTAGACTTGAACTTCACAACTAGACTAAACTTTCTCGCCCCAGGCTGTCTGAGACTCCTCGGTGGGTGTCTTCCAACCGCTTGGTTCCGCCCCCTGGTGTGTCCATCAAGCACTGAGGGGGGTGACTAGGGTTTTATATGTTTGGCTGCTGTCACCTTGTTAGGGAACAGTGTAATGCTGGGCCCTATCTGTGTCTACCTGGCTGGCCAGGGCATCACACGCACATAGCCTAATACTATTTATCTGCAGGTTCACCCCAAGGCCTAGTTAGTATATTTTTTACTCTCAAGCCATCCCAGACTTGCATAGCTGCTTTTAACAGGCAGTGCCTATTTTTATTTTAGTCACTTATATAGCACTATTAATGCCACAGCGCTTTACAGATGTGATCATCACTGTCCCCATTGGAGCTCACCATCTAAATCCCTTATCTGTATGTCTTTAGAGTATGAGAGGAAACCGGAGTACCCAGAGGAAACCCACGCAAACATGGGGAGAACATACAAACTCCTTGCAGATGTTGTCCTTGGTAGGATTTGAACCAGCACTGCAAGAGTGCAGTGCTAACCACTGAGCCACTGTGCTGCCCATATACTTATGTTAATTCTTTTCAGCATCTTTTAAGATGTCGCGTGCATGTACTCTGGTGTCAAATTGTCAGATTTTCTGGATTAGTAACTCATAATAGAGCAGATTAATAAAACTCACTTATACGACTTAATGAGGTTCATGATCTCCACAAATAGAGCTGTACTTACCGCTATCCATCAGTACTATAAAGAGCGAATGATGCAGCAGTGCGCACGCTCGATCACTGAGCCATTCAAATGGGGGACAATCATGTCCAAAGGGGTCTCAGCTGTCACATCTTTTTCTATCTAGAAATGATCATCTATTCTTTAGAATACTTTATCTCATAACTATTGCTGGCAGTTTATTGCAAAATAACTAGATCAGGCTCCCCTTAAGGATGAAAAGATGAAGTGTCCTAAATAATTGCCTTCTGGAGCGTCATTCCTTAGAACTCTGCTTTGTTCCAATGCTTTCTTACTACTCTCGGAAGTTTATGAATATATTGACTAGCAAGTAATACCGGTTGGAGGCATGTCCCTACAGAGTCTAAATATTGTCCAAACGGTGCTGACAGGCCGTGTGCAGAGACACACCCAGTTATCAACTTATTCATACATTTTGTAGCGGAATAATAAAGGAATACAACATTGGTGGGGTAAAAAAATAAATAAACCATACACCTACCAAAACCCGTACAATGCTCCCCATTAATCTCTTGGCTGATAGGTGTACCGGTCATCAGATGCCTCCACCGGAGGCGAAAACCAGAAGATCAGTGAGGGATCCTGGCTGACAGGTGCCCCGGTCATCATACGCCCCCACTGAAAGAGAAAACCAGGAGATCGGTCAGAGATCCTGGTTGATAGGTGCACCGGTCATCAGATGCCCCCATCAGAGGAGAAAACCAGGAGATCAGTGAGGGATCCTTGCTGATAGCTGCACTGATCATTAGATGCCCCCACTGGAAGAGAAAACCAGGAAACCGGTGAGGGATCAAGACTGATAGGTGCATTGGTCATCAGATGCCCCACCGGAAGAGAAAACCAGGAGATTGGTGAGGGATCGAGGCTGATAGGTGCATTGGTCATCAGATGCCCCACCGGAAGAGAAAACCAGGAGATTGGTGAGAGATCCTGGCTCATAGGTGCATTGGTCATCAGATGCCCCACCGGAAGAGAAAACCAGGAGATTGGTGAGGGATCGAGGCTGATAGGTGCATTGGTCATCAGATGCCCCACCGGAAGAGAAAACCAGGAGATTGGTGAGAGATCGAGGCTGATAGGTGCATTGGTCATCAGATGTCCAGCCGGAAGAGAAAACCAGGAGATTGGTGAGGGATCGAGGCTGATAGGTGCATTGGTCATCAGATGCCCCACCGGAAGAGAAAACCAGGAGATTGGTGAGGGATCGAGGCTGATAGGTGCATTGGTCATCAGATGCCCCACCGGAAGAGAAAACCAGGAGATTGGTGAGGGATCGAGGCTGATAGGTGCATTGGTCATCAGATGCCCCACCGGAAGAGAAAACTAGGAGATTGGTGAGGGACATGCTACAGAAGACGGAGGAGATGTCCGTTAGGTGAGAATGTGTTCATGTTTATTTTACGATCATTCATCAAATGAAGTGGACGACTCCATTAAGTTAAGAATGGACCAGGATTGTTGTTTTATGGACAATAGAAATATCTACTAATGTCAGGAGATGACACGACCTTGTGCTCCCATTATAGAGACTTACCTCATGAGAGAATTCAATGCACACGTTTAGGGCCTGTGCCCACGATCATTGTCTGCAGCGTTTTGGATGCAGTGTGTTTTGGTGTCTCCAGCACAAGCAGTGGATAGATTTATAGAAATCTCCTGCCGTCTGTGCTGCTTCTTAACGCTCCGTAAATTCACCTGTGGCGCGGCTTACCGAGCTGCAACATGTCAACTTATGCTGCGGAGACGCGAGTGACCTCAGCGGGAGAACAGAGAGAATCCTGACCGTGGGCGCGGACACTGCGCTCTACCGTGGAGGATACTCGCGTCTCCGCAAGAGGAATGGGACTACGTCTACAGCGCAGCGTCTCCGGACCTGGGAGCGGAGCCTTAGGTAGAATCTCCCTGCCCCATAACAATTATATACGTTTTCTTGAACGAAACAATTGCCAGCACTCTGGTGACAGGGGAAGCAAACGTCATGGACACAGAGGAGAGCAGCAGAAGCCCTGGCCTCATTCTCTCCAGGGGCTCTGACGGGACTGTTACATAATAATAACCTCACTGTATTCCTCAGGACGGGTATTACCGACTGTTCTCCCTCTGACCACTAGGTGTCGCATATACATTGCCGCTCTCCAGCGTCCACGGTTCAGCTGTGCACTGGCACTTCCAGACCTTCCCTCTTAGCTCCCGGCTTCAGCTTAAGTCAGTGCGCATGTCCTACAAGTGCAGGCTCTAGACCAGCAGCCAATGAGCGGGTGTGGGCGGGGCTTGTCCCGGAGGGAGGACTTATGTGCCAGGCAGACGGGGACGGTCTGCTCGGACTCCCCATTCCCTTGTGTGGAGGCAGCTGGCGCCTTCCTGCGCGCCCTCCTCTACATGCAGATACCCACAGGGGTGCCCGGCTGTGCATAGGCCGCTCATAGGAAAGGCAAGAAGATTTTTTATTTTATATAGTTTTATCTACAGAGAGAAGGCTGCCATGCTGTGCTATGTGACCAGACCGGACTCTGTGGTCATGGAGGTGGTGGTGGATGCCAAGGCTAATGGAGAGGACTGCCTCAATCAGGTACACACTTCATGTGCAGCCCTGTGCTGCGCTCCTACTTTACCTTCTCTTTGGGCTCCTCTTTCTGCATACTTATGATGGCACCCTGTGCTGACAGCAGGGAGCTGGCATTACGGTGGGCACTGCTCCAGGGCACAGATGTACGTGTAGCTCTGTGGATAAGTGCAGAGTATAGATGTAACTATTGGTAAAGGGTAACCCTATAGCCCTGTGGAGCTGAGCTGGGCACAGATGTACCTGTTGGTAAAGGGTAACACTATAGCCCTGTGGAGCAGAGCAGGGCACAGATGTACCTGTTGGTAAAGGGTAACCCTATAGCCCTGTGGAGTAGAGCAGGGCACAGATGTACCTGTTGGTAAAGGGTAACCCTATAACCCCGTGGAGCAGAGCTGGGCACAGATATACCTGTTGGTAAGGGGTAACCCTATAACCCTGTGGAGCAGGGCACAGATGTACCTGTTGGTAAAGGGTAACCCTATAGCCCTGTGGAGCAGAGCAGGGCACAGATGTACCTGTTGGTAAAGGGTAACCCTATAGCCCTGTGGAGTAGAGCAGGGCACAGATGTACCTGTTGGTAAAGGATAACCCTATAGCCCTGTGGAGCAGAGCAGGGCACAGATGTACCTGTTGGTAAAGGGTAACATTATAACCCTGTGGAGCAGAGCAAGGCACAGATGTACCTGTTGGTAAAGGGTAACCCTATAGCCCTGTGGAGCAGAGCAGGGCACAGATGTACCTGTTGGTAAAGGGTAACCCTATAGCCCTGTGGAGCAGAGCAGGGCACAGATGTACCTGTTGGTAAAGGGCAACCCTATAGCCCTGTGGAGCAGACCTGGGCACAGATATACCTGTTGGTAAAGGGTAACACTATAGCCCTGTGGAGCAGAGCAGGGCACAAGATGTACCTGTTGGTAAAGGGTAACACTATAGCCCTGTGGAGCAGGGCACAGATGTACCTGTTGGTAAGGGGTAACCCTATAACCCTGTGGAGCAGAGCAGGGCACAGATGTACCTGTTGGTAAAGGGTAACCCTATAGCCCTGTGGAGCAGAGCAGGGCACAGATGTACCTGTTGGTAAGGGGTAACCCTATAACCCTGTGGAGCAGGGCACAGATGTACCTGTTGGTAAAGGGTAACCCTATAGCCCTGTGGAGCAGAGCAGGGCACAGATGTACCTGTTGGTAAAGGGTAACCCTATAGCCCTGTGGAGCAGAGCAGGGCACAGATGTACCTGTTGGTAAAGGGTAACCCTATAGCCCTGTGGAGTAGAGCAGGGCACAGATGTACCTGTTGGTAAAGGATAACCCTATAGCCCCGTGGAGCAGAGCTGGGCACAGATGTACCTTTTGGTAAAGGGTAACCCTATAACCCCGTGGAGCAGAGCTGGTCACAGATATACCTGTTGGTAAGGGGTAACCCTATAACCCTGTGGAGCAGGGCACAGATGTACCTGTTGGTAAAGGGTAACCCTATAGCCCTGTGGAGCAGAGCAGGGCACAGATGTACCTGTTGGTAAAGGGTAACATTATAACCCTGTGGAGCAGAGCAAGGCACAGATGTACCTGTTGGTAAAGGGTAACCCTATAGCCCTGTGGAGCAGAGCAGGGCACAGATGTACCTGTTGGTAAAGGGTAACCCTATAGCCCTGTGGAGCAGAGCAGGGCACAGATGTACCTGTTGGTAAAGGGTAACCCTATAGCCCTGTGGAGCAGACCTGGGCACAGATATACCTGTTGGTAAAGGGTAACCCTATAGCCCTGTGGAGCAGAGCAGGGCACAGATGTACCTGTTGGTAAAGGGTAACCCTATAGCCCTGTGGAGCAGACCTGGGCACAGATATACCTGTTGGTAAAGGGTAACCCTATAGCCCTGTGGAGCAGAGCAGGGCACAAGATGTACCTGTTGGTAAAGGGTAACACTATAGCCCTGTGGAGCAGGGCACAGATGTACCTGTTGGTAAGGGGTAACCCTATAACCCTGTGGAGCAGAGCAGGGCACAGATGTACCTGTTGGTAAGGGGTAACCCTATAGCCCTGTGGAGCAAAGCAGGGCACAGATATACCTGTTGGTAAAGGGTAACCCTATAGCCCTGTGGAGCAGACTTGGGCACAGATATACCTGTTGGTAAAGGGTAACCCTATAGCCCCGTGGCTCAGTGCAGAGTACAGCTGTTTTTGTGTTTTTCCTGGTAAACACCTGTCTGTCCAGTTCCAGTTCTGAGTAGGTGCTGAGACGTGGACCTGTTCCGTGGCCCCTCTTATGGGCTTGTGTTACAGCCGGTGGTGATCTGTACTGATTGTACCTTTATTTATAAACCAGTCTGACTCTGATGAACCACTGTGAAGATCCGCCATACATACTGGTGACAGGTACCTTTAGTAAACCACGGAGACGTGTCCTATTGCTGTGTAAACCTCTTCAGACTGTTTATTTTACGCTCTCATGTGTTTAAAAAGGTCATGAAACTGCTTAGGCTTGGAAAGTGACTTGTTAGGCTATGTTCACACTTGATTTTTCTCAGATCTGCTTGAAAATAAGTCAGAAATCCATGTGACCATACCTGTAATGCAGACCTCTGGGCACGGACCCCACTAAGCTGTTATCCTACAGATGCTGCCGAACGTCACGTTCCGCTCTGACAGCGCATGCTGGGAGTTGTAGTTTTACATCAGATACAGTCACATTCTGGAGATCACTGACCTATGCTCCTCTATATAGAATCGCAGGCACAAATATCTGGGGACATTTCTGCAAACAAGACATTTTAAAGTGGTTGTCAAAGTTTAGGGGTCTGCAGGCACGTTTGCCTTAAGTGGTGACTTTTATCTTATCCAGTCCCTTAAATGATTGTAAATTACTACTAATTTATGGGTTTATAATCGTTACCCTATTACATGTTCTGGCATCCTCAGACCATAATATAATAATAATAATTTTATTCATTTATATAGCGCTATTAATTCCACAGAGCTTTACATACATTGGCAACACTGTCCCCATTGGAGCTCACAATCTAGAGTCCCTATCTCTGTGTTTGGAGTGTGGGAGGAAACCGGAGACCCCAGAGGAAACCCACGCAAACACGGGGAGAACATACAAACTCCCTGCAGATAGCGTCCTTGGTGGGATTTGAACCCAGGACCCCAGCGCTGCAAGACTGCAGTGCTAACCACTGAGCCACCACTATGGAGGAATACTGGGAGTAGTAGTTTAGCAGAAGCCGCTGGTTAGGGACTGATGAACTTGTCTCCTCGGCAGTGAGAACAGGACCCATTGTCCCAGATCCACCTTGTGGCGCTCCGCTCTGTCAGACAGGATTATGTGGAGTACAGGCTACATGTCGAATCCGTATTTTGTTTTATGATTCATACTTGCGTCAGAATTTTACTCAGCTCCCACATTCCTGCCGTCTCCTCGAAGGGGGGGGGGGGGGGTTACGGGGTTACTGGAGTTCAGTTCTATTTTAACCTCTATCTGGTACACACTGTTTTCCAGGCCTCAGATTGTATACATGGACTCCTACATTTTTGGCCATACTTTGCTGTAATTCAGGTATGGCCATTCCAATGCTTGGGCTGTGAACTGTGGCACCGTTATTGGGTAATTGGAGCCCTGCGCATTAATAATGGCTCTCTTCTCCCCCTAACAGCAGAATCCTAGTGGATGAAAGCCGCCTTTTCATGGCTGTTACTGTAGCAGAAATGATACACAATAACACTGCAATTGTTTGTAACTAACAGCTGTCAGTGTCTGGAAAATCAGCTCGGATTATGTGTCTTCTAGTCGGAGCCATTGTCTGGGACGTAGATGAAATGGAGCATGAATCTCCGAACACTCGCGTGATTAATAGTCCCCGTGTACCTGAATACGGGGTATAACGTCTGATTCGGGGTCTTTATTTATTTAGAAGTTTCGCACTTTTGGCAGAACAACCTGATCAAGTGCTAAAGATGTGCAGAAAGCTTTGATTAGCTTAGAAAAAAGACGTCTCAGCGGAGATGTCATTTATATGTATAAATACATGTGTGGTCAATATAAAGGACTGGCACATGACTTATTCCTTCCAAAGACAATACTAAGGACCAGGGGACACTCACTGCGAGTGGAAGAAAAGTGATTCCGGCAGCTAAATAGGAAAGGGTTCTTTACAGTTAGAGCAGTCGACTGTGGAATACACTACCACAAGAGGTAGTAATGGCAGATACTATAACAGCTTTTAAAAAAGGGCTGGATGATTTCCTCAGTACACACAACATTGTAGGTTATAAATGACTTAGTGACCAAATGTAGAACTGGTGGAGGAAGGGTGAACTAGATGGACCTAGGTCTTTTTTCAACCTATGTAACCTTGGAAACATCCCCTTTAAGTCACTGCCATACTTTAATGGAGTTGGGACTGACATTTCTATTTATTTTTCATGTACACTATAGCTCAGTGTATGAATTGTGTCCCTAGGAGCACATAGTGGTGTATGGTATAATGCAATGACCTCCTTTTACGTTTTCTTTATCTGCACCTCTAGGTTTTCAAAAACCCATTGGAATAGAGTAGAAAGTTTGATTGTTTACTACTTAGGGATGGAAATGTGTCCACATGATGAATACATTGGTGCGCGGCTCATCACAGAGCTATGTCTTGTAAGAAGCCACGCAGCTGTGTCATCATAATAAGGAAGCGCTCACATGCTAGAGTTATTGTGAAATTGCTACAAAGTCCTGTCTGTTATTTATCAGCTGAATAAGGCTACCTTCACACTTGCGTTGTGCGGCATCCGTCGCATTGCGTGATGTAACGGATGCGTTGCACATAGTGGCACAACTGATGCGACTGATCCTGCAAAACAACGGATCCGTTGTAGCTTTTTTTTTTTTTCAGCAATTTACTCAACTGAGCATGCTCAGTTGTGTAAAGACGGATCCGTCACAGGAATCCGTCAAAGGACGGATTCCGCCACCATAGGCTTCCATTCTAAAAATGACGGACGCCGACGGAATCAAGCACATCGCGTTTTTTTTTTGTTTTGTTTGTTTTTCTTTTTGCTCTGTGAAGTACAGAAAAACGCTAGATGCTGCGTTTTCCGCCCGGCGGATGCAACACAAGGCCATCCATCGCAATGCGTCGTCAATACAAGTCTATGGTAAACAGCGGAATCCGTTAACAGATTGCGCTGTTTCCCAATACGGCGAATTGCTACTGAAGAAAAAAAAGCAAGTGTGAAAGTACCGTAAGACTGTGCGCCCACAATGAGTTTTTAGTGAGTTTTGATGTGTATTTTCACTGTCACAACATCAGCGTCTTACAGCTCCAGTAAAGTGGGTGGGATTTCTAGAAATCTCCTGCCCAGTTTCTTTATCACTCAGCACTAAACTGATCTGCAATGAGTGTTTCAGATCCACATGTCCGTTTCTCCTGCAGGTACGCTGAGTTTTTGTATGTTTTGGATTTTCCCCATAGACTTGCATTAAATGCAGAAAAAACGCAGTTGAAAAACTCTCATGTGTCTTTAGTGCGTTTCCACTGCGGAAACTCATCAAAAACTGGTGTAATCTGCGCATTACTGTATCATTACATTTTTTTGTTAAGGCCAATATCAAAAATATGACTTTCCCCCAAAAAAAGATAGAAAACACAACTAACATAATAGGTGCAGAAATTCTGCAGCATCAGAAGCTCATCCCGGGAGCGTGGCCTAACACGTCACTTCATTTTCAGACTGAACACCCGCACCTATCACACTGTGGTGGCATTTGTGGATGACATTTTACAATCTTTCCCACTCTGCAGGTAAAATAAAGTGTGGCTTTGAAATATGCACAGGGCTGTGGAGTCGGTAAGCCAAACCTTCGACTCCGACTCCGACTCCTCAAATTCTCTTGCACCGACTCCGACTCCGGCTCCGACTCCGACTCCTACATATATTGCTTATAGTTAGGTGAAAAATTTATTGTAGTACATGAATATGTGTATGTGAACATCAGACATTTAATAATTTTTATGATACAATAATCAAGATATTTGGATAGAACATAAAATATATTTATTGGAATACAACTTTAGAACACAAAAAACTGTAATAAATTGTAAATATGTAATACACTATGTAATATACAGTAGATTACATATATATCTTGTGTGTGTATATACACTATATATATATATATTTTACATATTTACAATTTATTAGTTTTTTGTGTTCTAAAGTTGTATTCCAATAAATATTTTATGTTCTATCCAAATATCTTGATTATTGTATCATAAAAACAATTAAATGTCTGATGTTCACATTGTACTACAATAAATTTTTCACTTAAATATAAGCATTATACTAAATGTTATTATTTAGTAAAATATTCAGCACATTCTGCATTGCACTCCTGTCCCCAATTTATTATATATTTTAGGAGTCGGAGTCGGTGCATTTTATACCGACTCCGACTCCGACTCCACCAAAATGGACTCCGACTCCACGACTCCGACTCCACAGCCCTGAATATGCAGCAAGAAAACGCATTCTCATGTTTTCATCCTATGCAATATATAAAATGGGTGTAGTATTTCGAGGGAAAAAACATATTTTTTTTATTTTTTTATTTTATTTTTTTTTTTTTTTTTGCTGCTTTATGAAGTCTATAGTGGCTGCGACCTCTGTAGCATATCCTAAATATTACCAGTCAAGCAGATACATCTTAAAGGAGTTGTGCACTACTAAGAAACTTTTTAAAACTGCACCCATGGCCCTGATAAAATAAAACCTATTTAGTACCTACCAGCACCGCTAGCTCTGTATTACCAGTGTCACCTGTGATGCTTCCGATGGGGGCATCAGTTGGTGGCTGCAACGGCCATGGTCTGTCTGAGCCATGATTGGTTGTAGTAGTCACCTGAGCTTTACCCCCAACAACAAAAGGCACTGGGGGCACAAGCAACAGTACAGTGGGCTGTTGACTATACGGTAGATTTTTGGTTTAAAGTGAACCTGTCATCAGAAATTTTGCTTTAAACCTAAATGTTTCCCCCTCTGCAGCTCCTGGGCTGCATTCTAGCAAGGTTCCTGTTGGTTTTTTGTTCCCTTTTAGACCAAATATAATACTTTATAAAGGTGTACCTTTTGGGATGCTAATTTTCTAAATCGTCCATGGGGGCGGGCTCTCTGGTGTCCGTTATGTCCATCCTACCGATTTACGACGTCCCCCCCCCCCAACGAGATTATGGGCGGTGCTGTGATTATCATTGCAAGTGCCCACCCATAATCTAGTGCACGCGCTTTCCTCTCTGCCTCCAGCGTTCTGCGCAAGCGCTGGCCGTAACCGGTGGTGTCCTGCTCCGATCCTCCCATCTATTTCCTGCTACAGGGAAAGATGGTAAAGAGGGGACGTGCAGTCATCTGGCCAGCGCTTGCGCAGAACGCTGGAGGCAGAGGGGAAAGCGCGGGCACTTGCGATGACAACACAGCGCCGCCCATTCTCGTGCCTGCGCAAACGTCACCAGCGGTCACACTGTGTATGGAGTGCACAGTCCCGCTACAGTGGCACTGCGCATGCGCCGGACCACGGGCTCACTGGGCGGCATCCTGGAAGTATGAAATGCTGCGTTGGGGGATGGCGTAAATCGGCAGGATGGACATAACGGACACCAGAGAGCCCGCCCCCATGGACGATTTAGAAAATTAGCATCCCAAAAGGTACAACTTTATAAAGTATTATATTTGGTCTAAAAGGGAGCAAAAAAACCAACAGGAACCTTGCTAGAATGCAGCCCAGGAGCTGCAGAGGGGGAAACATTTAGGTTTAAAGCAAAATTTCTGATGACAGGTTCCCTTTAACACAATTGGTACAGTATTAACTTTTTTTTTTGGAGTGGACGATTTAAAAGCCAGAAAATGTTGATTAAGTTACAGTGTAAATGTGTGATTTATCATTTCAGTTTATACACCTTATTTACTAAAACCAAACCATATTCCTGTGTATATGACTATGCATTGTACATAAATGTCCCTTATACAGTAGGTAACGCGCAGTGTATTCCAGGGCAAACAGTTTGTCCAGATTTCACTGTTATCAGTACAGGCAGCTATATATTGGATGTTATTGGCTTGAAATGCTCCTGTAATTCAGACCTTTGTTAGCAGAGTGCAGCAGGAATTTGTTTTGAGTGTATTTGCTTTTCGTTCAGTGGCTGAACATGTGCCAGCGTGTCTTCTCCAGGGCTCAGTCGTGTGTGTGTGTGTGTGTGTGTGTGTGTGTGTGTGTGTGTTTTTTATTTATTTATTTATTTTTTGTTTTCTTTTTCTTCTTCTGCGTCTGCTCTACAGTAACAGTTAAGGCTCATTCAGATGTTGGTGATCTTTCTTTTGGTAATGTGTGGGGTATTTCTTCTTCTTTTTCCCTTTTACAATTTTCTTTGAAGTTTGAAAGAACAATTCAGAAATTCCCTCTTCTTAGACAGTGTCTAGTACAGTACAGACTCAATATACTTCCTTTTCTCTCTCACTGGTCTTAGGTTTGTGAACGGCTGGGCATTATTGAAGTGGATTACTTTGGCTTACAGTTCAGTGGAAATAAGGGAGAAAGTCTATGGCTGAATCTGCGAAACCGAATATCCCAGCAGATGGACGGGCTGGCTCCTTTCAGGATGAAGCTAAGAGTCAAGTTCTTCGTAGAGCCTCATCTTATTCTTCAGGAGCAGACCAGGTAATTCTTCTTCATTATGATCACTTATTGTAATTTCTATAGGTTTTCCTCACATAAAACCTGACAATTATGCTGCTACGATTTCCTTTAAGAGAGTTGTCCATTACGCTGATATATAACCACACCTATACTCCCCACCAGTGCCAGTGCCATTCCACCAGTGGCAGCACTACCTATCCTGTGGACAATCAGTCCTGGCTTCGGTTTCCCTCCTGAAGACTTAAGGCCCCGTTACACGCAACGACGGATCTAACGATATATCGCCGGGGTCACGGATTCCGTGACGCACATCCGGCATCGTTAGCGACGTCGTTGCATGTGACAGCAAGGAACGGCCATTAACAATGGAAAATTCTCACCTTATCGTCCATCGTTGACACGTTCGTTCCTTTTTGAAAAATTGTTGATTGTAGAGGACGGAGGTTGTTCGTCGTTCCCGAGGCAGCACACATCGCTACGTGTGATACCTCGGGAACGACGAACTGCAGCTTACCTGTGGCCGCCGGCAATGCAGAAGGAGGGAGGTGGGCGGGATGTTACGTCTGCTCATCTCCGCCCCTCCACTTCTATTGGGCGGCCGCTTAGTGACATCGCTGTGATGCCGAACGAACCGCCCCCTTAGAAAGGAGGCGGTTCGCCGGCAACAGCGACATCGCTAGGCAGGTAAGTCAGTGTGACGGCTCCCAACGATTTTGTGCGCCATGGGCAACGATTAAATCTGACATCTAGAGGAATTACAGGCTGTGGCTGCTCTCACTTCCTCCCCTTGTCATGATTTGTCCGATGGAGGGAAAAGCGAAGCCGGCACTGATTGTCCACAGGATCGTGTGACATAACTGTGCTGACAATGCTGGAACGCTTTGGTGGGCATACAGTCATGACCAAAAGTTTTAAGAATGACACCAAAATTATATATTCACATGATCTGTTGCCCTCTGGTTTTTAATTTTGTCTGATGTTTACATCACATACAGAAATATAATTGGAATCATATCATGAGTACCAAAAGGTTATATTGACAGAATGAGTTAATGCAGCAAGTCAATATTTGCAGTGTTGACACTTCTTCTTCAGGACCTCTGCAATTCTCCCTGGCATGCTCTCAATCAACTTCTGGACCAAATCCTGACTGATAGCTGTCCATTCTTGCATAAGCAATGCTTGCAGAATTTGTTGGTTTTTGTTTGTCCACCCGTCTCTTGATTGCCCACAAGTTCTCAATGAGATTAAGATCTGGGGAGTTTCCAGGCCATGGACCCAAAATCTCTGTTTTTGTTCCATGAGCCATTTAGTGATCACCTTTGCTTTATGGCAAGGTGCTCCATCATGCTGGAAAAGGCATTGTTGGGCGGCAAACTGCTCTTGGACAGTTGGGAGAAGTTGCTCTTGGAGGACATTCTGGTACCATTCTTTATTCATGGCTGTGTTTTTAGGCAAGACTGTGAGTGAGCCGATTCCCTTGGCTGAGAAGCAACCTCACACATGAATCATTTCAGGATGCTTAACAGTTGGCATGAGAAAAGACTGGTGGTAGCGCTCACCTCTTCTTCTCCTAATAAGCTGTTTTCCAGATGTCCCAAACAATCAAAGGGGATTCATCTGAGAAAATGACTTTACCCCAGTCCTCAGCAGTCCACTCCCTGTACCATTTGCAGAATATCAGTCGGTCCCTGATGTTTTTTCTGGAGAGAAGTGGTTTCTTTGCTGCCCTCCTTGAAACCAGGCCTTGCTCAAGCAGTCTCTGCCTCACAGTGCGTGCAGAAGTACTCACACCAGCCTGCTGCCATTGCTGAGCTAGCTCGGCACTGCTGGTAGTCCGATCCCGCAGCTGAAACAGTTTTAAGATACGGTCCTGGCGTTTGCTGGTCCTTCTTGGGCACCCTGGAGCCTTTTTGGCAACAATGGAAGCTCTCTCCTTGAAGTTCTTGATGATGCGATAGATTGTTGACTGAGGAGCAATCTTTGTAGCTGCGATACTCTTCCCTGTTAGGCCATTTTTGTGCAGAGCAATGATGGCTGCACGTGTTTCTTTAGAGATAACCATGGTTAACTGAAGAGAAACAATGATACCAAGCACCAGCCTCCTTTTAAAGTGTCCAGTGGTGTCATTCTTACTTAACCATGACTGATTGATCGCCAGCCCTGTCCTCATCAACACCCACACCTGTGATAATGGAACAATCACTAAAACAATGTTAGCTGCTCCTTTTAAGGCAGGAATGCAATGATGTTGAAATGTGTTTTGGGGGTTAAAGTTCATTTTCTTAGCCAATATTGACTTTGCAAGTAATTGCTGTTAAGCTGATAACTCTTTATGACATTCTGGAGTATGTGCAAATTGCCATTAGAAAAACGTAAGTAGTAGACTTTGTAAAAATTAACAAGCCATGGAGAAAAAGACATGGATCGCACATCCCAAAAATACATTGATTAAAAACACCTGTGCCAAATGGGGGGAGTGCAGATCCAAGCAAAAAACAGAGGGGGATAGACTGTTATATAACAAGCCATGGAGAAAAAGACATGGATCGCACATCCCAAAAATACATTGATCTAAAAGCCGCTAGGCAAAAATTTAAATAGAACATGAGGTTCTTAGTTACCATTCTGATCAGACTGTATTAAGCCCACTGCCACGTCACGGCGAACCTCTTGAGTGGGTCCCTAATCTAAAGCCTTTTATGGTGCTTTGTCGCCGTGGCAGTGGTTGGTGCACAGTGCCGCACCATAAAGGCTTTAGATTAGGGACCCACTCAAGAGGTTCGCCGTGACGTGGCAGTGGGCTTAATACAGTCTGATCAGAATGGTAACTAAGAACCTCATGTTCTATTTAATTTTTGCCTAGCGGCTTTTAGATCAATGTATTTTTGGGATGTGCGATCCATGTCTTTTTCTCCATGGCTTGTTTTGTAAAAATTAATATTTGTAGCATTCTCAAAACTTTTGGCCATGACTGTAGGTGTTATTTATCTTGTTGGGGGGAGGGGGGAGGGGGACATACAGCTGGAGAAGGGGTTGTCCGAGTAGTGGACACCCCCATTCCCCCCCCCCCTTAAATGCTGTAGTATGTCTGCGTTAGAAAACCATGTTAGTTAATAGATGAGACCCAGTCTGTTAGTTAAAGTAGACGGACCTGTCATGTCTGAGCATTACTTTTCACACTTATAGCATGGAGCAATCTGTACTGCTTCACGTCTCCTGAGGTGATGCCTCAGGGAAATTCAACACTCTCCAGGTTCCCTAATATATGAAAACTGACCGTCTGGGCCCTTATGTTGGGAGACCTTTGTGTGACCTTGTCATAATATAATTCTCAAATTTTATTCCTAGTTTTGTCAGACCTTCATGTTACAGTAGACAGATGTCTGGCACATGCTGATTGTATGGTATAATAACATTTTGGGTGATATTGTTGGATGGTCGTGACTCATGTCCCCGAGCTATAATGGAAGTCAGTGGTCAACTCAAGCATTTTTCCGAGAACTCTTCAAGAAAAATGCTGAGTTTCCCATTGACATCCAATATACTCCAGTACTTGACTCATGTGCATCCGAGCATCCAACTGCTCGTTACGAGTACCAAGCATGGTAGTGCTCGCTAATCACTATTTCCTATGGGTAGCAAATAGATTTACTGGTGGATACTCTCGATAAATGTGGTCCTTTTTGTTGAAATACGAATTAAGAATATTGGAAATTCACCCATCTCATGATGTCACCCATTCACTTATTTGGGAAGAAAAGAAACATCTTTTATCAGAATTTTTTATGGGGCAAATATCAGTCTCTCTAGCTGAAGTTTTCTGAACCTAATGATGAGAATTCTATGAATGTTGCTGTGTATGAGAAACCATCAGTAAGCATGGCTGAGTGTACAATGCATGCAGTGTATACTTGCTAGAGATAATATACAGTAAGGCCTCTAAACAGAGAGCCATCTTTGTGTTTTATACTTTTAAGTCGCCTCCTTATTTTCGTATAGGGAAGTAACTTGGCTCTGGTTAACCTCTTTCGTTTTGAGTCTGCCCTGTAGTAACCTCATATAGCAGACTGTGTTATTATAGGTCATACGAAACCACAAGCACCGCAGAGCAGGAAACTCCCTCCCTCTCTAACCGGCTCAGCTTTTTTTTTCTTTTTTTTTTCCAGCTCTTGGTGCCAGATAAGAATGTTGTGTGTGATTATTTTTATATATATAATTTTTTTTATTTTTTTTTTTTTTTTTTTTTCCCCCCAGGAAGTACAGTATAAATGTATACCAGCAAAACACATTTTTAGGCCATGTAGACTAGTTAGCATTAAGCATTGTCCTTTTTTATGTAGTTGACAATCTGTACGTGTGTGTGTACAGTATTTGTGAATAATTTATTAGTGGCGTCAGAGGATTTCATAGTATAAGGGTACCTTCCCACGCAGTGTGTTCTCTCTTGTGGAGACGCAAGGGAGAACGCAGCGTCCGTGCCCACAGTCAGGGTTCTAGGTGCAACTGATTTTTCACTGTGTTCTCCCTCTGAGAACACGCACGTCTCCGCAGGCACAAATTGACATGCTGCAGCTCAGAAAGCCACGCAGCAGGTCAGTTTTTGGCTGTGGAAAATCAGTGAGCATAGAATTTCTATAAATCCCATCCACTGTGCTTGTACTGTACAACACAGCTTTTTCGACGCAGGAAAAACAGAGTCCAAAACACTGCTATTCCTGATCGTAGACAGGCACGTACCGGAATAGAACAGATAACGCTGCAAAGGCAAGTGGCTTTTCATTTTTAGAAGTGATCAATGTTGTTTAATGAGCTTAAAGGGAACCTGTTGTCTACAGGTAGGATGTTGGAGCGTTAAAAATATACATTTTTATGGGAAAAGTTTCAGTACAACTTGTATTTTCTTTATTCAAGTCCCTGGTGTTTGTATGCCTGAGTCCAGTGGGCGGCCTTAATCAGTGATTGACCATCTCCCTGTATGATTGTGTATACAGAGATGGCTGTCAATCACTGAGTAGACCCGCCCACTGGACTCGCATGCATACAAACACCAGGGAATGTAATGTTATACTGAATCTATTCCAACTAACCTGTATCATTCTGCTCCGCTTCACTTCCATATCATGCTGCTCACAGATTGGACTGTATGTACATCTCAGGTTTAGGCTATGTGCACACGTTTCTTTTTTTCAGCGCGGAAAAAAACGCACCCTCTGGCAGATGGGAGTATTGTAAACAATGTTTTTTGAGAAAAACGAATCGAAAACGCATGCGTTTTTCATGCGTTTTTTTAGGTGCGTTTTTTAAGACTTGTCAGTGTTAATAAAGTTGGTTGAACACAGAACTTTGGAAAAAAAAACCTGTGATGTCATTTCCTTCTCCACATTCTGTTTGGATAAATGGGAGGGCTTGGAATGGAAGGAGCACCATTTGAATTTTGGAAAAGTTGAAATAAACTTTGCACACCATGTCACATTAGCAGGGCCCCTTGGGCACCTATAAGTCAGAAAACTCCCCACAAGTGACCCCATTTTGGAATCTGCACCCCTCAAGGATTTTATTCAGGAGTATAGTAAGCATTTTGAATCCACAGCTACTTCACCCAAAATATTGCTGTAGCAACAATATTCTCACTTTTAGGCTATGTGGCCGTGATCCAGCGACACGGCGTCTAGTACACAGTGTCAGCCTTCCTGCAGAGATGTGAATGTTGTCCACGGGAGAACGCAGCTGCCCATATCCACGATTTGGGTTCAGGCTGCTGTGGACTTTAGCTCTATTCTACCTGCAGAGAGCACTCTCGTCTCCACAGCATAAATTGACATGCTGAGGCTCGGGAAGCCACGCCACCGGTCAGTTTATGCTGCGGAGAAAAGAAGCACAGTGGGCACGGGATCTCCAAAAATCCTTCCACTGTGCTTCTAGTACACAACGCAGCGTTATGGACGCAGGGAAAACACTCTGCACCCATAGCGCTGTAAACCCTGATTGTGGGCACACAGCCAAAAAAGCGTCAATGGATGAATGGATGTCAAATATATATAACGTCCCACCCCCGCCTGCATATTCTAAGCTGGCACCTTTAGTACCTTTCATGTGGCACTAAAAGGTGCCTAGCTTAGTATTTATCCAAAAAAAAAAAAAAAAAATGGCGTGGGGTCCCCCCTATTTTTGATAGCCAGTCAGGGTAAAGCAGACAGCTGTAGCCTGCAAACCACAGCTGGCAGCTTCATCTTGTCTGGTGATCAATTTGGAGGGCTCCCCAGGCTGTTTTTTTTTTTATTTATAAATAAAGAATTAAAAAAAAAAATAACGTGGGGTCCCCCCAAATTAGATCACCAGCCAAGGTGAAGCTGACAGCTAGGGTCTGGTATTCTCCGGGTCGGAAGAGCCATGGTTATTGGACTCTTCCAAACCTAAAAATAGCAGGCCGCAGCTGCCCCAGAAGTGGCGCATCCATTAATGCGCCAATCCTGGCGCTTCGCCCCAACTCATCCCGCGCCCTGGTGCGTTGGCAAATGGGGTTGATACCAGATGTGTAATGTCACCTGGCATCAAGCCCAGCAATTAGTGATGTCACGGCGTCTATCAGATACCAGACATAACTAATTGACAGTAAACAAAAGCAAAAAAAATGACACATTTTTTATTAGAAAAAAACACTCCCCAAATCATTCCCTCGTTCACCAATTTAATCAAAAAATTTGAAAAAAATGGGTCCGCAGAAATCCATTTGGACGTCCCACGTCGGCTCTGGACCTTCTAGAATATGGGGGCACGTTCAGGGAACGTATCCCCCATTTTCTAGGAGGGCAGACCCTCCATTTGAGGAGAGTGGGTGCCAAAAATCTGCACCCACTCTCCCCGGGTCACAGCTGCAGAGTGCGAGCAGCCAGCACAGCTCTCTGAACACAGTGCTGGCTGTCAGCTGCTCTGCTCATGTGACCGCACTGACCGGCGTCTGCTGTGAAGAAGGGGGGGCCGCGTGGGATCAGCGCTGCAACCGGACAGGTGAGGGGGAATACCGGGGGGAATAGGGGGTGACCTGGCAGGGCCTGGGGGGCATTTTTCTGTCGCATGTCTCAACGCACATGCGTCAGAAATCATAGGAGTAGGTTGCGGCCGGTGCGCTACTGTGCGCGCGGCCATGTTGGATTTTCGGGAGGGGGGTCGGGGCGGGCACTTTGGCGACACCGGGGTCTTTCCAGGACTTTGCCAGGAAGTGAGGTCAACAGGAAACCTCTTGACCTCACTTCCAGGTAAATGCCTGCGTTCTGGCATGCCGACAAAGCCCGCGGACCGCAACAAAAAGCAGCTCACTGCGGTGTAGCTGCGTTCTGACCCACATCATTGATTCTATGGGGGAGAGAACGCAGCTACACCGCACAAAAGAAGTGACATGCTGCTTTTCTTTCCGCACCGATTTTTGGCATCCAAAACGCTGCGTTTAGAAACGCAGCGTGTGCACTGATTTTTTTTTTTTTTCGGCTTTCTCATACACTTTGCTGGGAAAGCTGAACGCATGCAATTTGCCACTGAAACGCTGCGGTTCTAAACGCAGCGTTTCCGCGGTAAAAAACGCAACGTGTGCACACAGCCTTAGTTTAATACCTTGTATTTTTAGTATTCATAAGTTTTTTTTGGTTTTTTTTTTTTTTTTGTTCTTCTCAACTGCTGGCGTTTCAACCCCTTCAGCCCCGGGGCACTTTCCGTTTTTGCGTTTTTGTTTTTTGCTCCCCTTCTTCCGAGAGCCGTAACTTTTTTTTTTTTTTTTCTGTCAATCTTGCCATATGAGGGCTTGTTTTTTGCGGGACAAGTTGTACTTTTAAATTAAACCATACGTTTTACCATATGGTGTACTGGAAAACAGCAAACAAATTCCAAATGTGGAAAAATTGCAAAAAAAGTGCGATGTCACAATAGTTTTTGGGATGTTTTATTCACGGTGTTCACTATATGGTAATACTGATGTGTGTGTATGATGCCTGAGGTCAGTGTGAGTTTGTAGACACCAAACATGTATAGGTTTACTTGTATCTAAGGGGTTAAAAAAATTCTCAAGTTTGTCCAATAAAAGTAGCGCACGTTTTGCTCCATTTTCCGAAACACGTAGTGTTCTTATTTTTTGGGGATTTATGGCTCAGTGATGGCTTATTTTTTGCGTCTCGAGCTG
The DNA here is from genome assembly GCF_048569485.1 of Anomaloglossus baeobatrachus. Lineage (NCBI taxonomy): Eukaryota > Metazoa > Chordata > Amphibia > Anura > Aromobatidae > Anomaloglossus > Anomaloglossus baeobatrachus. The sequence continues at coordinate 229,862,162 of NC_134358.1, read as the reverse complement.
ACGTTTCTAATGGTACCATTTTTGCGCAGATGCTACATTTTGATCGCCTGTTATTGCATTTTGCGTAAAACTTGCGGCGACCAAAAAATGTAATTTTGGCGTTTGGAATTTTTTTGCTACTTCGCCGTTTACCAATCTGATTGATTGATTGATTTTATATTTTGATCGGGCATTTATGAACGCGGCGATACCAAATATGTGTATATTTATTTTATTTATTTATTTATTTTTTAACCCTTTAATTTTCAATGGGGGGAAAGGGGGGTGATTTTAAACTTTTTTTTTTTTTAGGTTTTTTATTTTTTTTTTATTTTACTAGTCCCCATAGGGGGCTATAGCGATCAGCAATCCGATCGCTGATCGCTATCTGCTGATCACAGCTATACAGCTGTAAACAGCAGATATAGTCACTTTCTTTTTCCCTCTTCTCCTGGCCGAGGAAAGACGAAAGTGAAACTTCGTAGCTGCAGGCGTCATCACATGACCCTGTGGTACGATGGCAACCACCGAACGTCACGTGATCACGCACGTGACTTCCGGTGGGGGCGGCGGTAAGTAAAAAAAACATGGCCGCGCGCATTTAGATCTTGCTGCCAGACTTTGGCAGCAAGATTTAAGGGGTTAATGGCCGCGGGTGGAAGCGATTCCACCCGCGGCTAGCAGGCACACATGTCAGCTGTTGAAAACAGCTGATATGTGTGCCAACCGCCGCCGCCTGCTCGCGGCAGGGGGCGGGGCTTAATGGGACACGCTCCATGACGGATATATCCGTCCATGGTCGTGAAGGGGTTAAGGCTCCATATTCTTCAGCACCAGACAAGGATTTCAACTGTATAGTGAAAAAAACGTATAGAATTCCCACTTTTGAATACTCTTTTATCAAAGAATTTTTTAGTGACCTGATAGGAGCGAGACCATGTTGGACCCTCAAATGTATTGGACAACGAAGTCACAGAATATCAGAGCTCTGACCTGTCCATACATTGCTCGGTCCTCCATTAAGTTCAGTACAGGCTGTGTAATGTTTAATTTGTAGTGTAGTGGTGCTGCAAGAACAGTGAACGTTTCCCACCGATAACAGCCAAGTTACAGATGAGCCCCAACACGACCAGGCGTCTAATGACCCACAAAGATGGGGTGATACATACACAGGTAATAACAAAACACGCTCATCTGATACCTGCCAATGACTGGGTCCCATCAGCTGGACACTTTGTAATCTATGCTTATTGTTACAGGACTCTTAGTAAGGCCTAAGACGCACTGCATGAAAATCTGTGCGAGTGGAGTGCGATAACAAATCACATTCCTCTCGGACCAATATTATCCTGTGTGCCAGCACACATAAGCGATTTATTTTCTCAGCCTTAATCGGACCGAGAAAACAATCACAGCATGCTGCAATTGTAATGCGAGACTTTCTCTCGTACCCATTCAAGTGTATGGGACGAGAGAAGGATCGCACTGCACTCGCATTACACCGGTGTACCGCGAGTGCAGGGCGAGAATCGCAATAGCGGGCTACGGAGGAGAGAGATGAAGATGAATCCCTCCCCTCCTCTGTGCCGGCCCGCCCCCCGCAGCTGAGGTCCGATCGCACTGTCGGACCTCAGTCGCAGGGACACTCGGCTCTGCTGTACTGCCAGTGTGAGCCTAGTGTCATGCGAGGGGATCGCAGTAATCCCTGTGTGGCCCCGGCCTAACAATGAATTTGTACAGACACCTTTTCTATTTGCGTTTGTCCATGTTCCTACTTTCTATAACCCCATAATGTATTCCCCTCACAGCCCCAGCCTGATGGCACCTACACGCTGCATAATCTTTTCTGCTTCTGTTAAAGCGCAGCGTCCTTTACTTTGGCTGAATGTTTCTTGCGCTTCCGTCTTAGGCAGTCACATGACTTAGTAATATGTGGTGACGGTGTAACTGTGGGTCAATGACTCCTAGTAACCTCTGGTAATGGCTCTTGGCTTGCGCTGTAGAATATAGATTGCTGTAATAGGAGACGGCCTGGTTGGCTGGCGTCTGGTTTCTATGCAGAAGCTGCAGTGTCTGCCTTTCCTTTTTTGCATACCTGTAAAGCTTGTGTGTTGTACCTTACAAATCAAATGATTTAACGTTCCTTCATTTTCTAACACTTAGTTTAAGCTCAAGGTACATTTCACAAATTAGACTAATATTTAATGCATGTGCACCATTAGGCTTTCACTTACATTTACCTTCTAACTTACGGCTTTAGCAATGTTTCCCATCTAAGGCCTCATTCAGACGTCAGTTTGTTCATGTACATGTTCTACCCTTAATAAGCAAAGATTGGAATGGCTGCTTGTTATATCTATGCAGATGATTACTTGTCTGGGTTTTTGTTTTTTTTTTGGGGGAGGGGGGGGAGAGGAGGGTGGACACAATTCACAAAAAAACAAATGTCTATTTTGGGTTTTTCTTTTTCTATTTGCGCCACGGAACAAAGTAACTAATGTAAATCTACGGGTCTGTGAAGGTCACAGATATCCCACAGATACTGTGCATTTAAAGGGGTATTTTAATCACCGAGATCCTATCTCAATAAGTTGTAGGCGTAATAATAGCAAATGCTTCCAAATGTCTCCTGCATTTTCCCTTTATAAACGGCACTATACATAACATGGTGCTACACATAATAGCACAGGGGTGCGGCATTAATTTTCCCAAGAGGCCACTTGAGATCATGACTGTTGAGGCGGGCTGAACCAATAGGCCTAAATGAGTTCTGCTCAGTATTAATAACACATTAATTCTGATTATTTTATATTGTACAACTTAATATTAAGCACCGTTAAAGGCATATTCCCATCTCCAAGACCCTATCCCAATATGTACAAAAATTCAGGAATCCGGCACACCATCTTCATAAAAAAACAAATTTTATTGATCCATTAAAATCCAATAAAACTGATAAGACGCGTTTCGGGAACCCCCTTGTTCACAATCCTTCTCTATATGTAGTAGGTGTAATGGTAATAATAATATTACCAAATATCTCCAATTAGAAATGTAGTATAGTTCTCCTGATATAGCCATGTCTTACCTCATGTGCAGGGCATTGCTGCTTAGGTAGAAATGATTGCGACCACAACCAACTAACAAACTGTCACACGGAGAGGATGTGACCATGGATACCTAAGCTGCAATGCCCTGCACAAGAGTAAGAGACCAAACTACTGTATAAACTATATCAGGAGAATTATACTAAATTTCCAATTAGTGGTATTTGCGAATATTATTACGAAGCCTAATACATATTGGGATTGTGTGTGTGTGTATTATAATGAAAATTAGTGATGAAACAGTGACCAAACGCTAATGAAAATTGAGGGGAAGAACACTGACATGGAGACCATTTATTTGTTTTGCGCATTGAAAAAATCACTGAAAATAATTTTAGCATCCATATGGAGGAGGTTTGCCTGGTCTGCCTATAAAATATTCCCCTGTGGTTAATTACAAGGGATGGTTAGCAACTACTTGTCTAGTCCTCATCTTAGGGTTCAGAAGTGTTAATGGGGAACATTGATCATTCTAAGCTGTTGTATTCAGCAGAGACTTGTCCATCATTTAGCAGATATTGACTCCCTACAGATTTTGTGTGTCCTGCTGATGAGTGAATTGCACCGATCCAATCCGTTGAGTGGAGACTAGTCAGGAGGTGTCCTTGTAGTATAAGACCGTGAGGGCTCAACGACATCCAGGCCAAGAGTAGGGCTGTATGTTATGTAGGCTTTGCTGTTTGGCTTGATAGTGGTTAAACATGGTGCTTTTGTAGAGGCCATCATCAGTCTGGATGTTTGCCTGATATTAAGTGACGTATCCAGCTGCAGACTTGGTATATAATAGGGTAAGTAGGGGAAAGGTTAGCACACAATGAGGGCTGTAATTGGAGAACACCAGGTGCGGAGACTTCCTCCTCCCCGGATTGTGGCGGCTGTTGATGTCCCTTTCTTTTGTGTTTTCCCTACCAATAGATGGTAAAGTATATCGAACAAGTTTATGCCAAAAGCTTGTTTTACCAACCAAATGAGACTGAAAGTTAGTGCCGTAAAGATGTATTAAAACATCCAGATGCTGATTGGATTTTCCTGTTCTACGGTTTTTCCTAACATCCATATATTCTTTTAAAATCCTCGTGTAATTGTAACATTTGCACAGAGGTCAGGAGATCGTAATTGTAGAGAACTTATTTATTCTGTTTTCAAAATTACTAAGTTATTCAGAATCGCAGGTTTTATTGTAACACACTAGGCGACTTTCACACTGCGTTTTGCCTTACTTTCAGTGGTCCCATCGGGGCATCAGTCTGAACCGCCCCCCCCCCCCCACCCCGTAAAGCCTGTTTCAGACGCATGCGCCGACAGGGCCATCGACTGCAATGGAGCACACTACGTTAGCTTGTGCTTTTTGTACCATTTTCGGGCATATATGTTTTCTGCAGGCGGACACCAAAACGTAGTTGACGTATTGGTGTACGCCTGCAGAAAATGTATGTGCCCGAAAATAGTATAAAACAGCACACGCTAATGTAGTCTGCTCCATTGCACTCAATGGCCCTGTCAGCGCATGCGTCCGAAACCCGTTTTGCCGGGAGGGGTGGTTCGGATGGATGCCCCGACGGGACCACTAAACGTAAGGCAAGACGCTGTGTGAAAGGGGCCTTAGATGGGTATCGGCCAACTGATGCTTCCGCCAAGAGCCATATCAGCCGACTCTCCTGCACACAAGCTCACATGGCAGAGTGCTTTTGTTTTAAGAAAGCCAAAAGCCCACAGTTTCTCAGGGAGAACAATGATCGACCATCCGATATCAGACATGTGTGAGTGACCTCAGTCAACCAGCACCCCCATACAGACTAGATCGTCAGCTGAAGTCGACATTTGTCTGTGTATCGGGGATTTGAGGCTGTGTGTGTGCGTGGACTCTGCATAAGGGCTCATTTACAGCTCAATGATTTTCTTGTATGAGAAAAATCACTGACGAATTTCATCAGGGATGACACTGATCACAACGTGATGGTGGAAACTGGTACATGACAAGTTTTTCAGATGAGAAAGGGGAGAATATAGAAAAACTCCCTGCCCCCTATTCACGGATCCATAGATTTTGATCCGTCGTTCAATCCATATCACATTACTCCATGATTTTGAGTTGACTGCTAAGGCTGGGAAATATAGATAAAGACACTCGTTCACAAAAAACTGACCCCTGGCACTCTGTGTAGCCATAATGTGGCTCTCTAAGGCTTATTTTGCTCTTGGCAGCATTTTCTTAACTCTTGACTGGTGCCATGGGATCAATGTGACCCCATGCAGATGGGTACCACTAGTGATTTTTTTTTAAGTTTTATGGTACCAGACAAGTGTTAATATAACATGGCACAATCTTTTATAGCAAACTTTGTGCCTTCATATGAAAGGGGTATGTGTACAAAACTGATGGATGGTAAGGTCTTGTGCGTGCCAGTACAGAGCACAGTCGGGGATTGGATGTCTCCATTCCCCTGGTGTTCTTCTAAATACCCAGATGACATTTGTGACAGGGGTCTTGTTAGGAGCCATTTTTCATCAATTTTTGACAAGCTTCCATACAGATAATAGAGCGGCATGCTGTGCTTTCAGTCGTCTGTCAGGAAATGTAAAAGGGCCGATCCCATTCTGCCATTCTTTGATAAAGCAAGGATTTTGTTTACCCCAAATGTAATGAGAATAAAGCTTACACATCCTGAAATTGGTATAAATTAGACGCCGTGTTAAAATATACAGGAGATTTACTAATTTATTCTCGTAGGAAAAAGTGCAATTGTCGCCTGCTCATTACTGTTATCGCCAGTTCTTTTTCCTTGCACAGGATCACAATGTACTGATGAGAGATTACACTTTTATTTTTAATGAAAAAAGGATTTATATATTTATAGCATTAGCTGAAAATCTGTTCCCAAGTCTTCGGACCTATTGGAAAGATATACAGCCCCAAGATATGCAATGTATGCCCTGATTTTTCTATCGATCAACCACCTCTGTTTGCAATATATTGAAATAAGTATTGTGTTCAAAGTACAAAAAAGGTGTGTGTGTGTGTGTGTGTGTGTGTGTGTTTTTGTTTTTTTTTTTTTTGTTTTTTTCTTTTTTGGTGCTTTGCCTTTTATACCCTAAAGAAATACTAAACTTATAGATCTTAAGAGTTTCCCCTCCATATGTGGTAAACCTGTACCAGAAGACAAGCCGGGCACTCACGTACCTTGGGCCATATGGAACTGTTTATTCTACAGTTGTTGCATGACTTCTACCAATAGCTGACATTGCCCCTGTAATTGGGCTATAACATTCCTATTCCAGGCTAGGAGATGTAGTCTTTCTAACAGTGGCTGCATTTATTGGCCTAATTTACCCGGTGTAAGTATTTCTCTGCTTTAGTCGCTAATCAGGCATCTGTACACTGGTTCTTGCTATCGGACATGTGCTAATATGATGCATTATTTACTTTGTCCTTCTATAATTGTCTTTATTATGCAAGTGTTATAGGTGTGCCAACCCAATTGATATCCTCATCTTAGGACTGGTAATTCTTCCGTATCTTGTATTAATAGACATCAGTGTCTACCGGAAATGTGTGGTCAATGCCAACATTACCACTACCTGCCCACGTTTTGTTTTCTCCCAAAATAGTCAGCACACTGTTTTGTCTTGTGTACAGTGTGTGCCAGGTACATTATGTGCTGGCCATAATAAGATTTGTGCATGTGGCGTGTTTTTGTTGTGTGTTTTTTTTTTTTTTTTTTTTTGTTTTTTTTTTTATTTCCTCAATGTATAAAACCTGACACTTCTTCTTCTTTTTTTTTTTTTTTTTTTTTTACATTCAGTACTTCTTTTTGGTAACCACTAACTTGCAATTAGATACTAGGACAAAATGGTGTTGTGTGAAAGCTAAATAAACGAGATTGCATAAAATAGTGAAAAATAGATGTATGCATTAATACTAAATGTGTTTTCTGTTTTCATGTCTTTTTATTAGGCACATGTTTTTCTTGCACATTAAGGATGATCTCCTGGCCGGTCGTCTGCAGTGTTCTCTGGAGCAGGCGGTGGAGCTGAGCGCCCTGGTTGCCCAGTTGGAATATGGAGACTATAACCAGAACACGGCCCGATACCAGAATCTCTGTACAAAGGAATATGACACTGCTACATTAGAGAGGTAGAAAAGGACACAAACGTCTGCTCATTGTCTTTATATCTGTGATAACACGCTAGCTTTTAACATTCATCCTTGCCTCTCCATAATATAGTAGTAGAGTCCAGTAATTGTTCTTCACATTGCTTACATCTGCCATCATGGAAGAAATAATTTTAATGGGGTTGGCTCCTCTTGTTAAATGGGTAAAATTACAAAGTGCTTCTAAAAAGCACAAGCAATTCACCCCACCTTTTTTAGTCATTTTGCCTTTTCCTATGTGCAATATTTGCTATAAATGTCAATGGTTAGTTTACTTTAAACATAATATAAATATATATGCGCGCAATAGGGTCTTATTGGAATAACCGAGCCAGAAGTGCTCACCTAGTGCGGTTGTGTGAGACACCACCACTGAAGTGCATGAGTCGGGTCTCTGCAATATCCACAAATCAAATCTGAAACCTTTCCATGAAATGGATTAAAATGCACAATGGAAGAGAAATCCGAGGTAATGATTAAAGTGGTTTGTCTACTCTTTTCTGAGTCGAGCAGACCTTCATCAGGACAGCCACATAAAGTTACCAGTGCAGTCTGGACAGATTGGCGTCTCCTCTGTCCCCCGCAATCGCCTTACTCCTGCCCTGCTTCAGATGGATGACGTGTCCTACATCGTCCACGCCTATCTTGCTCCTGCGCAGGTGTACTTCACTCTGCCCTGCTGAAGGTACAACCATGTACTGTAATGCGCAGAATGAAGTACACCTGCGCAATAACTGCATAGGATACATAATCTGCCTGAAGCCTGGGAGGGGAGAGGTGGCACCAACCAAGACCAGCAACACGCACTGGGCCAGATTGCACCGTATGAGGGGATTATAAAAGGTATTTAAGATATTCTGAGAGAGTTGGGGGCTTGTATACTACTGTAATATGGTGGCCATAGTTTATATTGGGGGAAACCTGTTACCTTTAATGAGTTCACTCTCGTCCAGAAGAGAGAAGATGGAAGGTGTAGCCACAAAAAGATATTATATGACTTGTTCTGTTCTAGATCACATGAATTCTGTAGTAAGAACTGAAGTCATTATTAGAAATCATTATTATGGCAAACGTGCTACTGTGGGAAATCTATTCTTCCGTTAAGTGTCCTTACTAAACATGGACATGGTGGGAGAAGCCGTCTTGCCAAACCTCTGTAGTCTGTTAGCTGACTGATGTATCCTCCTAAACCCTCACAGTAAGCTGCTGATCTCGGCCTAGACGAGCCCTTTACGCAGTGTACGGTGAAGCCTCCAAGACGAGGGCTGTATGATTGTAGGTTCTTGGCCAGCTGCTGCGAGTTAATGGATTGCTTAACCCTGGCAAGTAAAACAGGGACGGCGTTCCTTCATTTGTTCAACACTTAGAGACGGCACACCACTGTTTGTGCTTATGTAATAAGTAACATGGCTCTGCTGGCTTAACAGTTGGTATACATATATTTAAAAGAGAAAAATCCTCTCCTTGCTGTAATAAGATTATTCTGTAGCAATATGTGCATGCAGCGGACCATCTTCTAATCATAACCGGGCTTAGCATGACTGAGAGGAGATTAGCAGAGAATGCACAATCATGGTTTTCCATAGCTCATCCTGCACTAAAGATTAGTTCCAGGTACTAAGCGTAGATCTGCTGCTTTTGTCATGCTCCTTGCGTGTCCATTCAAGTGAACGCCCTGTCTTCTCTGTCACCTTACAGTATTATTGAAAAGCACAAAAGCTTGGAAGGACTAAGCCAGGCATCAGGGGAATATCAGGTTCTGCAGATCGTATCCACGCTGGCAAACTACGGGGTCGAGTGGCATTCTGTGCGAGACGCGGAGGGACAGAAGCTGATCATTGGAATAGGCCCTGAAGGTGTATCCATTTGCAAAGAAGACTTCAGCCCAATTAATAGGTAGGTATTATGTAAAGGTTCAGCAGATTGCCAGCCTTTGTTATTAAAAAACACAGCTGTCAGCCCATCATGTGTCTTGTAGCATGCGCTTGTGTACTTGTAGACGCTTCCTGTTTTTGGAACAACGTGGTACAATTACTGTCTTTGTGTTGAGTAACTAAATGTGTTTATGTACTGAACAAGGGATACAAAGAACAAGGGATACAAAGTTCTCAAACATTGTGGTGTTAGACCAAGTGTAGCTGTTGTCATATTGGGCAGATTTGACTCCTTAACGATTAACTCAACATATCCTGATGTGTATTAAGTGAGTCAGTGATAGTGTCATCCATCGGCTTCAATGTCATTTAAAAAAAAAAAAAAATTTGGGGCAATTGCCTGTGGCCAAGATGACACTGCAATCTAAGTATAGTATTAGGCAGAACTCACTGATGTCATTAGGTGAACATGGGCCCCGCACAAGAGATGCTCTGTGCAATGTCTCTAGTAGATGGTGGCTTCTCAATGGTGCGCCATTCAATTCCTATCAGGATGGAAAGTTCCAAGCAAGTTCATCAGTGTTGTTCCTAGGCAGACTCATAGCAATTGTATGCAAAGCAGTCTGTTTTTGATGCCGCCTTTAATTATATACTCATTCTGGGATTTTTTTTCTATGTTCCTTGTGAATTAGGATTACGTATCCAGTTATCCAGATGGCAACACAATCAGGAAAGAATGTATACTTAACAATAACCAAGGAGTCTGGAAATAGTTTGGTTCTTCTTTTTAAAGTGATCAGTACCAGAGCAGCCAGCGGACTCTACAGGGCAATAACCGAAACGCATGCGTTTTACAGGTTAGTGTGTATGTGATTTTATAAATCTATTTCAATATTTAACTTTAAACTGAAATGTGAAGACCACTTTTTTCAGTTTGCTTTACTATGGACATGATGGAGGGGCTTCTAGCCATGGGACTCCTTCTGTATAGGTCAGAGTGGAATGAAACTAAAAACATATGCTGTCAGTCCTCCTACATGTATTACATTCTTCAACAAAACAAAGAAGGGCAGAATATAGGATCATTACTTATTAGTAGATGACTAAACCCAATTTACAGTCATAATAAACAGGAGAAAAGATGGGAATCATATTATTATATATGTAGACTAAGTCTAGACTAGTATCTTGCTTGAATATAAGTTTTTGGGTTTTTTTTTATTCCAAGATAAATTTGTAGCAAGATTAGATATGTCATACAGATATTAAATATAAAAATAAATTACATACATGTTTAAACAAAGAGGGATCCTGACAAAATGCACTAAGGTCCGACACCAGACATGGGATGAAATCAAAATTCCAATGACTCTATCAAGCAAAATGCACCACAGAAATAGCAGCCATCAATGGACTTAGTCCTAAAAATAAGGCATAAATACATTGTGGGCATTCATATGTTCATGTCAATATAAGAGGGGACTATAATGCTGCCGTGAGAACAGGGGACATTTCAGATAACTGTCATAATCAAAGAGCCTACAAAGGTCGGCTTAGTTAAATAGCAGGCAGCTGTCTCCAGGTCTAACGTGCAGCGATATGCTGGTTAAATACACTTACCCATGTCAGGGTGGATGCCAGAGTAGAGAACGTGCCCCGACGCGCACGTTTCGTTAGCTTCCTCGGAATAACATTGTATTTTGTATTTAGTTTGTACTGTTGAAAAATCAAACTGTGATGAGAATAGTCCAGTGTACAATATACATTCACTCATTTTTGTGCCTGCCTTCAAAGAACAGTCTGTAGCTATTATTAACTCAGTTTTTGGCTTCTGAATGTAACGTAAGTTACCATGGAATGACCCACAGGCCCATGTTAGACAATGCTGCAGCTCAGATCTGCGAGTTTTTCCTCAGTCTGTTTAGGGCTGAGGAAAAACTCGCAGAAAAATCACAGCATGCTGCAATTGTCTGCGAGAGCCGTGCTACTCGCACCCATACAAGTCTATGGGTGCGGTGAAACATCGCACTGCACTCGGATTATCCAAGTGCAGTGCGATATACGCACAGGCTACCAATAGGGGAGATGAGGGGGGGGGATTAATCACTCCCTCTCCTCCCGCACCTGTGATCAATCTCAGGAACAGACCACAGTCGCAAGACACTCGGACCATGCTTGCAGCAGAGCCTGAGCCAAGGGTAATTAGCATATTGCATCCGGTGTTCTCGCATTAGACGCAATTGGGACTCTGTCCTTACACTGCTCCTTTCTTCCCCCTTCGCTCTCTCTGAGGGAAAGGGAAGATTAAGCCAGATTTGATTTATGTGAATGATGAGTTCAGTAGTTTGTGGTAACGGGAGGTGTGGCATAAAGTGGAGAAAGGAGCATTTTTCTCAGATACTTTGCCATTTGACACCTTCTTTGTAATGGGTAGTGTGACAAATTTGTTGGTGCGTAAGTAGTGACTCTTCTTTGCTAGGCTTGTGAATTATAATCCTCCATCTTCTCCTTTTAGGTGTGACACTGTTACAAGTGCTGTTATGATGCAGTACAGCCGAGATCTTAAAGGACACCTTGCATCGTTATTTTTAAATGATAATATTAATGTTGGCAAGAAGTACGTGTTTGATATTAAAAGGACATCAAAAGAGGTTTACGACCATGCACGAAGAGCCTTGTACAATGCTGGCATTATGGATCTGTACCAAAGGAATGACCATAGCGGGCAGGGGTCACCCCTCAAGACCTCGGAAAGTACTCTTGACTGTAACAGCTGCGAGAGTCTCAGCTGTCAGCAAACAAAGGCGCTGCAGGAGAAGCTGAGGAAACTGAAAGAAGCCATGCTGTGCATGGTGTGCTGTGAAGAGGAAATTAATTCTGCCTTCTGCCCGTGTGGGCATATGGTGTGCTGCGAGAGATGCGCCACACAATTACAGGTAACTGCATATTATTTGGTTGTCATTTCACTTGTGAAGTTATAGCTTAAGCGGGCTTTACACGCTACGAGATTGCTACAGCGATCTCGTTGGGGTCACGGATTTTGTGACGCACATCCGGCTGCTGTAGCGATGCCGTTGCGTGTGACACCTATGAGCGATTTTGCATCGTCGCAAAAAAAACGTGCAAAATCGCTCATCGGTGACATGGGGGTCCATTCTCAAATATCGTTACTGCAGCAGTAACTATGTTGTTCCTCGTTCCTGCGGCAGTGCACATCGCAACGTGTGACACCGCAGGAACGAGGAAACTCTCCTTACCTACCTCCCGGCCACAATGCGGAAGGAAGGAAGTGGGCGGGATGTTCGTCCTGCTCATCTCCACCCCTCCGCTTCTATTGGGCGGCGGTTCAATGACGCTGCTGTGACGTCGCTGTGACGCTGAACGAACCGCCCCCTTAGAAAGGAGGCGGTTCGCCGGTCACAGCGACGTCGCAGGGAAGGCAAGTAGTGTGACGGGTCTGGGCGATGTTGTGCGCCACGGGCAGAGATTTGCCCGTGTCGCACAACCGATGGGGGCGGGTACGCACGCTGGCGATATCGGTACCGATATCGCAGTGTGTAAAGCGGCCTTTAGTCTAAAATATTAAAGGGGTTGTCCAGTCTATAATGATAAGTCTGCAGTCACTGTATGTGACTGCAACTTATGAATCCTCCCAGAGCACACACTGCGCTGCGAGGAGTCGCCGGTTTCCGAGTCAGGAGCAGCTGTCGTGTCACTGCAATAGTGCACTATGCATGTGCCTGGTCAGAACCCGATTTAGTGTGGGTGGCCTCACCCCCAATACAAATGTATGGCGCAAGTATGTGCTCACTAGACGTCCATCTACTAGTGGGACGTGCCCACGCCATACACTTGTATTGAGTGAGGCCACGCCAACTAGTTGGGTTCTGGCCAGGATCATGCATATCTCACAATTTCAGTCACGTGACTGTTGTTATCGGCTCAGAAACTAGCGAATCCTCGCAGCGCACAGTGTGTGCAAAGAGGATGCTGTAGTCTCAGTGACTGCAAACTTATCATTTTAGACTGGACAATCCCTTTAATATTTGTTCAACGGTGAGTTATAAAAAGTCCTGATTAATGACGCCACGCTTACCTCTAAATAGTCCTGTTCAGACGCATAAAAAATCTGAAAGGTTCTTTTAAGGGGCTGTTTTGCCTTTAGGCAGCATGAACACATGTAGGCCAAATTAATTCTACTAATGACATTCTTTCCTTTCCTTCTTCAGTCCTGTCCTGTTTGCCGGGCATCGGTGGATCACGTTCAGCACGTTTACTTGCCAACACACACAAGCTTGTTAAATCTGACTGTTATTTAAGAAGATAAAAAACCTAACTAAGCCTTGGACACTTTAATCTAACTGTATCTATGTACATTGCCATGAATTACACTATGAAATGCTACAACCATTGAATTTGCTACAACTAAAGAGAAGAGAGGATAGAGTGCATCATTCTGCTGGAAGACGCCTGTAAAGAAGGATTCTTCTACTTGTTTTTTTGCTTTTGTGACTGATTTGATCTCGGAATGATCGCGTTCTTTCTTCTGTGAGCAGACCTTTATTTTAGATGAGCCACTGTTGGTTTCCGTCAAACATAGCACAGACCTGGTTCTGACGTACCCCAATAGTGGACGCCTACTTTTTAGGATTTTTAAAGAGGTGTATTTTTAAGTTTAAGCCATTTCCTTGCCACTTGTTCTTAAATTTTTGTTTTTTAAAACTGAATATTGGTATACCAGTTTTGTCAGTGGCGTGACTATGGTTATATATGAGCGCGAAGCCTAATTCACTAGAAAGTTGGGAAATTGCTGAAAAGGAAGCATGGGGTATGCTGCTGCTAGAGCTAGTGAATTGGGTGGGGAGTACACTGTTAAAGGGCTAGGTGCACTGGCTACACAAGAACATGGAGATTATTGCTTCTACCTTTGTGTAGTACAAAGAATTCCAAATTTACCATTAATTTTTTAATTTTTTTTTTTTTTTTAATATGGTGAAGACTGCACTGAGAATTTGGAACTCATTGCAATCATTTTACTCTGCCATCTAGTTCTTGACCAGCCCACTAGTTGTTCTATTTTATTTGCTATATTCTGTACATTTTTATTTATTTGATCCCTATAGTAATCCCTATGAATCAGTATTAGAAAACAAGCATTTAGTTGCTGATCCAGTTTATGCTTTTTAGTGTGTTTTTTTTTTTTTTTTGTTTTTTTTTTTGTTTTCCTTTATTTTTCTTTTATATATGAATAAATAGCTTTATGTGCTCCAGTAATACTATTTTAAGTGACTTATACAGTAAATTGTAGGTCAAAGGGCACAAATGGGGTGTTGGCTTAAATTTTTTTTAAATTTTTTTTTTTTTTTTATTTTGAAGGAATTAGTTTTTGCTAAAAATGATCAGGTTCAGTATTTGTCGTTTTGTTCAATGCCATGCATAGAGACTTTAGTGTGTTCTGCTTCTGCACCCTGTTCACTATCCTCCTCCTTTTTCTTTATTACTTGGGCATTATGGTCATCTAGGGTGTTCACTATACATGTGTAGGATGTGGGCTTTCACATCTTAAAGGGAATCTGTCATCCGGTTTTTGTCACCTAATCTGAGCACAGCATAACGTAGGGATGGGGATCCTGATTCCAGCGATGTGTCACTTACTGAGCTGCTTAGTGTAGTTTTAATAAACTGTTTAATCAGCAGGAGATTATCATTAGAGAACTACTGACTACAAGACTCGCGTGACTCACGCGACTCTTGCATCGCATCACCCGACACGGCCACACACTCTCCGGTCAGGAGTGTCTCAGCTGCATAGAAATACATGCAGCCGACCTGTTCCTGTTTGGAGAGCGGCAGCCCATACCAGGTGATGCGAGATCTGCGAGACTCGCCAGCTAATGTGACTGCAGCCTAACTGCTAGATCTGCAGCAGAGACATTGATTTTATCAGAATGACAGCAAACAGCGCAGTAAGTGACACATTGCTGGAATCAGGATCTCTTTATCTACATTATGCTGCTCTCAGATGAGGGAGCAAAAACCTGGTGACTGATTCCCTTTAAGGTCACTTTGGAAAATCTGCTCAGTTCTATTGAGTGGAACTTCCCGCTGTGAACAGTAGAAGCTTCCCTACGCAGATATAGGAAAATCCACGATGACCATTTTGGTGCAATATCCTGCAAATGTTAAGCTGGGAAAATTAACACTGTCACTTTATGGAGAGATGTTCTTTATATACCTTTCTTATTGCCTTAATGTAGCAGTAATTTGTTCCTTATGCATTTTGTTTCTTTGCACAGACATTTTTGTCAAAACCAATTAAAAAAAAAAAAAAAAAAACGAAAAAATTAGCTCTACTTTTTTTATGGCACATTGATGTATAGCCTCAAATTCCTAGAGGTATTTATTTTTTCACTTTGTAAAATATATGGATTTTTTGCTTCCACATTCAACACTGGAGTCATTTCCCGTCTAGTGTGGTAGACAATATCTGTCTTTTATATTCAGTTAAATAAAGGATTTCTGAAGATACCCCGATGTCTGCGATTCTTCTGTTGGATTTAACACCGCTTATTTAATGGTTGCTATTAACTGTTTTACTAGTTAGAAATTCCATTGCTTTGTGTCTTTGCAAGGAACAAAGATAATCTGTTGCTGAGACTGTGCCTTGACAGTGCAAATATGCAGGATAGTCCTTCAGCTCATATAATGAACCGCTCTGAAAGAATCCGTCTATTATGTGTACTTTGTCTTTATGACGGCTTTACACTGGAAAATGCACGGTTGTCATCAAGAACCAAAGGCTTCACATTACACAATAGACCCGTCTGCTGGAAAATGAGAACCTGGCAGTTGGTTAAAACATATAGAAGGAGAAATAAATGTATATATTAAAATGGAATTGTATAGGAATGGCACTCCCCAGGCTAAATTACAATGTTCCCTCCATTCAGATTCCCAAGTGTGTATTTTATTATAAAGCCAGCATGACTGGAGTGCAAACATGTCTTAATGGAGCAGAGATTGAGCATGCACGCTGCAGCTCCGTTCAGTTTATGGGTCTGACTGTTATCAGTAGTCCTCTAGTAATGTCAATTGAGTGACTAGAACCTATGACTGTAATATCATTTGGTACAAGACTTAGGGGTACTTTGCACACTATAGTCCCCGCCCCCGTCGCAGCTGCAATATCTTGTGATAGCTGCCGTAGCGAACATTATCGCTACGTCAGCTTCACATGCACTCACCTGCCCTGCGACGTCGCTCTGGCCGGCGACCCGCCTCCTTAAGGGGGCGGGTAGTACGGCGTCATGGCGGCCAATAGAAGCGGAGGGGCGGAGATGAGCGGGACGTAAACATCCCGCCCACCTCTGTCCTTCAGCATAGCCGGCGTGAGCCGCAGGACGCAGGTAGATGTTCCTCGCTCCTGCGGCTTCACACAGCGATGTGTGCTGCCGCAGGAGCGAGGAACATCATCGTACCGTCGCAGCAGCGTAATTATGGAATTCCCCGATACCACACCGATATTACGATTATTTTGCGCTTGTTAATCGTATCCTCTAGGATTTACACATTACGATGTCGAGAGCGACGCCGGAAGTGCGTCACTGTCAACATGACCCCACCGACATCGCACCTGCGATGTCGTAGTGTGCAAAGTGCCCCTAAGTTTAGTTCAATCAAGCAATCGGCTTGTGTTTTACTAGCCTCACAGTAAACTTATTGGGGCCATTTTATCTCTAAAGGGAATTTGTCAGCAGGTTTTTGCTACTTCATCTGACCACAGCATAACGTAGGCTAGGAGAATCTCAATCCAAGGGTGTATCACATAACTGGCTGCAGCCATTTTCGCATAAGTTAATTAAGTTTTAAGCATGTAGCTGAGCCCAGGGAGCTGTTCCTGCTCACACCAGGCTCTCAGAGATTGACACCTCAGTTAATGCACAATCACAGCAGGGGATGTTTTGGACTCCCATGCACATGCCAGCTAGACCTAGCAATGATAATCACAGGGTAATGGTCATTTGTTTAAAGGAAATCTGCCACCAGGTTTTTGCTACCTAATCTGAAAGCAGCACAATGTAGAGATGGAGACCCTGATTCCAGCGATGTCACTTACTGAGCTTTTTGATGTTATTTTGATCAAATCAATGTTTTCTCTGCTTGCAGATACAGGGCTCATGAATATGCTGGACTACCTGGCAGCAGGCCAAGTAGTCCTCTAAGGATAATCTTCTGCTGATTTTAAACAGTAAATTTATCAAAACTGGACTAAGCAGCCCAGTAAGTGACACATCACTGGAATCAGGATCTCTGTCTCTACATTATGCTGCACTCAAATGGAGTAGCAAAAACCTGGTGACATATCCTTTAAATGGACAATACTGTCACTCTGAACTGGCTTTACAGGGAAAATGCACAGCATTGTCAGATGAAGTATACAGGGTTTATATTT
Source organism: Anomaloglossus baeobatrachus (assembly GCF_048569485.1). Classification (NCBI taxonomy): domain Eukaryota; kingdom Metazoa; phylum Chordata; class Amphibia; order Anura; family Aromobatidae; genus Anomaloglossus; species Anomaloglossus baeobatrachus. The sequence goes on along the minus strand of NC_134358.1, from coordinate 229,844,597 downwards.
TTCTTAAGAGATCTGGTGATTTTTGCTTTAAGGAATTAAACTTTTATTGTGCAAACATACTCTGCCGCCTCATTTCTCATCAACTCTGATCAGCTTCCCTGTCTCTGCTAAGGAAAAACCTTCCCACAGCATGATGACGATAGTGTCTTCAGTGTGATAAGCAGAGTTGGCTCTCAACGACACAGCGTTTTGACATTTAGTCCAAAAAGTAATTTTTGGGTCTTATCTGACCAGAACACCTTCTTCCACATACGAGCTGTGTTCCCCTACATGGCTTTTGCAAACTTAACAGGACCTCCTAGGACTTGTTTAAAAAAAAATAATATATATATATATATATATATATATATATATATATATATATATATATATATAGAGATAGATATATAATTATTTATTATAGATTTTATTTATGGTATATCTCTCTATTGATATAGATATCCCAAGTTCTTAAGATCTCATGGAGCACTGTTCAATTCATCACCCAAAAATAACTTATCTCCCAAGCAAGGAGAGTACATAATTGGTACCAGTCCATGGTGATTCTAAAAGAGCTGTACAGATCCAAAGGCCAATTATTTGTAGCATGTAAGAGTGGCAAGAAAGATATAATAAATATAGAGAGATTTTTTTTTATTTTATTTTTTTGTTATAACCAAATTTTGCTTTACTCTTCAACTTTTTTCCTTGACCTGTCTAGTGTGTTTCTTAGTTTTCCTGATGCTGTCTGATCCCTAATGTTCTAAAAAACAAAAAACGAAAGCTCTTGAGGCCTTCACAGCACAGCAATAGTTATACTGAGAATAAATAGCACACAGGTGGACTCAATGTATGAATTACACTGACAAGCAAAATAATAAGTGTTTTTAAGTTTTGACTTTAAAAGCTCGGTATCTCACCATCCACTACAGCTTTAAACATGAGATTACCTTCATTTTATAAATAATCATCTTAGCTATCTCACACATAAATTTGACTTGCAACTATTTAGCATAATTAGTTTAGGATCTTGTCCTGTCATTGCATTGTTACTGTTTTGCTCCTCGTGGTGGCAAAATCTTTTTTTTTTTCTTTCTTTCTTAATGCATACTACAAAATGCACATTCTCTAATAGCTCAGTGTGTTATTAGGTTGATTCACAAGCGAAAGGTCATTTGGTTTGAATCGAGGAACAGCTATGAAGATTTCCCAAGAAAAGAGAAACCGCATCTTCCAGCTCATGCATATCAGTTTCCCAGTCAAGAAAATTGCCAAACTACACCATGTGAGTGCCATGACACCAAATGAAGGCTGTCCATCCATTCAAAAGCCAAGAGGTGGACATCCAGGCAAAATATCGGAGTCAACAAGTTGCCTGATCACAAGGTTTATCAGTTATGGCGCAACAAATATGGCAGTCGAGGTGGCTCATATATTTCGAAACAGTGAGATTACAGACCCATGTTACACAAGTCTGGAATAGTGGATCGAAAAAAGTGAAGAAGCTTCGACTTCAATATCGTCATAACAAGCGTTGGCTTGAGTTTGCAAAAAGTGGACAATAGAAGATTGGAAATGGGTGAATTGGAGCATTGAGGCAAAAGTCAAACTAGGCTCTCATGGGTGCAAATGGGTCTGGAAGAAACAAGGGAAAATGAGGCCAACTGATCGAGAAATTGAATGAACTGTCAAGTTTGGTGGAGGAAGCCTGACTATATGACGTTTTACAGCAAAAGGTGTTGGATACTTGACCAGGATCGATGATGGTCTCAATGCTGACCTATAAATGAGTATCCTATGAGAGGAGTTACCTCGTACTCTCCAGTACTGTGAGTATGGTGTGCTACCTGACCTACGATATGAGAATGAAAGTAACATCATTAACCTCTGTTGAGAAACCAGTTTGTATTCCCCCAATATAATTCAGGCAGCTAAAAGGAAAGACCGAAATCAATATCTACAGCCTAGGGTAAATCAAAATTCCTAATAAACCTTCAGTTACTTTTTCATCTAACTATAGTAACAATTATTAGCAGGTTGTGCAAATAGTGAAAAAACATTAGCCCATTTTATACACTGATAATGTCCTAAAGGAGATTTTGAGCAATGGTGTACAATTTGTGCCCAAAAAATGTCTCCTAATTTGTGCCAAAATATTGCTCAGTGATCACACTAAAAGAACTGATATAAACATCACTAACATTGGAACAGGATATACAGTATGTGGTTACCTATGACAGGTTCACATAAGTGCGGCAAAAAATCTTGCGGTCTGTGTCCGTATACGAGTAATTCTCAAGGTAACTTCCTTTTCTCCCCAAAAAGAATAAACCATTAAGTCCTTTTTAAATTGTGATCTCCTGTAATCAGTGTAAAATTCAACATGTTGGTTATATGACACGTACCCTCAGGAGACGTATCTCTGAGCACCTCTACAATGTTAATAACCAGACCACGCGTAGTTTTTCCGGTGCGTCCCACCATTTTAGGTCAGTCCACAAAGGTGATTTAAGTGATTTCAAAGTGCATGGAATTGAGAAAGTGCCGATATCAAAAAGAGGAGGAGATTTAATAAGATGACTACGACGTAGAGAGGTTTGGTGGATATTCTCTATGGACACCGGTGTACCCAAAGGGATGAATATGAAGAATGACTTATTTTGTATGTATTAATTTCATCACCTCTGTCTGTGCCCAATTGATTATTCATGATGTTCGTCATTTCCTGTCATGTGTTCATGTAAACATGGTGTTACTGTTGATACCACACGATTTGAAAAAAGACTGTGCATCCAAAATGCATCTTTCTGCCATGTGGCAGTGAACATGTTCAATTTTTCCTATGTATGTCTATGGATTTTATTTTTTGGAAAATATTGGCTGATAATTTTACCTCTCGATTTCCCTGTGGTCGATGATGCCGGAGTTTTTTTTAGTTTGTTGTTGGACTTTGCCGTAATTTCTACTCTGTGCACCGCCCGGGGACACTGCTTCCATCAACCTGGGTGAGCTGGAATATTTTTTTTCTTTCTCCAGTACTATTGGTATGAAAAGGACGACCTGTTGTTCCAGCAGGACAATGACCCGAAGCATATGTCAAGATTGGTGAAGAAATGGTTCAGTGACAATGAAGTAGAGGTGCTGGTTTTTCCCCCACAGTCCCCAAACCTCAACCCAATCGAACACTTGTGGGCAGCACAGTGCCTCAGTGGTTAGCATTTCAGTATTGAAGTGCTGGGATCCTGGGTTCAAATCCCACGAAGGACACCATCTGCAAGGAGTTTGTATGTTATTCCTGTGTTTCTGTGGGTTTCCTTTGGGTAATCCAGTTTCCTCCTACACTAATGCGGGCGTCACATGGGACGATAAATCGTGCGAACGCCTAAGCGATCGCACCCGCCCCCGTCGTTTATGCGTCACTGGCAATTAGTTGCCCGTGGTGCACAAAGTCGTTAACCTCCTGTCACACGTACTTACCTCCCGGGCGATGTTGCTGTGGGTGACGAACATCCTCTTCCTTAACGGGGAGGGACATTCGGCGTCACAGCGACGTCACACAGCGGCTGCCCAATAGAAGCGGAGGGGCGGAGATGAGCGGGATGTAACATCCCTCCCACCTCCTTCCTTCCGCATTGCCAGCGGGATACAGGTAAGCTGTGTTCATCGTTCCCGGGGTGTCACACGGAGCGGTGTGTGCTGCCTCGGCAACAATGAACAACCTGACGTTCGATTTTTTTGAAACTGAGCGACGTGTTAACGATGAACGAGAAGGTGAGTATTTCTGCTCGTTCACCGTTGCACGTAGCTGTCACACGCTACGATATATCAGACGATGCCGGATGTGCGTCACTACCGACGTGACCCTGACGACATATCGCCCGATATATCGTACCGTGTGACGCCGGCATAAGACATACTGATATGGAATTTAGATTGTGAGCCCTAATGGGAATAGTGATGATCACATCTGTAAAGCACTGTGGAATTAATAGTACTATAAAAGTGAGAAACATAAATACAAAATAGAGTTGAAGAAAAAGTTGTATACATACTCAAGTGAGTCAACGAGTATGGACCAACACTGGAAAACGTGTAGTCTCTTCTAGGATCAGATTTTGGTTGACACATTTTGAATCTGATTGAGAGCATGCCCAGAAGACCTCAATGTTGAACGCCAAAGATGGATTTACAAATTAAAAATTTAGATTTTTAGGAGCAAAACAATAACAATCCAGTGACATGACTAGAATCTGCATAACTAATCAATCAACTTTCTCATGAGATAAAGAAGTTGATTGTGTATATAATGAAGGTAGCCATCGCTTAAAGCTGTAGTGGGATAAAATCAGTGTAAGAAAATCTTGCATTCCACTCGAACCGATGTTAATCAATGAGGCAGCTCTGATGTGCGGGTTTTTTTTCTCAGCTCCAATTGGACTGAGGAAAAAAATCACAGCATGCTGAGATTGCAAGGGTATCCCGCGCAAGACTTGCCAATGCAAGTCTATGGGTGCGAGTGAGAAAAAAAAAAGGATTGCACACGAATCACTCACCATCATCCATGTGCTGTCCGAGAAAAATTCACCCAAATCACAAAATGGCAGGAAAATCGAATCATACACGAAATACATATGGACCACATTTTCCCCAAAAACAACAGACTCGCATTGCACACAGATTACCACTCAAACAGCACTCGTACGACTCACCGGCATGAGAATCGGACCGACTTCTCATACGCAAGTGTGACTCTACCCTTACATCGGATATAGTGTGTCTAAAAAAAACCAAAAAAACAAACTCCACCTTTTGTTCCCCAGAAGTGCGCTGAATGTGGACGAAGAGCTGAGCTGCTCAATCAGTGACCTCCAATGAGGTTCAGGTCCAGAACAGAACTTTAGGTAAAGTCCGGCTGAACCTACAGAACCAGAACTTCCACGAGTCCACTCATCTGTAATTTTTTTTTTTTTTTCCACTTCACACATATTTCCTACTCTGTGTTAGAATATCAATCCCAATAGCATGCATGGTATACTTTTTCAAGGCACTGTGTGTATTGTGTGTGTGTGTGTGTGTGTGTGTGTGTGTTTGTACACATATACATATATACATATACAGTGTGTCCACCCATATCCTGTCCACCGCCATTAACTTGAGAACGGCGGCAGCTGTAGGCATAGAAGTGGTGTCTAGGTATAGTAAAGTAGCCATGCGCTACGCAATGAAATCACCTATAGCACTACCTGGTGGAAAACAACGGAGTTAGCATTTTTAACTTTGAAAACGGAACGAGATAGAGAAAAAAAGTGAATTACAAAGTTGTAGGACATCATCAATTCAATACGAATCGACACCTTGCATACAGAAATGCTATGAGTAAAACGTTTAAAACTCACAAGGCTGCGGACGTGAAGAGATACCTCATGGAGACCTTCCTACAAGTTATTGGGTACGGTGGCTGCGTGGAGTGTCCTGCACGCTCACCTGACCTGACCCCATTAGACTTCTTTCTGTGAGGTCATATCAAACAGCAGGTGTATACGACCCCTCCACCAACATTGCAGGACCTACGACGACGTATTACAGATGCTTGTGCAAACGTGTCACCTACCATATTGCACAACGTGCAGCAAGACACAGTATGCTGTCCAGAGTCCAGATGTGCATTGCAGCTGACTGTGGCCACTTTGAGCATCAAAGTTAAATGAGCGCCATATGCGTGACCAGCATTCAATGTTTTGGGGGGGGTCATGGGTTTCATATCATAGCATTTCTGTATGCAAGGTGTCGATTCGTATTGAATTAATGATGCCATACAATTTTTTAATTAACTTTTTTCTCTATCTCGTTCTGTTTTCAAGATAAAAATGCTAACTCCGTTGTTTTCCACCAGGTGGTGCTATAGGTGGTTTCATTGCGTAGCGCATGGCTACTTTACTATACCTAGACACCACTTCTATGCCTATAGCTGCCGCCATTCTCAAGTTAATGGCGGTGGACAGGATATGGGTGGACACACTGTATATAGTCAATCAAAATGAACTAGCCATTAGATTTGTGTATGTACCACTGCTGCCTATATATTTGGATATATGGTACAAGAATTACTCTCCTCTTTATTAGTATTCTACAGCCATTAGCTCTTAACAAGACACTGTACTTAATTTTCATCATGGTATCCTACAGATATTGATCTAAGACGAGAAACACAAATTAGTTTCCATTTGACTTTAAAATTCCTGTTTATAGCTATCCCCTTTGACCCTCCAGGGTGCGCTTTGTTTTTTTACTTCCTAGAAATCTATGTACAAACAGGCACCTGGTTGTTATCAGTTGGGGGGTGGGGAGCCCCAATAGTTTGACAGTGCTGCTGCTGATTGGTCAATGTGAGAATTTAAAGGGAAACACACCTCAACGGGTAACATCCAACTGTCAATTTAAATTTGGAAGGGAAAAGAAACCAAAACGCAATGTGGGTTTATATGAAAATTTGAAGCAGATTTATTATTTTGAGGGAAATGTATGTGCTAAATCTAAAGCGGGCTTTACACGCTGCGACATCGGCAACGAGATATCGTCGGGGTCACGTCGTTAGTGACACACATCCGGCGCCGTTACCGACATCGCAGCGTGTAACGCAAATGAGCGACGATCAACGACCACAAAAACGTCATAAATCGTTGCTCGTTGTCATGTCACTCTTTCCATAATATCGCTGCAGCGACAGGTACGATGTTGTTTGTCGTTCCTGCGGCAGCGCACATTGCTGTGTGTGACACCGCAGGAGCGACAAACATCTCCTTACCTGCCTCCACCGGAAAAGGAGGAAGGAAGGAGGTGGGCGGGATGTTCCGGTCGCTCATCTCCGCCCCTCCTTTTCTATTGGGTGGCGGTTCAGTGACGCTGCTGTGACGTCGCTGTGACGCTGAATGAACCGCCCCCTTAGAAAGGAGGCGGATCGCCGGTCACAGCGACGTCGCAGGGCAGGTAAGTACGTGTAATGCTGCCGTAGCGATACTGTTCACTACGGCAGCAAGCACCACATATCGGCCGTACGACGGGGGCAGGTGCTATTGCGCTCGGCATCGCTAGCATCGGCTAGCGATGTCGCAGCGTGTAAAACCCACTTAAGTCCATAAAGCTTCCACATCCCTGTTTATCGGGCAGCCTTTCCCTTACATCAACCATATGCACAAGCTTCCTGCGCCTTTAGGGAAATGTGTCCTCATGGTTTGGCTGCCGTGTCGTAGAAAACTGTACACAATGTGATTCTAACAGACAGATGAATGGTTCTTGGTGAACAATATAAGCACACGAATAGTTAAGACCTCTTGTGCACTTCACATGAGAACATCGTGTAGCTTACTAGGCATTCTTGTGTATTTTTCGCATAATTAATATTTTTTCATTTACATGATATATTAATAGAAATAAGTGCCTTCAGTTCACTACAGCTGCTATTTCTATGACAATATGTAATTACATGGTTGACCTGTTTTCTGAAGAATGCATAGGAGCTTTGGGACTTTTTAATCCTTGTTAAGAATGTAAATTTACTAAATGTGACAGGATTATACAGCTGATTAGTATATCCACTACAAATCTGGAAATTTTCTGATTAAATATAAATACAACCACCGCAAATTACACACATTCCAAATGTGAATTAAAGCAGTATTTCTATAATAGTTGAACATTCTGACTTCTATAAAATGTCAGAATCAGCAGTGTAGACTAAGCAAGTGTGAACATGCACGAACATGGAGAATTAGGATAATTTTCAAAAGTGGGAGGGGCCTAGTAAAGGAGGTGTGGCCTAGGACTCACTACGACCATGACATACAGCCGCCAAAAGATACACCTAGAGGTGCCCACCTCTTAGTGAACATGCACGTATGATTCCAGCAAAGCCTTAAGGCCCCTTTACACACTGCAACATTGCTAGCAATATCGCTGTAACGTCACCGATTTTGTGACGTAATAACGACCTCCCCAGCGACATTGCAGTGTGTGACACGCATCATGGACCTGGCCCCCCGCTGTGAGGTTGCTGATCGCTACAAGTCGTTCAGGACCATTCTTTGGTCCTTTGTTTCCGCTGCGCAGCATGTATCGGTGTGTTTGACACCATTACAACGACATCGTTAGCGACCCAGCCCACAGGCGTGCTAGCATTCCCTTTCCAGCGAGGTCGTTCTGCAGGTCCGTATCGCTGCTCGTCGTTGGCCACAACTACCTGTTTAACAGCTCATCAGCGACTGTTAGAGACTTTCCAGCAGCCAGGTCGAGATCGCTGGTGGGATCGCTAGAAAGTCTCAGTGTGTAAAGGGGCCTTTAGTCAAGATGAGCTTACAATAGGTAAGACTTTATAAATGTTCCTCCTTAAGGTGTTAAACTTTTATTATAAAATATAAGAATTTTAGGCCTGCAAATCTCCGCCTACGTCTCAGCATTCCTAGCTCTTCTTTTGATTTTCTGAGCTGCGGTAATTTCATCATTGATGCACACACATGACATTGTGCCAGGCTGACTAATGAAACTGAGGCCACCTTCACACATCACTGATTCCAGTACGTATGACGCCATTTTTATACATACCGGAATCAAGGGCATATGCAGACCCATTAAAATCAATGAGTGTGCACACAGCAGGGATTTCTCATGAACTGTGTGTCTGTGTGGAGAATACGTGTGTCCGTCCATGTATTCTACATGGAGACAAGTCCATTTTTCTCTGGCAGCACTGTGGTGTTTTTCTCCGGCAGCATAGTGGTGTGATCCATGTAACATGTACCGGACAAAACACGTGTCTTTGAAATAAAATGCTTTTCTATACTCACCTGTCTCTAGCCCTGCTATCTTCGGTGCTGCTGTCACTTGCTTCAGGGCCATCTCATTATGCTCATGAATGTTCACTGCACTGCAGACTCAGAAGCAAGTGAGACCGCAGCGCCAGAGACATCAGCACCATGGACAGTAGCTCCGGGGACAGGTGAGTAAAAAGTTAGGCTATGTTCATATTTCCGTTATTTTGTATCAGTCACAATCCACCGCTCTGAGAAACAGCGCAATCCGTTTGGCGTATTATGTTGTTTCCTATAGACTTGTATGAGTCATTTAGTGACTGACCGTCGGGCGGGAGGGACACAGAATGCAACGTTTTTTGTAGTGGCAAAAAAACGCACCCATCATGATTCCGTCGTAATCCGTCAGGAGGCATAATGTAAGTCTATGGTTCAGGATTCTGTTGTCATGCGTCACGCTATGGATTCCAGTGCAGGATTCTGTCCTGTTCTACTGAGCATGCCCAGCATGTCTGGCGTAGGTTGGAAATCATTTTTTCTCTCTCGTTGTTTTTGCACGGACATGTGAAAGAGGCCTAAGAGTCGGGAAAGCCGGGAGCTAAGGAAATTTCCATACCTCCCGTCCAGCAATCACACAACACTGATCTGTCTGATGTACCGGAATCCTGCAAATCAATTCTTCCATCTCTACTGAAGATACTTTTTACCCATGAATTGAACATTTTGAGAGTCAATGATGAGTTCAAGAGAAGATGGAAGCAGATTTCCCCTGATAAGATATATTACAAAGTTTCTTATTTTCATCGGTAAGGCTTTATTCACACAGGGTGTTTTGTTGCTTTTTTTGCATGTTTTTTTTTTCTTCACTGCTTTTATGCAAATACATGCAAACAAACAGCATTTTTTTTACAGTACAACCAAAAGCTATGAGATTCCAGAAATCTCATGTACACAGACCTGATTTTTTTTTCTCCTGACTGAAATGGAAAACTGCTGCGTTTTCGAAAGTTCCTGCCAGTGTTCTAAAAGAGAAGGGGTTAATGCCACGCTGCCACAAGGAACCCAGTTAGTTGATTTAAAAACACATTGTTTATTCAGTCAACGCGTTTCAGAGATCATATCTCCTTCATCAGGACCGAAAAATCAACATAGTCAATGTTGTTCTGATGAAGGAATCTTGATCTCTGAAACGCGTTGACTGAATAAACAATGTGCTTTTAAATCAACTAACTGGGTTCCTTTCGGCAGCGTGGCATTAACCACTTCTCTTCCGGAACATTGGCATGATCTCTCTGTGGGGCTGCAGCAGTCGTTCCTTTCTACATGTGACACAGTGGATGTGACTTCTCACTAGAGTTGAGCGCGGTTCGTGGTTCGTGGTTCTCCAGTTCGCGGCTCGAGTGATTTTTGGGCTGTTCGAGATCGAACTAGAACTCGAGCTTTTTGCTAAAAGCTCGATAGTTCTAGATACGTTCGAGAACGGTTCTAGCAGCAAAAAGCAGGGCTTTTTACAGCTACAGTGAGCAGGAGCCATCGCTGGCAGCCTGCCACAAGCTGGTAACCAAGATAAACATCGGGTATCCAAGCAAAGCGCTTTGGTTAGTAACCCGATGTTTATCTTAGTTACGTGCAGGAAGCCCACACTTTCCCGCTCAGCTCGCTCCACCCCCTCCTGCCCGCGGCATGTACACATACATACACATACACAAACACACACACACACACACATCCACCCCCCCCCCCGCCCGCCCGCCCGCCCGCCCGCTCGCTCGCTCGCTCGCTCGCTCGCTCGGCTTACCTGCGGTGATGAACTCCCGCCATCCCGACCTCAGCGCTGTCACTGTCCTCCATGGCCGCCGCTTGTCACATCACCTCTCGCTTCCGACCCGAGACTGACACTGGCGGTGACGTCACGGACCTCTCGCGATACTTGATGTGAAGGCGCCGGTCATTGACCTCAGTGACAGGGGCTGTCAGTGTGCTGGAGATCAGCGCAGGTAATGTACCTCACTGACAGCAGCACTTCTCATGCCCTGCAGTGACCTGGGCTGACCCATTGATGTTAGCTCAGGTCACTGCACTGCTCTCCCAGCCAATGGGGAACATCCTGCTCTTCATTGACTGGGACAGTGTGCATCGTCATGGCAACCCCTTGGATTACACCAGACCTGGATTTGTTTTTCAATCTAATAAATTGGTTAAAGAGGGAATGTTTTGGGGAGTGTTTTTTCAAATAAAAATGTGTTTGTCGTGTATTTTTTTTTATTACTGACTGGGTTGGTGATGTCGGGTATCTGATAGACGCCTGACCTCACCAACCCCAGGGCTTGATGCCAGGTGACATTACACATCTGGTATTAACCCCAAATATTACCCCGTTTGCCACCGCACCAGGGCGCGGGATGAGCTGGGGCGAAGCACCAGGATTGGCGCATCTAATGGATGCGCCACTTCTGGGGCGGCTGCGGCCTGCTATTTTTAGGCTGGGGAGATTCCAATAACCATGGACCTCCCTAGTCTGAGAATATCAGGCCCCAGCTGTCTGCTTTACCTTGGCTGGTGATCCAATTTTGGGGGACCCCTACGTGGTTTTTTTTTTTAATTATTTATTTAATTTAAAATAACAGCGTGGGGTGCCCTCAGTTTTGGATTACCAGCCAAGGTGAGGTTGCCAGCTGTGGTCTGCAGGCTGCAGCCGTCTGCTTTACCCTAGCTGGCTACAAAACTAGGGGGAACCCTATGTCATTTTTTTTTTCATTTTTTTGGCTAAATACAAAGCTAAGCACCCCTTAGTGCCACATGAAAGGTACCAAAGGGTGTTCCACTTTTTCTCCATTTTTTTCTCCACTTTCTCTCCACTTTTTCTCCACTTTTTCTCCATTTTTTTCTCCACTTATTCTCCACTTTTTCTCCTCTTATTCTCCACTTTTTCTCCACTTTTTCTCCACTTTTTCTCCTCTTATTCTCCACTTTTTCTCCACTTTTTCTCCACTTTTTCTCCATTTTTTTCTCCACTTTCTCCACTTTTTCTCCACTTTTTTCTCCACTTTTTCTCCTCTTATGCTCCACTTTTTCTCCTCTTAATCTCCACTTTTTCTCCACTTTTTCTCCACTTTTTCTCCACTTTTTTCTCCACTTTTTCTCCTCTTATGCTCCACTTTTTCTCCACTTTTTCTCCACTTTTTCTCCACTTTTTCTCCACTTTTTCTCCACTTTTTCTCCACTTTTTCTCCTCTTAATCTCCACTTTTTCTCCTCTTATGCTCCACTTTTTCTCCACTTTTTCTCCACTTTTTCTCCACGTTTTCTCCACTTTTTTCTCCACTTTTTCTCCTCTTATGCTCCACTTTTTCTCCACTTTTTCTCCACTTTTTCTCCACTTTTTCTCCACGTTTTCTCCACGTTTTCTCCACTTTTTTCTCCACTTTTTCTCCTCTTATGCTCCACTTTTTCTCCACTTTTTCTCCACTTTTTCTCCACTTTTTCTCCACGTTTTCTCCACGTTTTCTCCACTTTTTTCTCCACTTTTTCTCCTCTTATGCTCCACTTTTTCTCCACTTTTTCTCCACTTTTTCTCCTCTTAATCTCCACTTTTTCTCCACTTTTTCTCCACTTTTTCTCCACTTTTTCTCCACTTTTTTCTCCACTTTTTCTCCACTTTTTCTCCTCTTATGCTCCACTTTTTCTCCACTTTTTCTCCACTTTTTCTCCACTTTTTCTCCACTTTTTCTCCACTTTTTCTCCACTTTTTCTCCTCTTAATCTCCACTTTTTCTCCTCTTATGCTCCACTTTTTCTCCACGTTTTCTCCACTTTTTTCTCCACTTTTTCTCCTCTTATGCTCCACTTTTTCTCCACTTTTTCTCCACTTTTTCTCCACTTTTTCTCCACTTTTTCCTCCACGTTTTCTCCACGTTTTCTCCACTTTTTTCTCCACTTTTTCTCCTCTTATGCTCCACTTTTTCTCCACTTTTTCTCCACTTTTTCTCCACTTTTTCTCCACTTTTTCCTCCACGTTTTCTCCACGTTTTCTCCACTTTTTTCTCCACTTTTTCTCCTCTTATGCTCCACTTTTTCTCCACTTTTTCTCCATTTTTTCTCCACTTTTACTCCACTTTTTCTCCACTTTTTTCTCCACTTTTTCTCCTCTTATGCTCCACTTTTTCTCCACTTTTTCTCCACTTTTTTCTCCACTTTTTCTCCTCTTATGCTCCACTTTTTCTCCACTTTTTCTCCACTTTTTCTCCACTTTTTCTCCTCTTATGCTCCACTTTTTCTCCACTTTTTCTCCACTTTTTCTCCTCTTAATCTCCACTTTTTCTCCACTTTTTCTCCACTTTTTCTCCACTTTTTCTCCACTTTTTCTCCACTTTTTTCTCCACTTTTTCTCCACTTTTTCTCCTCTTATGCTCCACTTTTTCTCCACTTTTTCTCCACTTTTTCTCCACTTTTTCTCCACGTTTTCTCCACGTTTTCTCCACTTTTTTCTCCACTTTTTCTCCTCTTATGCTCCACTTTTTCTCCACTTTTTCTCCACTTTTTCTCCTCTTAATCTCCACTTTTTCTCCACTTTTTCTCCACTTTTTCTCCACTTTTTCTCCACTTTTTCTCCACTTTTTTCTCCACTTTTTCTCCACTTTTTCTCCTCTTATGTTCCACTTATTCTCCACTTTTTCTCCACTTTTTCTCTACTTTTTCTATGGTCGGTCTACCCATTAGCTCTGCCATGCATAGTGTAGCTCTACACCTACTGCACATGTTACTTTATGATTGACATCTCTTTCGTACCAGAGCTGTCTAAGTCTACTCTGACCCCATATTTGTCATTACTATATTGTCCTTGTACTGTATTATGACATTTGTATCATGTGTTTCATTTCTTGCTGTGTTGCAATTTTTTTGCTGCATCCCAATTGTACCTCTACATTGTTCGAGTTTATGTTATTGTTCTCTCACTCTTATGTGATACTGATTATTGTCATTTTTCATGATTACATGCAGATAAGTCCAATCTGACGAAGGCTCAGGCCGAAACGTCATTTGTAACTTGTTTTGGACAAAAACATATATGCTTATGAAAAAAAAATTTTCTTAATACGGACCAATAAAGAGTGATTTTGCATTACTATCCGTTGTGACTTACTGACTTAGTCTGGGAGATATAGAGTGCCGAGGTTACTCACTAATTTTATCTATTATTACCTCTGAGCACCTATATACCAGTGAGCAGAGCTTCCTCTACAGTAGTTCTCCTGATTAGGCATGCCCTTACCTCATGAGCAGGGCATTGCAGCTTTGGTAGCAACCATTACGACATGGACTCTGCTGCTGTGGACCCGGGGAGAGTGAGTGCAGATTCATTGCACCCACACTCCTCACATGAAGGGTCCGCACTCCTAGAAAATGGGGGATACGTTCCCTGAGTGTCTCCCCCCCCATATTCTAGACGGTCCAGAGTCGTCGTGGGACCCCTTTATTTTTTTTCTTACAATAAATTGGTGAAAGAGGAAATGTTTTGGGGACTGTTTTTTCAAATAAATTTCTTTTGTCGATTTTTTGTTTTTGTTAGTACTGACAGTTTATGATGTTGGGTATCTAATAGACGCCATGACATCACAAACTGCTGGGCTTGATCTCAGGTGACTTTACAGCTAGTATCAACCCGATTTATTACCCCGTTTGCCACTGCACCAGGGCACGGGATGAGCTGGGGTGAAGCGCCAGGATTGGCGCATCTAGTGGATGCGCCACGTCTGGGGTGCCTGCGGCCTGCTATTTTTAGGCTGTGAAGGCCCAATAACTATGGACCTTCCCACCCTGAGAATACCAGACCACAGCTGTCCGCTTTACCTTGGCTGGTGATCCAATTTGGGGGGTCCCCTACTTTTATTGTGTAATTATTAATATTTATAAAATAATTATAAAAAAGAGCCTGAGGGGACCTCCACATTGGATCCCCAACCACGGTAAAGCTGCCAGCTGTGGTTTTCAGGCTACAGCCGTCTGCTTTACCCTAGCTGGCTATCAAAAATGGGGGGACCCAACGTAATTTTTTTTTTTTAACTATTTTTTAAATAGAAAAAATTAATGGGCTTCCCTGTATTTTGATTGCCAACCAAGGTAACGGCAGGCAGATGGGGGTGGCAACCCATAGCTGTCTGCTTTATCTGCGCTGAGAATCAAAAATACCGCGGAGCGCTACGTCATTTTTTTAAAGATTTATTTTTACAGCACTGTGATGTCCAGCAATCAAAATACAGGGAAGCCCATTTTATTTTTAGTTATTTAAATAAATAATTAAAAAAAATATATGTTAGCTCCCACTGCATTTTTTGTATTGCTAGCTAAGGGTAATCCAAGCAGCTACTGGCTGCTAACCCCCACTGCTTGGTGTTACCTTCACTGGCAATGGAAAATCCAGGGAAGCATTTTTTTTTTTTTTTGCCAAAAAGCTACAAAAAAAGGACGTGAGCTTCGCCATATTTTTGTATGCTAGCCAGGTATAGCAGGCAGGTGCTGGAAGAGTTGGATACAGCGCCAGAAGATGGCGCTTCTATGAAAATGCCATTTTCTGAGGCGGCTGCAGACTGCAAATCGCAGCAGTGGGGCCCAGAAAGCTCAGGCCAACCTGTGCTGCGGATTCCAATCCCCAGCTGCCTAGTTGTACCTGGCTGGACACAAAAATGGGGCAAAGCCTACGTCATTTGTTTTCTAATTATTTCATGAAATTCATGAAATAATAAAAAAAGGGCTTCCCTTTATTTTTGGTTCCCAGCCGGGTACAAATAGGCAACTGGGGGTTGGGGGCAGCCGTACCTGCCTGCTGTACCTGGCTAGCATACAAAAATATGGCGAAGCCACATAATTTTTTCAGGGGGCAAAAAACTTCTGCATACAGTCCTGGATGGAGTATGCTGAGCCTTGTAGTTCTGCAGCTGCTGTCTGTCTGTATGGAGAAGAGCAGACAGCAGCTGCAGAACTACAAGGCTCAGCATACTCCATCCAGGACTGCATGCAGAAGTTTTTTGCCCACCAAAAAAATGACGTGGGCTTCGCCATATTTTTGTATGCTAGCCAGGTACAGCTGGCAGCCACGGGCTGCCTCCAACCCCCAGTTGCCTATTTGTACCCGGCTGGGAACCAAAAATATAGGGAAGCCCGTTTTTTTTAATTATTTCACTTATTTCATGAAATAATTAAAAAACAAATGACGTGGGCTTCGCCCTATTTTTGTGTCCAGCCGGGTACAACTAGGCAGCTGGGGATTGGAATCCGCAGCACAGGTTAGCCCGAGGTTTGTGGGCGCCTCTGCTGCGGATTTCAGTCCGCAGCCGTCCCAGAAAATGGCGCTCTCATAGAAGCGCCATCATCTGGCGCTGTATCCAACTCTTCCAACAGCCCTGGAGCCGGGTGGCTTGTTGGGTAATCATGAGTTAATACTGGCTTTGTTTTACCAGCCAGTATTAAGCCAGAGATTCTTAATGTCAGGCACGTTTGACCCGGCCATTAAGAATCTCCAATAAAGGGTTAAAAAAAGACACCACACAGAGAAAAAATACTTTAATAGAAATAAATACACAGACACATTAGAGACTCCATCTTTATTACCCCCTGTCAGCCCTCCACGATCCTGCTCTTCTGTCTTCTTTCTTTCTAGTGTAGTAGTAGTGACGATTGTAGTGAGGGGCATCACTTGGGGCTGGGGAACCTCCATCCTAACTACAATGCTCACTACAATCGGGAAGCAGCGTGCAGCCTTCACTCCGTGAGTGATCACTGCTGGCTGCTAGCGGTAACAGCGGTAACGCTGACAGACGCGTTACCATAGCAACGGTGCTCCCGGAGCCGCGGTTAGCGGTGACGTCACCGCTAACTGCGTTGCTATGGCAACGGTGATCTCCGTTAATGACCGGCTGTGTCAGCCGGTCCCTAACGGAACGGGGAGTCGACCGTGTGCTAGAGCATGTCGCCGGTACACGGCGATACACATATGTGCACCGTGTACCGGAGAGATGCACTCGCAGGTCCTACATGACGTGTCATAGTCATGTGACCAGTCTGTAGCCAATGAGATAATAGCCACGTGACTGGTCACATGGCTATTTTGACGTCACGATAGGTCCTGCTTCTCTGCTGGCAGTGCAGGTCACCGGGAGGATTCAGCGATCATCGGATGGAATAGCGGCAGGAGACAGAGTGCAGAAGGGATCGCGAGGACCGGTAAGTGTTATGGCAATGTTTATTAACTGTTTGTGTACATTTATAATGCATTTTTATGTGTTTGTGATTGCCTCCCATTATAGCCTATTGGTTCTAGTTCGGTTCGTCGAACGTTCGACGAGCCGAACTCGAGCCAGACCCCCCGTTCGGCGAACCGCCTCGAGCCGAACCGGGACCGGTTCGCTCATCTCTACTTCTCACAACCCAATAAGGTAAGCCTTATTCTATTGTGATCCTCCTGGGTTTACCAGGTGAGACCCTAATGCGCTTTTGTGCCGCTCCCGTGAAAGCAGCCGAGCTGCTCGGTTCCGGGTTCACTGTGGCTCGAGGGTCTCTGGACTCGGGGTCGTGCGGCCACTCAAATGAAAGGGGATATTTACAGGGGAGTTGATATGTAGTTCGTGACGCCACCTGTGGTGTACGGTAATTTGGGGAGTACCGCCACTGCCGCTGGGAGTATCCGGGGTGATGAAGTGGGGCAGCAAGGTGTCATAGCCCTCCACGGGTAGGGGAGATGCCCTGGGACTCGGTGAGGGGTGCCGTGGGATGCGGGGGTCACTCTCGTACTCACTCAGTTTGTAAGCAGACACTGACAACCGGGTAAACCAAGTCTCTGGGTACCGCTGCCGGTGAGGGGAGCTCGTCCGGGTCCCGTCCCCAATGATGCTGCCTGGTGATCCATGACCTGCCTCCTGGCACTTAGTTTGACTTCAACTTGGTGGCCCGGTAGCATGGAACTAGCCGGGCCCTGCTCCCTACTATGGCTAAGTATGGGAGATGGCTCTCAGGGCTCACGCATGGGATTTTCTGGACCATTTTGGTTTGGAAAGTCCTATCCCCCTTGTTGTGCTAATGCCCCGATTCTGGAGCGGGTGGGAACGGATCATGACGGCTCCGTTCTCCTCAGGTAAATTATCGGGTTGCCTGAAGCTACTCCCCGACCTAGAATCCGTGTACCCCGTCGTGCCTTCAGTCCCGGACCAGTGAGAGTGCAAGGTTGCCAGCTGTCCTCCTCGACAGTTAGGATTTGAATTGCTGTTGGAGGCAACACCATTTAGATAGGGACCCAGAACCAAGAGGGAGGTGGAATACTGCACGGAAGGGCAGCTTGTGCAGTACCCTGTGGCGACCTGATTGTCCAGGGGTGTCACACTTTCTCTTCCCCAGCCCTTGCTTATGCGTTTTTGAAAGAAGCAGTATGTCGATTCTTTCAGCGTTTTTTGCTGCTTTTTTTCCACCATTGAAAGCAATGACAGTGAAAAAAACGCAGCTGTGCTTTTGCAGCTTTTTTGGTGAATTAAACTAACTTTATTTAAATGTGTACTGTAGACAAATGACACCAAAAATGCCTCATAAATGTAGCAAAAAAAAAAATGCAGCTTCTTTATTGCCAAGAGATCGTGTTTTACTGCAAAAAAAAATAAAAAAAGCACCAAAAATGCAGAAAAAATGCCCTGTGTGACTATAGCCTAATCCTAATTTATGAATTAAAAATGTAATTGACTGCTACGCTTTAATAAAATTTTTGATTTGTCCTGCTTGTGCTTTTACTTTTCTTGGGTCAACCTGTTTCATATATTTACGAACCACCCTGTGTTAGAATTACGATTACTCATTCAATAGTTATTAGTTAAAACCTGATACTTTTATTCAAGATATCTTCCAGTGATGTAGACGGAGGACTGTGCAAAGGTTTATTACAGTCTGACCTTTGGAAGACACATAGCAAAGAAAATCCGGGCAACACTCAATTACAGTCAGCGAATCTGCAGTGTAATTAAAGAGCCAGGCTTACAATATTTAATTCTGTATTGAAAATGTCATCCTGACATTGTGTGGTCATATAAGAAGGATTAATTACAATATTTCTGCTTTACTGCAACATAATTATGATTTTTTTTCTGCTAGCCAAGGCAACATGTGAAAAACTAAGTACACTCTCTTTGACTTTGGACCACCTCATTAAAAGCAGAAGAATTGGCATTTTGCATGTCTGGATCTTTCAAGGATGGATGTGTTAACACATTGTCAAGGGGGAAGTGTCACGGACGGACTTGGGGAGGTCCGGTATGGGACAAGACACTAACAACAAACAGGTGCTAGTGAGAGGGAAGATGGGACACCTCCTGTACTCACCTGCGGCTGCACCCTGTACTCCTAGCAAGCCCTATACTGGTTCCACGCCTGTCACCAAGCAGAATATCTGAAACCCTAGGAATCCCTGCAATAACCCTGGCTAGTGAGCTGACAGGTGAGGATCTCTAGTCCCACCGCTGCACTAATACAACATGAATAGAAGGTACGACAGACAGGGGAAACAACAAGAGGATAAAGCCCAGCTACACAGCTGCAGTCAGACACCAGCACTGCAGCCTATACCGCTTCATAGTAACAAGGGCTCCTCATTAAATGAGGAGCCCTTGTTACTATGAAGCGGTATAGGCTGCAGTGCTGGTGTCTGACTGCAGCTGTGTAGCTGGGCTTTATCCTCTTGTTGTTTCCCCTGTCTGTCGTACCTTCTATTCATGTTGTATTAGATGGCAAAGAGAGGCTCTGGCCCAGCTCCTGTCACAAGTCTAGTAACAGAGAGATGGCCGTGACAGGAAGACTTAGCAATGATCTTAGATAAGCAGTTGTTGCTACCCAGCAATCTAAGGAGGATTATAAGGACATTTCCAAACAATTTGTAGTTCATCTGGCTACAGTGAGAAAAATTATTCCAAAGTGTAAAGAATTTGAAACAATTGAAAATCTTCCCAGGTGTTGATGTCCGAACAAATTCGTTGAAGATAAGACCCTGCAATGCCCAGAGAATTTACAAAATAACTCAAGAGCTAGACTCAGACTCTAAAGGCCTCGGTTACAGCTATGTTATGTGTTCAAGCTTGTGACAGGAGAATTAGAAAAAAAAACCCAGAATAATTATGTTTGCTTATTTGGAAAGTTTGCCAGACAAAAGCTTCTTGTTTCTAAAAAGAACATGGCAGCATGTCTAAAGCTTGCAAAGTTGCATCTGAAGAGACCACAACCACAATATCCTTTGGACAAATTAGCTCAAATTGAAGACATTTCACTTTGCTCAAATGATTTACACCATTTTTGGTGAAAATGAAACATGACCACCTCATACCAACTGTCAAGCATGGTGGTGGATGGGGTTATGATTTGGTCTTGTGTTGCAGGCACAAGACTGTGGGCAGCCTGCAACTGTTCCATCAACCATGAACTCAGTATACCAAAATGTTCTAGAGTCAAATATGGGGCTATCTATAAAAAAGCTATATATTAAAGTGAAGGGAAATTTGAAGTAGCAAATATATAAACAAACCCTTAAAAAATCATTTTATTAATAAGCTTAAAACATCAAAAATACACACTATAAAACCTAAAGTGCACAGGTGGAGAAGGGAGGAGGGTAAAGGATAAAAAACCCTAAATATAAACCTCCCTCCTGTCCACTACCTCACGCGGGGGTTGGCACCCTAAAAACACGATGTGGCGCCCCCACTCACCGTCGGCTATCCTTAGCCTGCCCTAAGTCACCCTACCGGCAGGTATGAAAAGTGCTCAAAAACTAATAAAGTGCAAAAGTGCGGATAGCCAGTGAGGTATAAAAAGAGGATCATGTAGAACATGACATGTCAATTGTTTTTGCCATTTGGGTTTTGCACTGCAAAGCTGAGTTTTTGACCAAAGTTCTGCAACAAAAAGGCTGCAATTTGAACTGCATAGTGCGGACAAGAAACCCAAATTCCCTTAGACTTTGCTTGAAAAGCAGAACACAACCATTTTGGCATTAAACGCTGCAGTTGAAAAAGCAGCAAAAAAGCAGGTAAAAAGCAGGTAAAAAGCAACGTGCGGACAGAGCCTCATATGCAGATTTTATCCATAGACCTGCATTAGATGCAGAAAATCCGCAGGTAACAAATGCAAATAACACAAAAAAGTCAAGTAACCTAATAGTTAAGAGAAACAGAAATGCTGCAAAACAAACTACATCAAAACACAGCAAAAACTTATCTTGTGAATATAGGATAAGAGAGCTATGCACAGAAAAATGCCAACAAACCTCAATGTACCAAAAGATGTCCCATAATAAGTACATTTTAGTCAATAGATCTTGGAATACAAATCATTTCCACAATTGGATGTGGTTAAAAAAATATTCCTGTGCTCAGATAATCTTATGTATGTGTCCCTGCTATGTACTGTGTAATGGCCGTGTCTGACCGTACAGAGGCATGGTCTGATCATACCACATCTCCTGAGCTGGGGAGGACACAAAAGAGTATATAGGCAAACAGAAAAGAAAAATGTTAGCCAATTCACCCAATATTGCAGCTCATGGTTGGAGCACCAGACTCGCTCTGATAGGCATGAACGATCCAAGGCATAAGTAACAGAAATCCAGCTCCAAAAATAGTTTAAAAACATAAAACTTTATTGCAGATCCTTAAAATAAAGTCCATATTTAAACAAACATGTTACCATGAGCCATCACTACATACAAGCCGCTGCATGTTGGTTTTAAGATATGGACTTGTAATTTATGTTAAGAATACGCAAATAAATATTTAGGTTTTCAACTATTTTTGGAACTGGATTTCTACTACTTATGGCTAGCATACAAGCACGGGATCACATCTGATCTTTCTGAGAGGTAAAACATTTCCCTGGCTGTCTTTACATGCTTTACCTCACAGAAACCAGCAATTGCAATTTCGTGCTGTAATGTCTGTATACTCTCTCTTGTTGCATCTGTACCACCCCCGTGTCAGCGGCTGAGCCGCTCGGATCTGGAACCGCGGTGTCTCGAGGGGTCTCCGGACCCGGGGAAGGGTTGTGCGGACACTCGAATTTAAAAGGGGGGATATGTACAGGGGAGTTAGAAGTTCATGACGCCACCCACGGTGCGTGGTAAGATGGGAGTACCACTGCTGCGGTTGGGAGCGCCCGGTGGCGGTGGTATGGCAGCAAGGTGTTTAACCCCTCTGTGGGTAGGGTTTTTTTCCCCGGGGCCCAGTGATGGTAGTAAAGGGGTGCCGTTGGGAAGGAAAGGATTTTCTGCGTACTCACTCAGTCCAAGAATACTGACACCGACATCTTGTAAACCAGAATTCTAAGCACCGCTGCAGCAAGGAGGGAGCACACGTGGATCCGTGCCCCTTGGTGTTGCTTGTTAGCCTGTGATCTTTTCTGTGGCACCTTCTTCACTATTTGGACCCTGTAGTGTGGAACTAGTTGGGTCCCGCTCATCTGTATGGCTAACGGAATGAGCTTGCTCTCACGGTTCACGCTTGGGATTTTCTGGACTGTGTTTTGGGAAAGTCCTATCCCCTTGTTGCGTTAGTACCCCAATTTTGGAGCGGGTGGCGGATGAATCTTGAAGACTTCACCCTCTTCGGGTAAATTACCGGGCTGCGTGAAGCTACTTCCTGGCCTAGGGTCCACGTACCCCGTCGTGCCCTAGCCCCTGCCCGGAGATGGCTCAAGGCCGCCAGCTGCCCTCCTCGGCAGATCCGTGCCCCTTGACACGATCCTGCGACTGGGGTTTTAGCTCCTACCAGACCCAGACCAACGTCTGCCACCTAGTATTTTATCGGGAGCCCAGCTCCTGACTTCCTCTCTCCTGCTCTTGACACTTCCCTCTACCAACCCCCCAAGTGGGTGGCCTTATTCCCTTCAGACCCCCCCAATGGTGTGTCCGGTGGGTGTGGCGCAGAGTGTTCCTAGGGTTTGGACTGGCTCTGCTCTTAGCAACACCGAAGGACCAGGATGCGTAACCAAGGAGGATTTAGATACCGTGCAGAAGGGCAGATTGCACAATACCCTGTGACGACCTGATAGGCCAGGGCGTCACACATCCCCTGCCCAGTAGCTGTGGTATGATCAGACCATGTTACTAGGACCTTTCATTTCTCATAAATATCCAGTATAACAGTTACACAGAGTTTTAGTGCTTTTTGTTTCATTTGACACAAATGTTATGGCAGAAATCCCATTTAACAACTATTTAAAACATGTCCTGTCTCTTTAAAAGAGTAGTTCCCATTTTTGTATGCATGCAGTAGGTAGACTAGTCAGAACAGGAGTAAATCTGCATTTCTACGCCATTAATTGTATGCAGGGAATGTGTATTCTAATACACTCGGAGCTGTCGCATCACTTCCGAAAAGAAGCAATTGAGACAGAAATAGCATCACTTAAGTCCTCAGCCATGTGCAGCTACTACCCACCATGTCCTATGATATTTTGGGTAACACAATCACTGCTGATAGACGTAGTAATTATTATAGATAGAGGGTCAGACCTAAAAATAAGTGTAGAGAACATAAGGCTTCATTCCCACAGGGCAAAAGACAATATAATTGATTGAGCTGTACAGTAAGGAAATGTACTAAGAACATGTGGACTGCGTACTGTACACAACGCTCGTGTCCTGTTCTTCTACACATGTCCGTAGGTGGAACTGCTGCAAGATGTATTATTAGTGATGTTTATAAAACAATAAATGGAGGATTAATGGAGTACAGGAAGAGCCATTGACCTGTACAGGCATTACAGAGTTACACAGGAATGTGGGTGGATACTATGTGTATGTGTACTGTGAATTTATATTCTCATCACATTCCTAATTAAAAGGAAAGTGATATTTGGTATCTGTATGTTTATAAGTCTGTGTGCCCACGATAAGCTTTTATCGTGTTTTTGACACTATGTCTTCGGCAAAAGTGTTTTACAGTACCAGCAAAGTGGATGGCCTATATAGAAATCTCATGCCTCATGTGCTTCTTTTTTATTCTACTTTTTTCCATATTCAGTATATTAATTTCTCTTGTCTGTACTCTGAGTTTCCTGTGCAGAATTTCCCTATAGACTTCCATTAGATGCGGAAATTCTGCAGGTAAAAAACAGCATATCCGTTTTTTGTGCCTTTACGCAGTGTAAACGCATCAAAAAGTGTAATCCGCACATAAGGATGTCTATATCAGGAAGTTTCCAAAACAAAGCAGCTTTATTTAAAGCATGAAACAAGAAACAGAGTCAAAACATGATAAAAAATACTCATAAAAACACAATAAAAATACAAGTAAACTAAGGTGCAGAAATTCTGTGGCTTAAAAAACTCAAACGTGAGAACGTGGCCTAATGCTTTGTGTGTAACAGGCTAAGGGTGGTTTTACACGCTATGAGATCGCTACAGCGATCTCGTTGGGGTCACGGAATTTGTTACGCACATCCGGCCGCTGTCGCGAGCTCGTTGTGTGTGACTCCTAGGAGCGATTTTGGATCATTGCAAAAACGTCCAAAATCGCTCCTCGTTGACATGGGGGTCCTCTACCAATTATCGCTGCTGTCGCGTGGGCGAAGTTGATCCTCGTCCCTGCGGCAGCACACATCGCTACATGTGACGCCGCAGGAACGAGGAACCTCTCCTTACCTGCCACACGTCAGCAATGAGGAAGGAAGGAGGTGGGCGGGATGTTCGTCCCTCTCATCTCCGCCCCTCCGCTTTGATTGGGCGGCCGCTCAGTGACATCGCTGTGACGTCGAGCGAACCGCCCCCTTAGAAAGGAGGCGGTTCGCCGGTCACAGCGACGTCGCCGAGCAGGTAATACGTGTGACGCTGCCGTAGCGATAATGTTCACTACGGCATTGATCTTCACATATCGCCATAACGATAGGTGCGGGTGCTATCACGCTCGCCATCGCTAGCATCGACTAGCAATGTCGCAGCATGTAAAGCCCGCTTTAGAATACTCACGTAACATTTGCCTACTTGTATAACTATTAGGGTATGCTCACATGAGCATTGAAATCGGATGAGTGCAATGCTAGAAAATCTCGTATTGCACTCTGACCAATGCTAGTCAATGAGGGAGAGCAGTTGGTCAGCTTTCCTTGTATCCAGATTCTGGATGCGAGAAAAGTTGCAACATGCTGCAATTTTCTGTGAGAGCCGTATCACTCGCACCTATTCAAGTGAAACATCGGACTGAACTCGGATGTTATCCCAGTGCAGTGCGATATACGCACAGGCTGACAATGGAGGAGATGGGAAGATTAAACCCTCCCTCTCCTCTGCAGTGCCCGCCCTCAGCTTCGCAGCTGTGACCCAATTGCAAGATCGGGTCACAGTCACATGACACTCGGCTCACGCTCGCAGCAGAGCCTGATCCGGAGGTCATTAGCATATCGCATCAGTGCTCTCACATCGGATGCCATACGCTCGTGTGAGTCCAGCCTAAGGATTGCAATTTTACAATTACATAATTAACCCTCAATAACAAGAAACTGCAAAAGATCGTACAAGCAAAGAACAAAGATGTAGATCCCAATTCATCATTGTCTTTGCTTCTACAGTCAGGGCCAGAAATATTTGGACAGTGACACAAGTTTTGTTATTTTAGCTGTTTACAAAAACATGTTCAGAAATACAATTATATATATAATATGGGCTGAAAGTGCACACTCCCAGCTGCAATATGAGAGTTTTCACATCCAAATCGGAGAAAGGGTTTAGGAATCATAGCTCTGTAATGCATAGCCTCCTCTTTTTCAAGGGACCAAAAGTAATTGGACAAGGGACTCTAAGGGCTGCAATTAACTCTGAAGGCGTCTCCCTCGTTAACCTGTAATCAATGAAGTAGTTAAAAGGTCTGGGGTTGATTACAGGTGTGTGGTTTTGCATTTGGAAGCTGTTGCTGTGACTAGACAACATGCGGTCTAAGGAACTCTCAATTGAGGTGAAGCAGAACATCCTGAGGCTGAAAAAAAAGAAAAAATCCATCAGAGAGATAGCAGACATGCTTGGAGTAGCAAAATCAACAGTCGGGTACATTCTGAGAAAAAAGGAATTGACTGGTGAGCTTGGGAACTCAAAAAGGCCTGGGCGTCCACGGATGACAACAGTGGTGGATGATCGCCGCATACTTTCGTTGGTGAAGAAGAACCCGTTCACAACATCAACTGAAGTCCAGAACACTCTCAGTGAAGTAGGTGTATCTGTCTCTAAGTCAACAGTAAAGAGAAGACTCCATGAAAGTAAATACAAAGGGTTCACATCTAGATGCAAACCATTCATCAATTCCAAAAATAGACAGGCCAGAGTTAAATTTGCTGAAAAACACCTCATGAAGCCAGCTCAGTTCTGGAAAAGTATTCTATGGACAGATGAGACAAAGATCAACCTGTACCAGAATGATGGGAAGAAAAAAGTTTGGAGAAGAAAGGGAACGGCACATGATCCAAGGCACACCACATCCTCTGTAAAACATGGTGGAGGCAACGTGATGGCATGGGCATGCATGGCTTTCAATGGCACTGGGTCACTTGTGTTTATTGATGACATAACAGCAGACAAGAGTAGCCGGATGAATTCTGAAGTGTACCGGGATATACTTTCAGCCCAGATTCAGCCAAATGCCGCAAAGTTGATCAGACGGCGCTTCATAGTACAGATGGACAATGACCCCAAGCATACAGCCAAAGCTACCCAGGAGTTCATGAGTGCAAAAAAGTGGAACATTCTGCAATGGCCAAGTCAATCACCAGATCTTAACCCAATTGAGCATGCATTTCCCTTGCTCAAATCCAGACTTAAGCAGACCTCCTAAAATGTGGAGTGTTTGTAAAGAAATATGTAGAATTCCTACAATTTCTATCATATATTTTTGTTCAAACCTCCAAATTAAACGTTACAATCTGCACTTGAATTCTGTTGTAGAGGTTTCATTTCAAATCCAATGTGGTGGCATGCAGAGCCCAACTCGCGAAAATTGTGTCACTGTCCAAATATTTCTGGACCTAACTGTATGTTTTGTGTTTATTATTCTATTTGCAATTTTTTTAACTCTATTCATCGAATACTGTGACTTAAAAAAAAATATCACATCATTTGGCACAACTCTAGTCCAGTCACCCTATAGTGAAGCTTTATACATCTTTTCCAAAATGTTGCATCTTTTATCAATTTCTGCATAAAAAGTCACAGAAATTATTAAAAACAGTAATGAGGTCTTTTTTGACTTTGGGGCAAATTCCCGAACGGATTCGCCAATTTGATGAATTTGGTTGGATAACTGTCAAGACTGAAAAAAGGAAAGGCTTCAAAACAACTACAAATGATGAATCCGGGCTTTAGATTTTTCCACTATACACTATACTGACTAGTACATTCATAAAATGTCATGATGTAGTAAATAGTAGATACCTAGAAGTGTAAAAAAAAAAAGATATAAAGAGAACACAGAAGGCACTTCTTCAGGTTAGTACGGTATGTTTTGGAAACGACCCTGATTGATGTTAAGGGGGTAAATTCCCGTGGTCACCTGGTGAGGTTGTGACGAGATAGGCAAATTCCGGATGCCATAAATAATGGCGCAATGCAAGTTTCGACACAGTTTCTTCAGGAGCTTGGGGGTGAAAATTAGTGGACTTGAAAGTGGTATACATAACGCAGAGTGTGATCCGGGTGGAAAAGAGAATGTTGGTATAGTTTATTAATGCTTTCAATACAAGAAGCTTTTTTACTGGAAAATTTCATAAACTACACCTACTATACTGGCCATTGTAGACTTCATTTGTGCCTCAGATAACCTTTTCCACTGGTTTTATACTATGTGTAGACTGCTTTCCAGCTCATTGATATCAGATATGATATATTCATAGATTTTGTAATTCAACCCAGATGCATATATATGACTCTTTGTTTTGTACTATAAGAACACTATCACAACGCATGACATTTAAGTCTAATTATCATTGCAAAAGTGTGAAAGCAGAAATATAGGGACACTTATTAGAGCAACAGGTCATCAGTATCAGCTGTATTTATAGATGATGCATAATGAAAATGTACTATACTGCTATAAAGTGTTCCACATTGCACTGAGCTAAATACGGCACGGCATGGTGACATACTGTACAAATCTGTGCTACTATAAATAGTATAGAAGCTCTTAAGTTAGGAATATGCATTAATAATTATAGGCAGGGCTTTCTTTATCTTGCCTCACATTAGTCATCATTATATTTATTAGTATTGTATAATGCTTTGAGTGTACAGTAGATTTACATTTTGAACACATAGTTTTTTATGTAAGCGCTTACAGCAGTAGGATTTAGAAATAATGCTGATTACTATTATATCCCAGAATCACCAAATGTGGAATTACCAAAGTCCAACATGGATGCACTTCTTAGCGATTGTCTGCAGTGGTCACCTTCCTGTAAATTTAGACCAGGAGCACCAATGGAGATTCAGTGCAGGATCGTTGGTGACTAGCATAAGTGACTACTATTTCTACTCACATTCAGCAGCTATATTAAAAATAAAATTGTCAAAATTGGGTAACTTTTTTAATATTAAAAGGAGGCTCATAGGGATATAAAAACCAAACATATACTCACTTATTCAATTATCAACCAGTGATTGGCTGTAGCCTTTTCATTCTGTTCAAAACAGAAGAGAGATTATTTTTTCTGGCTCAGATAAAATGTGAGGGCCATATCCCATCAAGGCAGCTGATTGGTCACATTACATCTACTTTAATAAAATGTCAGGAAACTGGCGGCAGATAGAAGCAAATATATAAAAAAAGAGTGACCCACACATCCAATAGGTGTAAACAGGTGCCAGCTGAAAATACAAAATAACTACAAAAATACATACAGCTGCACTCTAGAATGATAACAATGAATAAGGGAACTCTGGTATTGCATTACTGCTATAGGAATATTTGACAAAAGAGATACATAACTTATGTATTTGCTAATGAGAGAGAGAGAGATCACGTAAGTGGGGCCCACTTACCAGAGACAGGTGCAGGGGAAGAAGGTACCAGAGAACCAGACTGACACTGGGACGACGGGGACCTGGAGGCGAAACCAGCCGGCCTTGGGCAACCAGTTAACACCCCAAAAGTGAGTAAACCAGTTGCACTGAATACCTGTCTGGAATCCTTCTTCCGACACCCACCACACCATACACCTACTGGGGCAATACCCTACTTGCGGAGGGACTACCACACTAGCTGCTAATATAATCAGCCCCAGTAAGGATATTCTGCAGCGGCGGCTCCCTATACTTAGCTGCAACACCACAAGTGGCATCACGAATAAACTCTATTCACAAATCCCCCTGTAAATATCCCCATTACAAAAAGGGCCCAGAGCATGGAACTGAGTAACGGCCACCATCGTGACATCCCCGAAGACCTGTACCCCATATTCCTAGGTGCTACATTCACACCTATTGGATGTGCGGGTCAGTCTTTTTTGATATATTTGTAGTGCATTTCTTTCTGACTGCGCACTCTGCTTTTTAACCAGGGTGTGTCCATCTTCCTTTATAGCCAGATCCTTTGCATTTTGGAAACAAGTCCTGTAGACCGATGAGGTTAAAGTAGAATTCTTTTATTACAATGATCAAATGTATGTGTGGAGAAAAAAGGGCTCAGAATTTCAGGAAAAGAATATCTCGACAACCATTCAGCATGGGGGTGGATCAATCATGCTTTGGGGTTGTGTTGCCGCGGCATGGGTTCAGTGAAATTTCAATAAATTCTTGATTCAAACATAACATCATCTGTAAAAAAGCTGAAGTTGAAAAGAGGATGGCTTCTACAAATGGATAATGTTCCTAAACACACATTGTCATGATGTATTTTACCTTCTCACTGTATTTGCTGTAATACTATGTCAGGATGTGATGTCACTTTCCTTTGGTTGTACTTACTGAACACTTTGAAATGTCTTGGGATGTAAGTAACCATACCTTCCCCCCATCTCCTGTGTCTCTGGGCCCATAATGCAATTATCTCTTGTCCACACAGCCAGGGGAACTTCTCATTGTTTCGTAAGCAGTGGATAACGCCAACTACACAAACCTGTAGACATCTCGGAGCCAACCTTCTAGAATCTTCTAGTGGGCCCAACCATTGCATAGACCCCTACCCTTGAGGGGCGGGCCCACGAGCTCAAACAATTCACTCCTGTTTCTAAATGCAGTTGGGAGTTGAGTTTTTGAAGAGGAAGGGAGCGAGATCTGAATCTGCGGACAGACCTCGCCGTCCAGTGGATTGTGTGGGATTTCTGGGACTCTGAAAAGGACTATTACGTTGTGATCTGGCACTTTGGATTATCGGGAGGTGTCCCCGAATCTGTTTTATTTGGACTTGTCGTGTGCTGTTCCTGTATTCCTGTTAGTAAACCTGTTGGATCATCCTCGGCCTGTTGTCTCTCTTTGCTCTGATGTACACCCCGTCACAAACTGGTGGCAACGGCGGGATCAGAGCAGAAGAAATGGAGGACAACAGCCAATCGACGTCTGAAACCAGAACCTCAGGATACAGGAACTGGACTGTGGCGAGTCTACAAACAAAGGCCCGTGAATTAGGTGTCGGCTACAAAGGACTCTCTAAGGAGCAACTAATTGAGGCATTGGAACACGCTTGCCTGCAAGATGGCACCGAGGAACAATTTCCACAGCAAGGGGAGCAAAGACGGGAGCCGGAGGTGAATACCCAAAAAAGTCAATGGGTTGTGTGGTACAAGGAAAAGATGGCACTGCTTGGAGATGAGGCCACCATAGAAGATAAGAGGGAGGCCATGCGTGGAGCTGAAGAGAAGGAGCGCAGGATGGAGGAGATGGCATTGCTGGATAAGCAGCTCGCTGTGGAAGCCGCGAGAGGTTCCAGACAGACTGTAACCCCAGCACCCATCATGAGGGAACTTCCCAGAGTGTCCCGCAAAGACTTCAAGCAGTTTAATGAGGCTGCTGGTGACATTGAGGGCTTCTTCCAGGACTTTGAGCATCAGTGTCGATTAATGGAAGTCCCAGAAAGGGAGCGCGTCCGGCATCTGGTTGGGCTCTTAGAGGGTGGGGCTGCTGCAGCCTATAGAGCTATGGACCCTCGGTGGAACTGTGAGTATGCGGATATTAAACAGACTATTCTAGAACATTATGCTGTAACGCCAGACACTTACAGGACTCAGTTCCGTACTCTAGCATGTGATGAGGAAGTGTCCTTCAAGATGTATGCCCACAAACTCAAACATCTGTGGCATCGTTGGTTGGAGGCAGAGGAGGCCTTAACCTTGGAGACCGTCCTCCAGGTCCTCCTAAAAGAGCAGTTTTACTTCAAGTGCCCCGCTGAGATCCGGGAATGGGTGCGTGAAAGGAGACCAGCCACTGTGGAGGAAGCTGCAGCTCTAGCTGATGAGGCTCTCACCATCAAGCCTCAGTGGAAAAAACTACTACCCAGTGAGAAAAAAAACACCAACCCCCCAACGCTGGTGGCCCCTGGTCCTTCTGGCCCCAATGTTCACCATCACCCTAGACCGTCAACTCATGGGGACCTTCGTGTGACTGTGCCTCGCATTACTCATGCTCCACCTTTGGGAATACGACGCGGAGGAAGAATCCCAGAGCGCAGATGTTATGGATGTGGGCAGCCTGGGCACATGCAATTCCAATGTCCAGGTGTTCATAGACAGAACAGCTACAGACCGCCTTTGCCTGTTCATTACCTACAGACACCTTCACCAGGAGAAGAGCTGGATTCTGTGCCTGATGACTTGCCAAGTGACTCAGATATCCTGGCTCCCCTACCCGGAGTCTATGGGGTGCGAGCTCCAGCCACCTGTTCTTCTGATCTTCAGGACAAACATCTACAGGAGGTCGTGCTGGATGGCCAAAAAGTTGTTGGCTTCCGTGACACTGGGGCTTTCCTCACCATAGCCGATCCCCGAGTAATTCAACCACAAGCAATTCAAAAGGGACCAGGAATTGCCATTGAACTGGCAGGAGGTACCCAGAGATATATTCCAAGAGCGAGTGTGACCCTGGATTATGGCTTTGGGGCAAAACAATGTGTGGTCGGTGTGATGAGCGGCCTCCCTGCAGACGTTCTTCTAGGAAATGATGTGGGGAATCTTCATTGCCACTTTGTCGGTGCGGTAACCAGAAGTCAAGCCAAGAGAGCAGCCCATGTGGACGTGTACAACCCATCCATGGAACTGAGGCCACCAGAACTGCCATTACAGCCGGTGAGTGATTCTTCTTGTGGGGATAATATGAATGTTACTTGGGATAAAGTTCAGTTTAGACAAGAAGTAGAGACTGACCCCACCCTTGCTAGTTTTAGAACTCGGGCTGAAATAGGGCAGCTAGGGGAAAACGGAGAAAGAATTATCAGAGAAAATGGACTTCTGTATCGGGTTGCCAATGCCGACTCCCTAGATAAGCCCTGGACTTATAGCAATCAGCTGATTGTTCCTCAGAAGTACAGAATTCCCCTATTACACCTGGCTCATGACATTCCTACGGCTGGCCATCAAGGCAAAACCCGCACCGAGAGACGATTGACTCAAACTTTTTATTGGCCGGGGATTTCCCAAGCAGTGGCGCATTTCTGCCGAACTTGTGACATATGTCAGCGTAGAGGGCGACCCGGAGATCACCCAAAGGCACCCCTGCAACCGCTCCCTATAATAGAAGAACCCTTTCAAAGAGTAGCTGTTGATATCATTGGACCTCTGGCTAAACCAAGTAAATCTGGAAAGCAGTACATTCTCACTGTTGTGGACTACGCCACCCGATATCCAGAAGCCGTGGCCTTGTCAAGTATCTCTGCAGCCAAGGTGGCCGAGGCCTTGGTTATTATTTTTACCAGAGTAGGATTCCCCAGTGAGATCTTGTCGGACCAAGGCTCCCAGTTTATGTCAGAGTTGGTCCAGTGTCTGTGGCGCACCTGTGGAGTACGAGCGATTCGAACGACCCTGTATCATCCCCAAACAAATGGACTTTGTGAACGATTCAACGGCACTCTGAAGAATATGCTGAGGGCCTTCACGGACCGAGATTCAGACTGGGAGAAGTACCTACCCCATCTCTTGTTTGCCTATCGGGAAGTTCCCCAGGAGTCCACTGGGTTCTCCCCCTTTGAACTACTCTATGGAAGAAAGGTCCGAGGACCCTTAACCCTGCTCAAGGAATACTGGGAGGGGCAAGTTGAAGATACAGGAACCCCTGTTGTCCCTTATGTCCTAAAGCTGCGAGAAACCTTGGCCCAACTTGCTAGTTTTGCACAGAGTCATTTGCGTATGGCTCAAACCAGACAGAAGACATGGTATGACCGTAACGCACGCTATCGGGAGTTTGTAGAAGGACAACAAGTCTTAATGATTGTTCCCCATCGGCAGAATAAACTGCAGACCACATGGGAGGGTCCCTTCCGGGTTCTCAGAAAACTGAATGATACCAATTACCTTCTTGCTTTAGATGATCAGGGGCTAAGGCAAAAGACTGTCCATGTGAATATGATTAAGGAGTACCATGACCGGAACATTCCAATGATAGCAAGCTGTCGGTTGGCTTCAGAAGATGGTCAAGAGGATGAGGACTCTCTACCTGATCTCGTGGAAGCAGCGAGAGCCCCATCCACTGTGGAACAGGTTCCCCTGGGAGATTACCTGGACTCCTTACAGAAAATCCAGATGCTGGAAGTGCTTCAACAGAGACGGGCTGCTTTCTCATCCCAACCAGGTCGAACCACCGTCACCCAACATCATGTGGACACTCAGGGCATCCGTCCCATACAACTGGCTCCTTACCGGGTACCTGAATCAGTTCGAAACACCATGCAGCACGAACTGGAGGAGATGTTACAGCTTGGGGTAATCCAGGCCTCCCATAGCCCTTGGGCCTCCCCTGTGGTGTTAGTACCCAAGAAGGATGGGAGTACTCGATTTTGTGTGGACTATCGGCGACTAAACGACCATACCGTCAGCGATCCTTACCCAATGCCTCGTATTGACGAACTTCTAGACCGACTGGCTGGGTCCCGATATGTCACTACCTTGGATCTCAGTAAGGGATACTGGCAGATCCCTCTAACGGATGAAGGGAGAGAACGGTCCGCTTTTATAACCCCCTTTGGTCTGTATGAATTTCTAAGCATGCCTTTTGGAATGAAAAATGCCCCGGCCACCTTCCAGAGAATGGTGGATCAGATCCTCCGGGGATGTGATGACTTTGCTTGTGCCTACTTGGATGATATCGCCGTCTTCAGCCACACATGGGAGGAACATCTGAATCAAGTAGCCATTATTTTGGACCTGATTCTTGCAGCCGGCCTAACTATTCGACCCGATAAATGCCAATTGGGGATGGGGGAAGTCCAGTACCTAGGACATAGAGTGGGAGGAGGGAAGCTCCGACCTGAGCCTGCCAAAATCCAGGCTATTAGAGACTGGCCTGTACCCCAAACTAAGAAACAAGTTATGGCTTTTCTGGGCACTGCCAGTTATTACCGAAAATTTGTTTCTCATTTCAGTACTGTGGCCAAGCCTCTTACCGACCTGACCAAGAAAACAATGCCCCGGCTGGTGATCTGGACTCCAGCCTGTGATGAGGCTTTTAACCGGCTGAAGGATGCTTTGATCTGCGATCCTGTCCTGGCTGCTCCAGACTACAAGAGGAGATTCATTGTGCAAACGGATGCCTCTGCTTATGGACTGGGAGCTGTCCTCAGCCAGGTGAATGCAGCTGGGGACGAGCACCCCATCGCCTATCTCAGCCGGAAACTGCTGGACCGAGAAGTGGCCTATGCAACTGTTGAGAAGGAATGTCTGGCTGTAGTGTGGGCCCTTAAGAAACTACGGCCGTATCTGTATGGACGGGAATTCACTGTGGTTACTGATCACAATCCCCTCACCTGGCTGAACAGAGTCTCTGGGGACAATGGACGCTTACTGCGATGGAGCCTGGCTCTGCAGCCCTATAACTTTACCATACAATATAGAAGGGGCAGCCAACACCAAAATGCAGATGGACTGTCCAGGCAAGAGGAGCCTTGAGTCCTGTCAGCCATGCCTGCGTGTACTTAACCAGCGACCTGTAGAGGTCCCTAGTACGTACACAAGTTGGGAGGGGAAGGAATTGTCATGATGTATTTTACCTTCTCACTGTATTTGCTGTAATACTATGTCAGGATGTGATGTCACTTTCCTTTGGTTGTACTTACTGAACACTTTGAAATGTCTTGGGATGTAAGTAACCATACCTTCCCCCCATCTCCTGTGTCTCTGGGCCCATAATGCAATTATCTCTTGTCCACACAGCCAGGGGAACTTCTCATTGTTTCGTAAGCAGTGGATAACGCCAACTACACAAACCTGTAGACATCTCGGAGCCAACCTTCTAGAATCTTCTAGTGGGCCCAACCATTGCATAGACCCCTACCCTTGAGGGGCGGGCCCACGAGCTCAAACAATTCACTCCTGTTTCTAAATGCAGTTGGGAGTTGAGTTTTTGAAGAGGAAGGGAGCGAGATCTGAATCTGCGGACAGACCTCGCCGTCCAGTGGATTGTGTGGGATTTCTGGGACTCTGAAAAGGACTATTACGTTGTGATCTGGCACTTTGGATTATCGGGAGGTGCCCCCGAATCTGTTTTATTTGGACTTGTCGTGTGCTGTTCCTGTATTCCTGTTAGTAAACCTGTTGGATCATCCTCGGCCTATTGTCTCTCTTTGCTCTGATGTACACCCCGCCACACACATCAAAGGCCATGATAGACTACCTCAAGAGGTGCAAGCTCAAAGTTTTAACAATAATGGCCCTCACAGTTCCCTGATCTGAATATCATTGAAAATCTGTGGCTAAGCCTCAAAAGAGCAGTGCATGCAAGATGACCCTGAAATCTCACAGAATTAGAAGAATTTTCCAAATTGTTGCTCCAGGAAAGGAGACAAACTCTAGCGCCACCTATTGGAAGTAGCAATCCTAAAAGTCAAAAGTGGCCTTCTGACAAGCCTTTTCATATGACCTAGGGTATATGCCAGATCAGAATCCCAATTTGCAGACACGGTGTTTCGGGGTGATTGCCCTTCGTCAGGGCAGAGTGTGGGTAACTGATCTGGCCTATGAGATGCTCATGGGGGAATTTTCCAAAGAAGAATGAATGAAAATCCCTCAATCAAGAAGTGGAAGACTCTTGGCTGACAAAAAAAAAGTTTACAAGCTGTGATAATTGCTAAAGGGGGTGCTACTAGGCAGGGCCGGCGTCAGCACCCGGCAAACCCGGGCAAATGCCGGGGCCCTGGAGAGCCGGGGGGGCCCACTCGGCCTCGTCAGTTCTCCTGTCCCTTGGCCGGGGCCCACTCGCCTTTACAGTTCTGCGGTCCCCGGCCGAGTTCCGGGGACCGCAGTCCTCGGCAGCAATCTGCGGCGCCGTCACTTTAAGGCGCGCAGACATCCTCGTTTGAATTTCACCTGTGGGCGGAGCTACCGCCTTCTCAGTCCCACAGATGAAGGAGGCGAGCTTCTGTCCGGCGCTGTGTGGGCCCCCTCTCCACCGTGACCTAATCGGGTAAGTGCCCTCCCCGCCTCCCCATTATAGGCCCCGGTGAGCTGCTTCTACCCCCTGGATGTATGCCCTGGCCCCTGCCAATGCCCCCACCCGCCGATTCCGCGGGTGTGGGCCCCGCCGAGCCGCGGGTGCTGGCCCCGCCGAGCCGCGGGTGTGGGCCCCGCCGAGCCGCAAGTGTGGGCCCTGCCGAGCCGCGGGTGCTGCCAGTGCCGCGGGTGCTGTACCCGCCGAGCCGCGGGTGCTGGCCCTGCCGAGCCGCGGGTGTGGGCCCCGCCGAGCCGCGGGTGCTGCCGCTGGTGCTGTCCCCGCCAAGCCGCGGGTGTGGGCCCCACAGAGCAGCAGAGTTGTGTGCATTTGTCTGAATATAGCAGAGTTGTATGTGTTTGTCTGAATGTAGCAGAGTTGTATGTGTTTGTATGTAGCAGAGTTGTATGTGTTTGTATGTAGCAGAGTTGTGTGTGTTTGTCTGTATGTAGCAGAGTTGTATGTGTTTGTCTGAATGTAGCAGAGTTGTGTGTGTTTGTCTGTATGTAGCAGAGTTGTATGTGTTTGTCTGTATGTAGCAGAGTTGTGTGTGTTTGTCTGTATGTAGCAGAGTTGTATGTGTTTGTCTCTATGTAGCAGAGTTGTATGTGTTTGTCTGTATGTAGCAGAGTTGTATGTGTTTGTATGTAGCAGAGTTGTATGTGTTTGTATGTAGCAGAGTTGTATGTGTTTGTATGTAGCAGAGTTGTGTGTGTTTGTATGTAGCAGAGTTGTATGTGTTTGTATGTAGCAGAGTTGTATGTGTTTGTATGTAGCAGAGTTGTATGTGTTTGTATGTAGCAGAGTTGTGTGTGTTTGTCTGTATGTAGCAGAGTTGTATGTGTTTGTCTGAATGTAGCAGAGTTGTATGTGTTTGTATGTAGCAGAGTTGTGTGTGTTTGTCTGTATGTAGCAGAGTTGTATGTGTTTGTCTGAATGTAGCAGAGTTGTATGTGTTTGTCTGAATGTAGCAGAGTTGTATGTGTTTGTCTGTATGTAGCAGAGTTGTATGTGTTTGTCTGTATGTAGCAGAGTTGTATGTGTTTGTCTGTATGTAGCAGAGTTGTATGTGTTTGTATGTAGCAGAGTTGTATGTGTTTGTATGTAGCAGAGTTGTATGTGTTTGTATGTAGCAGAGTTGTGTGTGTTTGTCTGTATGTAGCAGAGTTGTATGTGTTTGTCTGAATGTAGCAGAGTTGTATGTGTTTGTATGTAGCAGAGTTGTGTGTGTTTGTCTGAATGTAGCAGAGTTGTATGTGTTTGTCTGAATGTAGCAGAGTTGTATGTGTTTGTATGTAGCAGAGTTGTGTGTGTTTGTCTGTATGTAGCAGAGTTGTATGTGTTTGTCTGAATGTAGCAGAGTTGTATGTGTTTGTCTGTATGTAGCAGAGTTGTGTGTGTTTGTCTGTATGTAGCAGAGTTGTATGTGTTTGTATGTAGCAGAGTTGTATGTGTTTGTCTGTATGTAGCAGAGTTGTGTGTGTTTGTCTGTATGTAGCAGAGTTGTATGTGTTTGTATGTAGCAGAGTTGTATGTGTTTGTATGTAGCAGAGTTGTATGTGTTTGTATGTAGCAGAGTTGTATGTGTTTGTATGTAGCAGAGTTGTGTGTGTTTGTCTGTATGTAGCAGAGTTGTGTGTGTGTGTGTGTGTCTGTAAGTGTATATGACTGTATATATTTGTCTGTTTATATGTATTTTTGTGAGTTTGTCTTTAAATATGTATATGTTCGTATCGGTGTCTGTGTGTGGATGGGGCCCACTGGGACTCTTCCGCCCGGGGCCCACAAAAACCTGGAGCCGGCCCTGCTACTAGGTACTTACCATGCAGGGTGCTCAAACTTTTGCATTGGTTCATTTTCCTTTTTTTGTTAATTTTAAAATGTAAAAGATGAAATATATATATGGCACTGTAGGTGTACCATATATAAATTAAAATGTTTCTAAAATTATAACAAGTAGCAGAATATATGGTTGCATAAAAAGTAAAATCACCCCCAGTGTCTACCCAGCTTAGTCACACCCCTCAACAGTTCTTTGTATCAGCATATTCTTGTGGCAATTATCACAAACTATGAGTTTTGGCAGGCAAACATTAACCCCTAACTATAGTAATATGTGCCATTTTCACAAATGCTGTATAAGGCCACGTGCACATGTTCGGTATTTGGGGAGTTTTTTACCTCAGTATTTGTAGCCAAAACCAGGAGTAGAACAATCAGAGGAAAAGTAGAATAGAAACACGAGCACCACTTCTGCATTTATTACTCACTCTTTGTTTTGGTTTACAAATACTGAGGTAAAAAAAACCTGACCAAACAAAGTGTGCACGTGGAGAAACATACATGTCTTATACAAATATTTTTATAGCATACTAATAGAGGCAGATTCTGTTTTGATCAGGTGAATGCCATCCACAAAATGGTATCATCATGAACAATTACTGACTTGTGTTAAAGGGAACCTGTCAGGTGTAATATGCACCCAGAGTTACGAGCAGTTCTGGGTGCAAATTGCTAATCCTTAACGAAAAAGAATATGTTATCACAGCTCACCTAGACCTATATGTATCCCAAATGGTGGACGGTGCCAGGCACATCAGGCCAGATCCTGGTGTTGTAACGGGGGCAGGGGACGCCTCAGGGGGTGTAGTCGGGTCCCCTCGCCTTGTGGGCCGCAGGCTGAACCCCGGCCCGGCCGTTACTTGCAAAACAGGTGTGTTGTTGGGGCAGAGTGTGGATGCATGGGGCCCATTCATGACAGCGTTCTTTCTGTGCTCTCCAGCTCCTTCTTCACTTTCAGGAAAGAGACAATTGCAGGCAGCGGGTAAACCAAACACCGATTTATTAAACAAAGCTTCCATCTTTTTGTTTGCAGCAGGTTTACTTTAGTACGTTACAAGTTACAGGTCCTTTTCTACAAAAACGGTTTCCTTTTCTCTACGGGCACTTTCCTTTGCCTGCAGGGGACATACGTTAACCCCCTAGTAGCTGCGCTCTAACCCGGATTTACTGTAGGGCAGATCCAGCACACACTACCAGCTCTGGATAAGTTCTCACCTCTCCACTTCTTTGTCAGGGCACTAACCTTCGCCTGCAGGGGCCACTTGTTATCCCCCTGATAGCTGCACTCCACTCTAGTACACACCACCGGCTCCGGACTAGTCCCAACTCTTCCACCGTTTCTCATGGGTTTCCTCTGATTTCTAGCCAAGAGTACTCACTCAGGCTGACTGCCTCGTCTCACTCCCACACTCTGCCCCGTCACCTCAGACCGAGCTTGCTCGCCTCTCACATCTCACTGCACACTGGACTCTGCATTCAGAACCCTTCCTTCCCCACCTAGGCTGCCCTGCCCCTTCCTTCCCTGCCACTGTTACCAGGGGACCCACTGCTCTACACTGGCACCTAGTGGGGAAACAGTTTATGACAGGTAACATTTTACCATCAACATTTACAATTTGCCACCATACTACTGTGGCGTTTTCAGGGGGGAAAAACCGCTCCTTCACTACCAGGGGTCCGACTACCCCTTACAGTGTAACAGCAATAATCAAGAGAAGTGGAAAAAGCCAGCAACCATCTTGGAAAAACTGTGAAGCTTTAAGCCTGCTTTACACGTTGCAATTAGTTGTACAATCGCATTTGCGATGTGACACGCCCAGGTTGCATACGGGATCTTAAGAGATTGCACGTAGGTCGTTCATTTGCTGTCACACGTGCGTTAGTAGTCTATGTTAAATTGATCAATTTTGTGTGCGATCCTTTAGATCATGTGTTCTGTGACGTATGCATTGGGCACCTTTTTTTTTTTTTTTTTTTATTTATTGACTTGCCAAGCGTGTGTAATGTGTAGGGATGCGTTTTTACTATGTCACTGCCATTCAGCTCTGCTACATGGCCGCTAACAGCAGACACAGACAGCCATGTAGCAGAGCTGAATGGCAGATGACAGCAGACACAGACAGAGCCGCACTGTCAGAATGAACTCGGGTGAACTTCCCCCGACTTCATTGTCATGCTGCGGCTCTGTCTGTGTCGCGTCCTGATTAGCGGTCACTGGTGAAGGACCCACCGGTGACCGCTAAACTCCTGAGTAACTGAATTGAGCAGCCCTCTCTCATACTCACCGATCCCCGGCGCTGCACGGCGTTCACACTGCTCCGGCGGCTTTTACTATTTTGAAAAAGTCGGCCGCCCAATAAACAATCTCGTATTCCCTGCTTTCCCCGCCCACCGGCGCCTATGATTGGTTACAGTGAGACACGCCCCCACGCTGAGTGACAGGTGTCACACTGCACCCAATCACAGCAGCCGGTGGGCGTGTCTATACTGTGCAGTGAAATAAATAATTAAATAATTAAAAAAAAACGGCGTGCGGTCCCCCCCAATTTTAAAACCAGCCAGATAAAGCCATACGGCTGCAGGCTGGTATTCTCAGGATGGGAAGCTCCACGTTATGGGGAGCCCCCCAGCCTAACAATATCAGCCAACAGCCGCCCAGAATTGCCGCATACATTATATGCGACAGTTCTGGGACTGTACCCGGCTCTTCCCGATTTGCCCTGGTGCGTTGGCAAATCGGGGTAATAAGGAGTTATTGGCAGCCCATAGCTGCCAATAAATCCTAGATTAATCATGTCAGGCGTCTATGAGACACCTTCCATGATTAATCTGTAAATTACAGTAAATAAACACACACACCCGAAAAAATCCTTTATTAGAAATTAAAAACACAAACATATACCCTGGTTAACCACTTTAATCAGCCCCAAAAAGCTCTCCATGTCCGGCGTAATCCAGGATGCTCCAGCATAGTTTCCAGCGCTGCTGCATGGAGGTGACCGGAGCTGCAGCAGACACCGCCGCTCCGTTCACCTCCACACAGCAACTGAAGACAGCCGCGCGATCGGCTGAGCTGTCACTGAGGTTACCCGCAGTCACTGGATCCAGCGGTGGCCACCGGTAACCTCAGTGACAGCTCAGCTGATCGCGCTACTCACCGCCACTCCTCTCACCTCCACGCAGCAACTGAGGTGAGTAGCGCGATCAGCTGAGCTGTCACTGAGGTTACTCACGGCCACCGCTGCATCCACCGCTGGATCCAGTGACAGCGGGTAACCTCAGTGACAGCTCAGCTGATCACGCGGCTGTCTTCAGTTGCTGTGTGGAGGTGACAGGAGTGGCGGTGTATTCTGCAGCTCCGGTCACCTCCATGCAGCAGCGCTGGAAGCGACGCTGGAGCATCCTGGATTACGCCGGACATGGAGGGCTTTTTGGGGCTGATTAAAGTGGTTAACCAGGGTATATGTTTGTGTTTTTTATTTCTAATAAAGGATTTTTTCGGGTGAGTGTGTTTATTTACTGTAATTTACAGATTAATCATGGAAGGTGTCTCATAGACGCCTGACATGATTAATCTAGGACTTATTGGCAGCTATGGGCTGCCAATAACTCCTTATTACCCCGATTTGCCAACGCACCAGGGCAAATCGGGAAGAGCCGGGTACAGTCCCAGAACTGTCGCATATAATGTATGTGGCAATTCTGGGCGGCTGTTGGCTAATATTGTTAGCCTGGGGGGCTCCCCATAACGTGGAGCTCCCCATCCTGAGAATACCAGCCTGCAGCCGTATGGCTTTATCTGGCTGGTTTTAAAATTGGGGGGGACCGCACGCCGTTTTTTTTAATTATTTAATTATTTATTTCACTACACAGTATAGACACGCCCACCGGCTGCTGTGATTGGGTGCAGTGAGACACCTGTCACTCAGCGTGGGGGCGTGTCTCACTGTAACCAATCATAGGCGCCGGTGGGTGGGGATAGCAGGGAATACGAGATTGTTTAATGGGCGGCCGGCTTTTTCAAAACAGTAAAAGCCGCCGGAGCTGTGTGAACGCCGTGCAGCGCCGGGGATCGGGGATCGGTGAGTATATGAGAGAGGGGGATAGACTGACATGGACAGAGAGTGAGGGACAGAGATAGTGACCGACTGACAGAGATTAGTGAATGACAGACATTGTGAGGCGCTTCAGAACGCAGCTTTTCAGCTGCGCTCTGAAGCGGACCTTTTTTAAGCTGCGGTGCAGAGCGCACACCTGCGCACATAGCCTCAGACATCAAAATCGTATGAGGGATGTCACACGTTACAATTGACTAGGTTCGTGCAACAAAACGCTCAATTCTAGACAAAGATACGATGTGTTTGCGATCAACGGTTTTGCGTTCAATCCTGATCGCACGTAGATGTCACACGCAGATACCTCACAAACGATGCCGGATGTGCGTCACTTACAACTTGACCCCAACGACGGATTGTGAGATATATTGAAGCGTGTGTAGCGGGCTTTATTGTGAAAAATCCATTAAAAACATACAGTGGATGAAAAGTTTAGCGTGTAGACAAGGGTCTATGCGTTTCAGAACCTAACATAAAACTGGACCTTAATCATGACACGGTCTTGGGAACTTACATAAAGGGATTCTTGGAAATATAAAATAAAGTATGGGTTGTGGGATGAAAAATAGCTCTCTTACTTATGATCACGTATTTTTTCACATTTCATTCAAGTCTCTGCCTTAAAGTATTGGAATAGTCAATGCAGCAATAACAAAAACAAGTCTAAAGGATGCTTTACACACTGCGACATCGCTAGCGATGTTGCTAGAGATCGCACCCGCCCCCGTCGTTTGTGCGTCATGGGCAAATCGCTGCCCATGGAGAACAATATCGCTAGGACGCATCAAACGGACTTACCTTCCTAGCGATGTCGCTGTGGCCAGCAAACAACCTCTTTTTTAAGGGGGCGGTTCGTGCGGCGTCACGACGACATCAATTAGCGGGCCTCTAATAGAAGCGGAGGGGCGGAGACCAGCCGCATTCACGTCACTCCCACCTCGTTGCCGTAGGACGCAGGAGTTCGTCGTTCCTGGGGTGTCACACGTAGCGATGTGTGCTGCCTCAGGAACGACGAACAACCTGCGTCCAGCACCAGCAACGACATTTGGAAAATGAACGACGTGTCAACGATCAACGATTTCGTGAATATTTGTAATCGTTAGCGGTCGCTCGTAAGTGTCACACGCAATGACGTCGCTAACAAGGCCGGATGTGCATCACGAATTCCGTGACCCCAACGACATATCGTTAGATACGTCGTTGCATGTAAAGCGGCTTTAAGGCCCTATTTGGTCTTAATTCCTGTTTTTGAACTCAATTTGTTGTAATTGAGTTTATGAGTTGAGACATAATGATTGAAGGGACAAATTTCATGCAAATCCAATAACAATGCGGTAGTTAGGCAGTGTATGCCTAGCAACCTGTCTGTCAGCCTGACTCAGTCCTTTCTTTCAAAGCCTAATTTGCATGCTGCTTTAGCCAGAGGAAGAAAAAAGAAGCTTGA
Source organism: Anomaloglossus baeobatrachus (assembly GCF_048569485.1). Classification (NCBI taxonomy): domain Eukaryota; kingdom Metazoa; phylum Chordata; class Amphibia; order Anura; family Aromobatidae; genus Anomaloglossus; species Anomaloglossus baeobatrachus. The sequence continues at coordinate 229,800,796 of NC_134358.1, read as the reverse complement.
CAACTGCCGTATCACACTTTTACCTGTCACGGTCGTCTCCCTGCATGTAGAGACCAGTGGGAGCTTTTGGACTGGAGCCTCTCAATTGGCTCTGTACATTTAAATGGGTTTCGGTTCTCTTGGCACTGAAGTGGTTAAGTGTCAGTTTTTCTCTAGCAGCCTTTCCTAGCAGTTCCTTGCTGAGTGTTTTCAGCTGCACTTACTTTGTAGTCGCGCCCTCCAGCTTTAAATAATTGTGTATCCCAACAATCCCTGCTGAAGATACAAAGCCATTTGGTCTCTGGCCCTTGGAGGAAGGTTCTGCAGTAGAAGTATTCTTTACTCAAGCTATATCTTTTTGGTTGTTTTTCCCCCTTTTTTGTCTTTACTTCCCTGGTGTGTTGTTAGTGCAGCAGTGAGGTCTAGTGAACCCCACCTGCCTCTCACTAGTCAAGGCTACTATAGGGTTTTCTGAGGGTGTCAGGTTCCTGTTCGGTGACAGTTTCGGAGACTGTATAGGGACTGGTAAGGAAAGAACTGACAGTTGCAGGAGAGGTTAGGAGGTGCCCCTCCAACCTCTCTCATTAGTTCCAGGGTCTCCCGTTGGTTTTGTGTTCCCGATGCCCCCCTTTTCTTGTGTTTTTTTGTTGTGCATCAGACGCACGTAGGTCAGAACGCACCTCGCCATGCTTACTACACCCAGCAAGTGTGACGTTACCCATCTGAGACTATATTATTGATATTGCTTTTAGTTTTTTAAAATAGAAAAGAAAATATAGTCCCCTTAAGAACCTTAAAGTGAATCTGACATTTAATACATGCTGCCCAATCCATAGGCAGCGTATATCAGGCACTGGCTATATGATAACAGCCAGGCATGTTTGATTGAAAAGCTGTGGCATTTCAGAAAAAATGTACTTTTAAAGCTGCGAAACCGAACCACGCTGTAGACTAGTCAGACAGGCAGATCCCCAGCAGTTTTTCCCTGCCTGCTATCCTGGATTGACAGCGTATAGGCACAGACCTGTCAATCCAGGGCAACGGTGGGGAGAAGCCGCTGGGGATCTGCCTGTCAGACTAATCGTTAGGTTCTCTTTAAAAATTCCATTGGCTTTATGCGGGCTTTACACGTGCGATTGCACGAGCGATCGTACCCGCCCCCGTCGTTTGTGCGTCACAGGCAAATCGCTGCCCGTGTTGCACAAAGTCGTTAAACCGCCGTCACACGTATTTACCTGCTGAGCGACCTCGCTGTGGGCGGCGAACATCCTCTTTCTGAAGGTGGAGGGACGTTAGATGTCACAGCGACGTCACACAGCCGCCGGCCAATAGAAGCGGAGGGACGGAGATGAGCGGGACGTAAACATCCTGCCCACCTCCTTCCTTCCGCATAGCTGGCGGGTGCCGCGGGACGCAGGTAAGCTGTATTCATCGTCCCCGGGGTGTCACATGGAGCAACGTGTGCTACCCCGGGTACAATGAACAACCGGCGCCATGTTAAATAAACAATTTTTTAAAACTCAGCGACGAGTACACGACTCACGATTTGTGAGCGATTCTGCGTCGCTCGGAGGTGTCACACGAGACGACGTTGTGAACGATGCCGGATGTGCGTCACGAAAACCGTGACCGCGACGATGCATCGCACAATAGCTAGTCTCGTGTAAAGCCCGCATTAGTCTACTATATTTAAAAAAATTGGAAGAGTTCTGTAGCTTGTTTTGCAGTTAACACTCATATTCTTCAGCGGTATTTAGTGTGTGAACAGCGCATTGCTAGTATGTAAGCAGAGCTGACATAAGAGAAACGGCAAGAGGTTGTCCCTGATAAGTGGCAGACACTGGTCCCTTATCTGCACTACTGCTGAGACAACATGTTTTTTACATCATCAGCATGATGCCAATCACTAACATACTGTTGGTGGACTGGAGACGAGAAAAACCTGAAAAGATAAGAAATATGAAACTTACAATCAGCACACAATTATCTAACATTATACAGTTCTGACACTTTTCCTAAAGGTTATCCATTGTAAACCTATCTTATCTTACTTTGCTGTGTAATAACATTCCACTGAAAAAGCCATATTGGGCTCTGGAGAGGTCTCCTAATCATTGACAACTCATTTCATTTGGAAATCGTAAAGGAGTTGTCCCATGAACAAAGTTCATTTTAAACAATAGATCTTGGAATAATAATAATGTCCACAATTGGATGTGTTTAGAACTGTTTTTCTAGTGCTGAGATAATCTTATAAATGTGCCCCCTGATATGTACTGTGTAATAGCCGTGTCTGACTGCCCTGGGACATGGTTTGATCATAGCACAGCTCCTGGATCGGGGACGAAATAAAAAAAAGTATACAAACATTGCAGCATGGGGTTGTAAATGATTCTTTCTTTGAGATAAAACATTTTTTGAATACAGGCAGTGAAATACTTTACCTCACGGAAAGATTCAGCTATGATCCCACACTATCCTGTCTGGATACTCTATCTTACGTCATCCCCGGCTCAGAAGATGTAGTATGATCCGACCACGTAACTGTACAGTCAGACACGACCATTACACAGTACATAGCAAGGGCACATTTATAAGATTATCTCAGCACAGGAACATTTTTTTTTAACACATTCAATTGTGGAAATTATAATTATTCCAAAACCTATTGATTAAAATCAACTTTAAGTGAAGTTTGTATGTGGGAAGACCCCTTTAAAGCCTCTGATCACTGGATATGGATCCCAAGATTCCCCTCACACAGCTGATTATTACAGAGAAATATGTACGCCACATGTAGTATTATTTGGTAATAATTCAGATGAATGGTTATCCATGTAATACATGCTTTTTTTCTGGCTTATAGAGGGTATCCTGGATGTGGCCTCTCTCTATGACAGCCATGCCCCATTAAGAACTATAGGCAGGGCAGAAGCAAAACTATAACTCCTGGGTCCAAATGAAAAATCTGTAAAATTGTCCCCACCTACAATGTGCCATTTACTATACGAGTGTATTTTATTGTTCCAGAAAGGTTTGGAGCCCACTCAGGAGCACGGGGCTAGAGTGTGGCTCCTACTCAGCTACCTTAAGGCTAGGGCCACATGACATTATAATAAATCAGTCTGATTTTCATCCAGAAAAGTGGGACAATTTAAAAAAATCGGCTTGCGAATATCCAATTTATAAGGTCGTGTGAACGAGCCCCAACTTTAAGGACTCATTCAGATGATCATATAAATTAATCATGTGCTATCTGCATTTTTACTGGAAGCATATTGACCCATGTTATTCAATGGAACACTGCAGATATATGTAATGCCAAAATCTGTCTGTGAAATAAATCTTAGCAAGCCGACATCCGAGATCAGATGAGACTCACCCACTCAAGTCTATGGGTGCGAGGAAAAAATCGGATGCCACAGTATAGCTAAAGGCCCCGTTACACGCAACGACGTCTCTAACGATATATCGCCGGGGTCACGGATTCTGTGATGCACATCCAGGATCGTTAGTGACGTCATTGCGCGTGACACTAACGAGCGGCCATTAATGATGGAAAATACTCACCAAATCGTCCATCGTTGAAACGTCATTCATTTTCAAAAAATCGTTGATTGTTGAGGACGCAGGTTGTTTGTCGTTCCCGAGGCAGCACACATCGCTACGTGTGACACCTCGGGAACGACGAACTACAGCTTACCTGCGGCCGCTGGCAATGAGGAAGGAAGGAGGTGGGCGGGATGTTACTGCCGCTCATCTCCGCCCCTCCGCTTCTATTGGGCAGCCGCTTAGTGACGCCGCTGTGACGCCGCACGAACCACCCCTTAGAAAGGAGGTGGTTCGCTGGCCACAGCGACGTCGCTAGGCAAGTAAATCCGTGTGACGGCTCCTAACGATATTGTGCGCCACGGGCCGCGATTTGCCCGTGACACACAAACGACGGGGTGGGTACGCTTGCTAGCGATATCGCTGCGTCTAAAGCCCCCTTTACGATTTTTATTGATACTTTACAATTCTTCAGCATAGGGAACTCTAAATGGTCCTGGAAATGATTAATAATAATAGTAAAGTTTTATTTCTATAGCGCCAACATATTCCGCAGCGCTTTACAATTAAGAGGGGACATATACAGACAATTTGAGACAATACAAAATAACAAAATTAAGATACCAAGAGGAGTGAGGGCCCTGCTCGTAAGCTTACAGTCTATTAGGAAATAGGGGAGACACAAAAGGTGAATGGGGGGGAGAAAAGCTTGTTATATATGGTCCAGCCATCGATTTAATAGGGTATTCAAAAGCAGCTGCATGAACCCGTCGGTGAGAATTTATACAGGTACAGGGGACGAGAACTGGAAGTAAGTTTTTTTGAAGGGCAGAAAGGGACTAGATTAGATCAGGGCAGTGAGGTGATAGGCTAGTCTAAAGAAATGCGTTTTTAGGGCACGCTTGAAGGTGTGGATGTTGGGAATTAATTGGATTTCTCTTGGTAGTGTGTTCCAGAGCATAGGCGCAGCTCATGAGAAATAGAGATTAATAGCTGGTACTGTAAAAAAATGGACTGCTCACTGACAGTACACGAATGAGAAGTGAGAAAAATCATCCCACTTTATGGATGAAAAGAAAACCGATTTTTTTATACTGTCATGTGACCATAGTCTTGTAGTCCTGGGACATTCAGTTGAAACCAGAAGTGTACATACTGCATGTTTTTCTGATTATCTGACATAAAATCAGAATAATCCTTTCCTGTTTTAGGTCAATTAGGAACCAAAATTATTTATATTTGCCAAATGCCAGAATAATGAGAGAGAGAGAATGTTTTAAGGCATTTTTATTACTTTCTATAAAGTCAAAGGTTTACATACATTTCATCAGTATTTGGTACCATTGCCCTTACACTGTATGACTTGGGGCAAATGTTTTGGATCTCCTTCCACAAGTCACAATAGTTGGTAGGAATTTGGGTCCATTCCTCTTAACAGTACTGCTGTACCTGAGCCATGTTTTTAGGTCACCTTGCTCACATCTGCCTTTACAGCTTTGTGCATAACTTTTCAATAGAATTGCGATCAGGGCTTTGTGGTGGCCACTCCAAAACATTGACTTTGTTATCCTTAAGCCACTTTGTAACCAGTTTGGCAGTATGCTTCGGGTCATTCTCCATTTGGAAGACCAATTTCCACCCAAGCTTTAAGTTCCTGGCTGATGTCTTGAGATGTTGCTTCAGTATTGCCACATAATCTTCTTTTCTCATGACGCCATCTATTTTGTCAAGTGTACCAGTCCCTCCTGCAGCAAAACAACCCCACAACATGATGCTAACACCCCCTTGTTTTACAGTTGGGATGGTGTAATCCTAATTGACCTAAAGCGGGAAAGGTTTATTCTGATTTCATGTCAGATAGGGAGAAAAACATGCAGATCTGGCTTATTAGATAGTGTATGTAAACTTCTGGTTTCAACTGTAGATTTCCCATATAGGAAAACTCCTTTAATAACATTATCATCAGGAAACAATCTCACAATTAGGCCATATTCACATATTGAGTATTTAACATCAGTATTTGTAGCCAAAACCAGGAATGGGTGAAAAATTTAAGTGGTAACGTGTTTCTATACTTTTCCTCTGATTGCTCCAATCCTATAATTGGCTTACAAATACTGAGGTACAATACTGATCAAATAATGAACGTGTGAACGTGGCCTTATATATTCAGAGTCTCCAACTTTCAGAACCTCCATATTAGCAGCTCTTTTACAAACTCGCTTACTATAAGTATTGTTGTTTTGACACATTAATGACAACTGGACAGTAAACACAGAATAAAATACTGAAGCAGCGCTCACATCAGCGGTATTTTGCCGCAAAACCGGATCCATTACACATGCGTTTCAGTTCCATTCATTTCCAATGGAATCATGGTAAGATGCGGTCACATGCAGTTGTTCATGTGTAACGGATTTGTAACGGATTTGTAACGAATCCGGCTTTGCGGCAAAATACCGCTGATTTGAGCGCCACCTGACAGGAAAAGTGTTAGGCCGGCTTTGCACACTACGACATCGCAGGTGCGATGTCGATGGGGTCAAATCGAAAGTGACGCACATCCGGCGTCACTTGCGATGTCGTAGTGTGTAAATCCTTTTTGATATGATAAACGAGTGCAAAAGCGTCATTATCGTATCATCGGTGTAGTCTCCGACATTTCTATAATGCCGGTGCAGCGACCGGTACGATGTTGTTCCTCGTTCCTGCGGCAGCACACATCGCTGTGTGTAAAGCCGCAGCAGCGAGGAACATCTCCTACCTGCGTCCCGGCTGCTATGAGAAGGAAGGAGGTGGGCGGTATGATTACATCCTGCTCATCTCCGCCCCTCCGTTGCTATTGGCCGCCTGCCTTTAGGAAGGAGGCGGGTTGCCGGCCAGAGCGACGTCGCAGGACAGGTGAGTGCATGTGAAGCTGCCATAGCGATAATGTTCGCTACGGCAGCTATCACAAGATATCGCACATACGACGGTGGCGGGGACTATCGCACTCGACATCGCAGCATCGGCATGCGCCGGCCTTATGCTTTTAACCTAAATCACTGTGGATTTTAAGAGAAAACATAAGCCCACATATATCAATGCTGTTGTGCTTTATTTATCAGTAGGTGGGTGGTGTAAGATTATAAGAAATAAGTAGACATACCGTATTTAAAGCTGTGACAAATGTAACATTTACATAAATTTTCAGGCAAATAATAGCAACATTACTTCCAGCATAAATTGAACTAAAAAACACCAAACATGATAAATTCCCCTGCAGAATTTTGGAAAGTACCTGGCAAGGGAAATGTCTGACAGCTACATCGAAGGCAACAGCCAGGCTGTCCTCATAAATGTGGCAGGACATGTTGTACAGTGATTCCCACAGTAAGCCATATTACCCCTATGTGTGAATAAAAAATAGCCCCTTATTCTTGTTTTAGGGTCCTCTGCTAAGCTAATAAATTACCATTTATATCAGTATACCTTACACTTTATTCCACTCTAGAAGAATGTTATTTATTGCAATGAGTTGTCATTGAGTAAAGGCTGCTTTGCACGCAGCGACTTCGCTAGCGATGTCGCTCGTGAAAGCACCCGCCCCCGCCGTTTGTGCGTCACTGGCAAATCGCTGCCCGTGGCGCACAATATCGCTAGGACGTGTCACACATACTTACCTTCCTTGCGACGTCGCTGTGGGTGGAGAACAACCTCTTTTTAAGGGGGAGATTTGTGCGCCGTCACAGCGACGTCACACAGCAGCCCGCCAATAGAAGCGGTGGGGCGGAGACCAGCCGGATTAAGGACACGCCCACCTCGTTGCCGGCAGGACGCAGGTACGTTGTTGTTCGTCGTTCCCGGGGTTTCACACGTAGCGATGTGTGCTGCCTCAGGAACGACGAACAACCTGCGTCCAGCACCAGCAACAATATCTGGGAAATGAACGACGTGTCAACGATCAACGATTAGGTGAGTATTTTTCATTGTTAGCGGTCGCTCGTAGGTGTCACACGCAACAACGTCGCTAACAAGGCCGGATGTGCGTAACGAATTCCATGACCCCAACGATATCTCGTTAGCGATGTCGTTGCGTGTAACGGGGCCTTTAGTCAATCCGATTATGGACAGACTTCAGGGTTTGTTGTGTCCTGCAAGAATTGGATTGTCACCCTGCTGCAGTCACCACTGTGCAAAAGAAGCGGAGATAGCAGGCAATGGCAAACACTCCAAGGAGAAGTTGAAGATTACATTTCATATTTTTTTAGATGATGTAGGCGGGTTATTGTTACTGTAAGGGCACATTAAGGAGTGTGAGGTAAATCCTGGGATATGAAGAGGAATTATGACTAGAAGTCATAATTGCTCTCATCACTCCCTGGCAGTGCCCCCCTCCCTTCTTGTGCTCAAATGTCCAGCATCTGTGAAGGTGTCACATCCCACTTACACCTCCAACAGCCATCTCCTCTGATATGGAGATGAGATGATGTGAGGACAATGGACCCAGGATGACTCCCTGCCGTCACCCTGTAACAAGAGTTGTATCTCATTAGCAAGGCTTGGAAGTAGCCAGACAGAACGACTCCAGTAAAAAATGGTTCATATCTCGCAAGCCATATCTCCGATAAATATGGCAACCATAAAAATGGTGTTTGCGCAGGCGGACGATGCTGGCACACCTTTTTTATGGAAGGGGGAGCTTGGGAAATACCCCAGGCGTGATATCAGGCATATGGGAACTCGTAGACAGGTCATGAGTCCCCTCGTTCTGTGGCTAAATTCATAACTGTCACAATGAGAGCATTGGCGTCCGCCTACGACGCTCCCAGGCAAAGTTATGGCCGATATCCCCTTTGCTGGATAATTCTGATCCATGCAGGGGGAGTGGCAGTGCTTCCCTGTGAGGTCACTAAGGTAGGAGGGGACCTGGATCTGCCCAGGTTGATAACCCTACTTCGGCCATTTTCCAGTGTTCTTCTGCTCGGGGGCCTGGTTGGGAAACATCTGTGGGAAGAATCCTAGAAACCTGGTCTACAGCGCCCCCCTGTGGCCAGACACACAAGGTAACTGATGTAATTGTATACCTGTTTGTAACCCATGCTTTATCTGTAACTGTACTCTGACATATGTATATTCTGTAGATTCCCTATTGTATATATTGTAGTTCTAGTGTGCTTTAGGCTGATTAAATTATATAATTAATCTTGGGCTGTTCTGTTATCTCGATCTTGAATCCCACGTCTGGGTGTTCGGCTAATAGTTACCGTGAAGCGGTTGGTGGCAGCGAGTTGTGCCAAGGATTATTGTGGGGAGGCCAGTGAGACTCGGGAAGATATTATATATTCCGCCCGCGGAGGTCGGGGGAATATATACCTTACTCTCACCGGGGACCCTTCAATAATCGGCATAAGTAGTATAGCGGCCTCCTTGCTTATTGTCGGGCAATTCCATAATTGGCCTGACTATAAGAGGGGCGCTAGAGAGCGCGTCACGTGCTCTGTCTGTCGGTCGGGAGGTATAAAGGAGGGGTGACCCCACTTGTTACCCCCCGATTGTGACGTACTGGTAGCCAGCGCGGGGGACTTCTGAGTGACCCCCCCGGTGGTTTGTGACATATTGGTGGCAAGCGGTGGGATCGAGATAATAGTGTGTGTGAGTGTGAGACCCATACTCCCAGACACTAAAGACTGCCTGCAGCAGCTGTGGCTGCTGGGGTCTTCAGACCAGCTCAACACTAGAGTGTCAGAGTGCAGATACTGTAAGGTGTGTGGAGGCATCAGGTGTCAGTTCTGTGTCAGTGACCAAAAGTCTGCAAGAATGGCTGATGGCACCAGGAGCAGAGCTATGCAACTGGCCAATGCTAAAGCAGGAGCCGAAGAGAGGGAGGACGGTGCTGTGGACAGCAATGAGGAGGTTGCCCACGAGTCCTCCAGGAGCTCGACGCCAGAAAACAGCTCTGCAGAGGACATTGCACAACCGGGCACTGCTGGACAAGATGAGGAGCAGCTCGCCCAAGGGTCCTCAACGAGCCAGATGCTAGCCCTCCGCTCTGCAATGGACAGTGAATCACCAGGCTCCGCAGCGGGCCGCAGATCACCACGTGCCATTCCACCGAGCCTGGGAGGCTCGGATAGCCTTCTTCAAATGGCTATGGCCCTACGCCAGGCTGGAGACCGGGAGGGCTACAAGGAACTCATGGCCGAGCGTGAGCGGCAAGCAGCGCGTGAAGAGCGCCAGGCAGAGCGTAACTACCAGCTGCAGCTAGCTCAGCTCCGGCCCTCATCAGCCACCCGTGACCTTCCAGACACCAAACTTCCAAAGGTCCGTGTTGAGGACTTCCCAGTGCTGGAGAAGGATGGAGACTTGGACTCTTTCTTGACTGCTTTTGAACGGACTTGCTTGCAGCATCATCTGAACAAGGACCAGTGGGCCAAATACCTGACCCCCCGTTTAAGGGGTAAGGCCCTGGATATCCTTGGGGACTTGCCTGCTGAGGCGGATCAGGGCTACGACACCATCAAGCGGGCCCTGATCCAACAGTACAACCTCACTCCAGAGTCCTACCGCAAGAAGTTCCGGAGCCTACAGAAGGGACCAAAGGACTCCTGGGCTGACCACCGGCGGGCACTTGCCCGAGCTGCCGACCACTGGACCCAAGGCCTGCAGCTTTCCACCGGACCGGAGATCCTGGACTTGTTCATCACGGAGCAACTCTTGTGGAACTGCCCTGAGGATCTCCGCCAGTTCATCCGAGACCAGAAGCCAAAGGGGTCCACGGCTACAGCTGCCCTTGCCGATGACTACACCAACAACCGGGCCCCTGAGGCCAGGAGAGCGGCCACCAGCAGCACCTGGAGAGGGGGTAAGATGAATTCTGCGACTGCCCCACCTGCCCCTAGACTGCAGGGGGTGTCCCCCTCAACTCCCCTCTCCAGGCCCGTGGCGGAACCAAGACGGTGCCACCAGTGCAACCTACCTGGACACTTCAAGGCCATGTGCCCTCAGCGTCCCAAGGCCCCGGCTCCGTCCCCGTCCCAAGGGCCGCCCAAGGTGTATTGTGTGGGTGGGGGTGGTGGTAGGTCCCTGGACAGCTTCCAACCTGTCACCGTCGGCCGGTCTGTGACCATAGGACTGCGAGACAGCGCCTCGGAGGTGACTCTGGTGCGGCCTGAGATGGTGTCCCCCCAAGACTTGATCCCTGGAAAAACCCTCGCTGTCTCCGGGATTGGAGGCATTGACCCGGCGCTGCCTGTTGCTGACATTTATGTGGACTGGGGCGCAGGGCGAGGGGTGAGGGAGGTGGGGGTAACTGATCGGATCCCTGCAAACGTGCTACTTGGGACAGATTTGGGGCAAATAACCTCCCAGTTTGGCCCCGCCCCAAAGGCTGAACCTTCAGCCAGTGCTGACGTGCCTCCGGACAATGTTAATGTGTTATCTATGAATGATGTAAGGGAGGAGGGAGTGAACTCTGATATTTCTGCTTGCACAGACACCATAGACACACACACAGCTGCAGCTGTGACAGGGGAGGGGGTCAGAGAAAGGTGTGACAATGCCTCTACAAGTAACCAGCCTGTGAGCTGGGATCTGTTGCCCTCTGCAGGGATAAGCAGAGAGCAGGGTGCTGCAGGGGGAGGACCAGTGTGTGGGGTGGGGGCTACCACAGCAAATGTGGGGTCCCCAGAGATTTCACAGCGGGGTTCTGTTGCTGCAGGAGGGGAACAGGCAGGTGAGATTGGGGCCGGTCCAGGAGCGGAAGTGCTCCCAGGTAAGATCTCGGTGCATGGTTCCCCCACAACCGGGGTGTCAGGAAGCCAGGTAGGTCTGCCTGAACCGGCGACTTGGTCAGGAACGGAGGAGGAGCAGGCACGACCCACGGTCGCAGCGGCTGTGGCCGCTGTCACCCGCAGTGGGAGTGCTGGAAGCCAAGGGGCCTCCCGGAGGTCCGATAGCTCTTCCCCTTCTGACCAAGTGGCAGCCGAGTCAGGTGGAGGCCAGGACACAGGTCCCGGGGTACTGACTGAAGATGTGACAGTCTCGTCGATTCTGGCCACATCTAGTCAGGAGTTTCAGGCAGCGTTAGAAGCTGACGACAGCCTGAAAGCTCTAAAGGAGCAGGCGGCACAGCCTCCCTCGGACTCGGACCCGGAGCGAGTGGTCTGGGACCAAGGACGGCTGTACCGGGCCACGGTCCAGCAGGGTTCACCGGAGGCGTGGCCCAGGGACCGACAGTTGGTGGTACCCTATCCGTTCCGGACGGAGTTGTTGCGGATCGCACATGAGATTCCGATGGCCGGACACCTAGGGATCGCTAAGACCAAGGCCAGGTTAAACCAGCATTTCTACTGGCCAAAAATGGGGGCCGATGTGGCTGCCTACTGCCGTTCGTGTGAAACCTGTCAGAGAGTGGGGAAGGCGGGGCCACGCCCCAAAGCCCCACTGGTATCTCTGCCAATCATCGATGAGCCTTTCAGGAGGGTGGCTGTGGATCTGGTCGGCCCGCTGGCCATCCCCAGCAGCTCCGGGAAACGCTTCATACTGACGGTAGTGGACTATGCCACCCGGTACCCAGAAGCAGTGGCCTTGTCGTCCATTCGGGCTGACAAGGTGGCCACCGCATTGCTGGAGATTTTCTCCCGAGTGGGTTTTCCCCAGGAAATGCTCACTGACCGGGGGACCCAATTCATGTCCCAGCTGATGGAGGCCCTCTGTAAGCAAGTCCAGGTGCGACATCTGGTGGCCAGCCCGTACCATCCACAGACTAATGGCCTGTGCGAGCGGTTCAATGGCACCTTAAAGCAGATGCTTAAGATGTTGGTCGACTCCCATGGGCGTGACTGGGAGCAGTATCTCCCACACCTGTTATTTGCTTACCGGGAGGTTCCACAGGCCTCAACAGGATTCTCACCGTTTGAGCTCCTGTACGGGCGACGTGTGCGGGGCCCCCTGGCTCTGGTGAAAGAGGCTTGGGAAGGGGATTTGGCCACCCCTGGAGTGTCGGTTATCGAGTATGTCATGCGCTTCCGGGACAAAATGCAGGCCTTGACGCAACTGGTACACGACAATATGGCTCAAGCCCAGGCCGATCAGAAGCGTTGGTACGACCAGAACGCTTGTGAGAGGACCTACCAAGTGGGTCAAGAGGTGTGGGTACTGGTCCCCGTACCACAGGACAAGCTTCAGGCAGCCTGGGAAGGCCCATACCTCGTGTACCAGCAGCTCAACCCTGTGACGTACCTGGTCACCCTGGACCCTGCCCGTGGAAGGCGGAAGCCCTTCCATGTGAACATGATGAAGGCACATCATGAGCGGGAGGCATGTGCACTCCCTGTGTGCAACCTGCCCGAGGACGGAGAAGCGGAAACCCTCTTGGATATGCTAGCCCAGGTTAGGGCAGGCGGATCCATTGAGGATGTAGAGGTTGGCCACCAGCTCTTGGAGGACCAACGGTCCCAGCTGTGGGCCACCCTACACCCCTTCCGGGGGTTGTTTACCAACCAGCCCGGAAGGACTGACTTGGCTGTCCATCACGTGGACACTGGGGATCATCCCCCGATCCGGCGTTCAGCATATCGGGTCTCCCTGGAGGTGCAGCAACACATGCGCCAGGAGATTGACGAGATGCTGAACCTGGGGGTGATCCAGGCATCCAACAGCGCTTGGGCCTCGCCTGTAGTCCTCGTCCCTAAGAAGGACCGAACCACTCGGTTCTGCGTGGACTACAGGGGGCTCAATGCGGTCACGGTCGCCGATGCGTACCCAATGCCACGCATCGATGACCTGCTCGATCAGTTGGCCGGGGCTCAGTACCTGACCATCATGGATCTGAGCCGGGGATATTGGCAGATCCCCCTGACTCGCAAGGCCAGGGAACGCTCTGCCTTTATTACCCCATTTGGACTGTACGAGTCCACGGTGATGCCATTCGGGATGAGGAATGCCCCTGCCACTTTCCAGCGGATGGTCAACACCCTGCTCAAGGGCCTTGAAGGGTGCGCGGCCGCGTACCTGGATGACATTGCCGTCTTCAGTCCTACCTGGGAAGATCACCTAGAGCATCTAGCACAGGTGCTCAGGCGGGTCCACCGGGCAGGTTTGACCATCAAGCCGGGAAAGTGTCAGCTGGCCATGAGCGAGGTCCAGTACCTCGGTCACCGGGTAGGTGGGGGAACGCTGAAGCCCGAGCCTGAGAAAGTGGAGGCCATCGCATCCTGGCCCACCCCCAGGACCAAGAAGCAGGTGATGTCCTTCTTGGGGACCGCTGGGTACTATAGGAGGTTTGTTCCATGCTATAGTAGCCTGGCAAAGCCCTTGACGGACCTCACCAAGAAGAAGCTGCCCTCTGCAGTCGATTGGACAGTGGACTGCGAGACAGCCTTCCGGGCCCTAAAGGACGCCCTGTCCAGCCCGCCCGTGCTACAGGCAGCCGACTTCACGCGGCCGTTTGTAGTACAGACCGACGCCAGTGACTTCGGCCTCGGTGCGGTGCTCAGCCAGGTGGACTCTGCGAGCCAAGAGCACCCAGTCTTGTACCTGAGCAGGAAGCTGTTACCAAGGGAAGTGGCCTATTCTACAATGGAGAAGGAGTGCCTGGCCATAGTGTGGGCCCTGCAGCGTCTGCAACCCTATCTATACGGGCGCCACTTCATCGTGGAGACGAACCACAATCCCCTCAGCTGGTTGCACACCGTCTCTGGGACGAATGGGCGATTGTTGCGATGGAGCCTTGCGCTCCAGCAATACGACTTCACCATTCGCCACAAAAGGGGCCGTGACCACGGTAACGCAGACGGGCTGTCCCGACAAGGAGAGGTCGCGGACGGGCGCACGGGGGAACACCGGAGTGTGCTGCCCCCTAGCGCCCTCAAAAGGGGGGAGGTGTGAGGTAAATCCTGGGATATGAAGAGGAATTATGACTAGAAGTCATAATTGCTCTCATCACTCCCTGGCAGTGCCCCCCTCCCTTCTTGTGCTCAAATGTCCAGCATCTGTGAAGGTGTCACATCCCACTTACACCTCCAACAGCCATCTCCTCTGATATGGAGATGAGATGATGTGAGGACAATGGACCCAGGATGACTCCCTGCCGTCACCCTGTAACAAGAGTTGTATCTCATTAGCAAGGCTTGGAAGTAGCCAGACAGAACGACTCCAGTAAAAAATGGTTCATATCTCGCAAGCCATATCTCCGATAAATATGGCAACCATAAAAATGGTGTTTGCGCAGGCGGACGATGCTGGCACACCTTTTTTATGGAAGGGGGAGCTTGGGAAATACCCCAGGCGTGATATCAGCCATATGGGAACTCGTAGACAGGTCATGAGTCCCCTCGTTCTGTGGCTAAATTCATAACTGTCACAATGAGAGCATTGGCGTCCGCCTACGACGCTCCCAGGCAAAGTTATGGCCGATATCCCCTTTGCTGGATAATTCTGATCCATGCAGGGGGAGTGGCAGTGCTTCCCTGTGAGGTCACTAAGGTAGGAGGGGACCTGGATCTGCCCAGGTTGATAACCCTACTTCGGCCATTTTCCAGTGTTCTTCTGCTCGGGGGCCTGGTTGGGAAACATCTGTGGGAAGAATCCTAGAAACCTGGTCTACAGCGCCCCCCTGTGGCCAGACACACAAGGTAACTGATGTAATTGTATACCTGTTTGTAACCCATGCTTTATCTGTAACTGTACTCTGACATATGTATATTCTGTAGATTCCCTATTGTATATATTGTAGTTCTAGTGTGCTTTAGGCTGATTAAATTATATAATTAATCTTGGGCTGTTCTGTTATCTCGATCTTGAATCCCACGTCTGGGTGTTCGGCTAATAGTTACCGTGAAGCGGTTGGTGGCAGCGAGTTGTGCCAAGGATTATTGTGGGGAGGCCAGTGAGACTCGGGAAGATATTATATATTCCGCCCGCGGAGGTCGGGGGAATATATACCTTACTCTCACCGGGGACCCTTCAATAATCGGCATAAGTAGTATAGCGGCCTCCTTGCTTATTGTCGGGCAATTCCATAATTGGCCTGACTATAAGAGGGGCGCTAGAGAGCGCGTCACGTGCTCTGTCTGTCGGTCGGGAGGTATAAAGGAGGGGTGACCCCACTTGTTACCCCCCGATTGTGACGTACTGGTAGCCAGCGCGGGGGACTTCTGAGTGACCCCCCCGGTGGTTTGTGACAAGGAGTAATGGGGGAAATTGTGAAAATGGGCACAGCATAGCAAAGGGCAGTAGCAGGGGCGTAATGACCGAGGTTGCAGAGGTCACCATCGCGACCGGGCCCAACAGGTTGGGGGCCCGGGGCCTGCCCTGCAGATCAGCAGCTGGCTCCTCTCTGTGAGAGAAGAGCTGCGCTGTTCTATGGCAGACCACACAGCCACTATATGGCCCGTGAGTCAAGGGGGGCCCAGTGTCAGCGGCGGCAGCACCGAGCCCCCCCGAGCCTGTCATCGCACACAGCAATGATCGAGCGGAGTGTTCCGCTCCATGCTTCGTCATTCTCCCCCTGTGCCTGCACTCGACATCTCAGTACAGAGCGCGATGACGTCACCACTGTGCGCTGCTGCTGAGACTGCAGAGCACAAGATGGGAAAATGCTCTGAGCGGAGCAATGGAGGGAACGAGGAAAGGTGAGGACTTGTTATTTTTTTTTTGATCAGTGAGTACACGGTGGCCAAAGGCTTATGGGGCTGCATTATACATGAAGGTCTATGGCGCTGCATTTCACATGGAGGTCTATGGGGCTGCATTATACGTTGAAGTCTATGGGGCTGTATTATACATGGAGGTCTATGGGGATGCATTATACATGGACGGCTGTGAGGCTGCATTATACATGAAGGTCTATGGGACTGCATTATACATGGAGGTTTATGGGGCTGCATTTCACATGGAAGGCTATGGGGCTGCATTATACATGTAGGTCTATGGGACTGCATTATACATGAAGGTCTATGGGGCTGCATTTCACATGAAGATCTATGGAACTGCATTATACATGGAGGTCCATGGGGCTGCATTTCACATGGAAGTCTATGGGACTGCATTATACATAGAGGTCTATGGGACTGCATTATACATGGAGGTCTATGGGGCTTCATTTCACATGGAGGTCTATGGGGCTGCATTATACATAGAGGTCTATGGGGCTGTATTATACGTGGAGGTCTATGGGGCTGCATTATACATGGAGGTCTATGGGGCTGCATTATATATGGATGTCTGTGGGGCTGTATAATACATGGAGGTCTATGGGGCTGCAGATTACAACATGAAGGACACCTTATACATGCACTATAGGGGTGCACTACACATCGAGGAGTATGGGGCTGCATAATACAATATGAAGGACACCTTAAACATGGACTATAGGAGTACATTATACATGGAGGACTATGGGGCTGCATAATGCACTATGAAGGTTTATGGGGCTGCAGTATTATTATTATTATTATAATAGCGCCATTTACTCCATGGCCCTTTACATGTGAAAGGGGTATACATAGTAGGGACAAGTACAAAACAAGGCACATATAATACATATAGGACTATGGGTGTTGCATTAAAATAAATGGAGGACTATGGGGGCTACTTTATACATGGACTATGGGGGTGCATTGTAAAACATGGAGGACTATGGTGGTGCATTACAATATATGGAAGACTATGTGGTGCAGTGTAATATATGGGGTGCATTATAATATATGGAGAACTATGGGGTGAATTATAATACATGGAGGACTATGGGAGTTGCATTATAATAATTGGAGGGCTATGAGGGCTGCTTTATACATGGAGGACTATGGGAAATGCATTATAATACATAGAGGACTATGGGGGTGCATTCTAATATATGAAGGGTTATGTGGGACCCTTTATACTATATGGAAGGCTATGTGGGGGCCATTATTGTATTTGGAGAACTATATATGAGGGGGGACAAAGATGCAAGCATGAGATGGGAAAGTTTTGTGCTGAGAGAAAAAGGTTCTTTCCCTCAGCACCCAGCTTTCCCATGCTCTGCTATACATATTCTCTCAGCACCCAGGCTTTCCCATGCTCTGATATGGGAAAGCTGGGTGCTGAGGGAAAGATGTATAGCAGAGCATTGGGAAGCTGGGTGCCAGGGACAAGATGGATATCAGAACATAGGAAAGCTGGGTGCTGATAGAAAGAAGGATTTCAGATCATAGGAAACCTGGGTGTTGTAGGAAAGAGCCAAGTGTCAGTGTCATTATCCTGTATCCTGAGTGTCAGTGTACGTGGAGGGGGGCCTAGGTCCAAACTTTGCACCCGGGCCCATCAAACTCTAGTTACGCTACTGGGCAGTAGGGTTGGAGACTTTATGCAGAGAGGCAGTGTGGAGGAATATAATGAAAAGGAGCATTGGGGGGAATATTATGGAAAAGGGCAGTTTGGGGGGATATTTTGGAGAAGGGCAGTGTGTGGGGAAAAATATTATGGAGAATTGCAGTTTTGGGGGATCAATATTATGGAGAGGGGCAGTGTGGGGGAACAGTATTATGGAGAATGGCAATTTGGGGGATGATATTTTGTGCAGAATGGCAATATGGGGGACATTATGAAAAGGATATGTGTAGGAAGAAATATCATGGAGAAGAGCAATGTGGGGAGTATATTTTGTGCAGGGGAAGAGTAAGGGCAACTATTTATTTAGGGGCACAGCATGCAAGATATTTTTACCTATGCGGTATTATAATTATACTTTTATTTTTAAGCCACTATGGCTGGGTTATGCTGTTGAAGTTGTAGAAGAGGGAAGTCTGGAGAGATGAGCTCAGGTCATAATTGAAATCTCATCATGTAATCTGTACTGCATGCAAACAAAAGAGATAAGAACAACTCCAATCAGTAAAGGTGTCACCCATAGGGTACCTTTTTGCAAATCTTTGTTTGCAGTACTGAGTATGTCTCATCAATACTGTGGTTCCTGCATGGTCTGCAGTCTGATGATGGCTGGTAACAACAACTGGGAGTAACTCCTTACTATTGTTAAGGACGAACTTGAAGCTGTAGGTTCATTTGATACAATTTTATATGGACATACTGTGAGTTATAGGCTAATGTTATAAAATTGTATAAATGATCACTGTACTAAGCTTGATGCTGTATTCATGTAATGACTGTGATTCTCGTGCTGCATTCATTTACTGAAGGTGGTTCTGGCACTGCATTCATGTTGTGATGGTGGTTCTGGTGCTGCATTCATGTACTGATAGTGATCCTAGTGATTTTTTCATGTACTGACGGAGGTTCTGGCACTGCATTCATTTATTAATGGTGGTTCTGAAGCCGCATTCATGTACTGATGGTGGTTCTAATGCTGCAGTAATTTACTGAAAGTGATTCTGGTGCCACACTCATGTGCTGTTGGTGTTTCTGATCTTGTACACATGTAGAAATTCATAATGTGCTTCATGGCTATGTTGAAACTTAAAAATTCTCAAAATTTTAAGTTTTGAGATTATGAGGAGAATTTGTCAAGTTTCTGGTTCAAAAACTCAGTGTAAGATAGCATGTGCTCAAACTAATCTCCTGGAGCAGGAACTGAGCATAATCTCTACAAATCCACCTCAAATACTAAAAACTTGGTTCTGCTGATGTATTAATGTACTGATGGTGGTTCTGGTGATGTATTCATTAGAAAAAATTTGGGATTGGTTCAGTATGGCAATATAGCCCATGAACCAAAAAATGTTATGCACCCCTGTAATATAGTAAGAGCGGGGATCAATTTAGCCACACCATAAATATATGTAATGTAATTTATGTATATATGCTTCTTACCTGATAAAGTCATCAAAGTGGTCAGCTGATCATTACCCGTAGCTGACAAAAATGTAATAAAAATGTTATATTTTGTGAAGTTGCACAACTATTGGTAGTATTTCATATTCTGAAATTTCATGCATGTTTTGAAAGCTATTGTACAAAACAGATTTCAGCGAAATAATGTGGCTGCTTTAGGACTTGCTGAGGCATGAGCTGAATTACCAGCATATACTGTACATATTTTTTTACATAAATGTTTAACATTTTTCTCTTACCATGTACACCTCTTTTAATCATGAACAAATGTACAAGCAGTTAAGAGGAACTGGTCAGATATGTTCTTCTCTAAATCACTTTGGTGTTTCAGAGAAACATATGTTGAAAAAGTTGCCAGGGGTCTGTGTCTTGCTGACTTGTCTGATGCAGACCCCAGTTGGCTTCTCCATTTGTAAATCTCCCTGTATACAGTTGTGCTCAAACGTTTACATACCCCGGCAAATTTTTTGCTTTCGTGGCCTTTTTTTCAGAGAATATGAATGATAACATAAAAACTTTTTTTCCACTCAAGGTTAGTGGTGAAGCCATTTATTGTCAAACTACTGTGTTTTCTCTTTTTAAATCATAATAATATAATATTTATTCACTTATATAGCACCATAAATTCCATAGCACTTTACCTACATCAGCAACACTGTCCCCATTGGGGCTCACAACTAAATTTCCTATCAGTATGTCTTTGGAGAGTGGGAGAAAACATACACAAACACAGGGAGAACATACAAACTTTTTGCAGATGTTGTCCTTGGTGGGATTTGAACCCAGAACCCCAGCGCTGCAAGCCACCATGCCATCCCTTTAAGGCCAGGGCCACACGGGGACTAATATGATCCTCACATGACACTCGGCTCACGCTGGCAGCACAGCGGGAGCCGAGTGTCATGCGAGTGTCACTGCGACTGAGGTCCAACCATGCGATCGGACCTCAGCTGCATGGGGTGGGCTGGCTCAGAGGAGGGGCGGTCTGGCGCTGCGGTGGGGAGGGAGGGATTTATCTCCCTCTCTCCTCCGTTGCTGGCTATTGCCATTCTCGCCCTGCACTCACAGTACACCGGTGTACTGCGAGAGCATGTCCGATTTTTTTCTCGCCCCATAGACTTGAATGGGTGTGAGAGAAACAAGGATAGTGTGGCACCCTGGACTAGCCAGGTCGTCACAGGTACTGCAACACACACCCCCGACCTGAGACAGGCACATCAGCCAGACACAAAATCCTTGTTGCCTCCCTCCACGGTCTGATGTCTACACCAGGTGGGGCGGAGCCAGGCAGTTGGCCCCGCCCACTGAGGAGTTCACAGGCCTGGAGGCGGGAAAAGGAAGAAAGTGCAGTTAGGGAAGTGAAGGAGAGAGGATTGAAGTAGGAGTGGAGGAGTAAACTGGCCGTGTCCGGGTGTGTGGCCCGGGCACTAAGAGCAAGGTTGGCAGACGGTGGTGGCCGTCTGCAGGAGGGGCAGATCAACGCGGAACCGTAAGACTGGGGACGGGCGGTGGCCTGCCGGTACCGAACCTGGGAGCGAAGTGAAGCCAGCACACACAGGAAGGGCCTACGGACCCCGACCAGGCTTGGAGTCGCCATTAGAGGTCAAATCCATCAGTGACCGGAACCCCAGGGGTTTCCTAAGAGCCAAGACCCGATTGAAGGCAACCGTCCGACCAGAAAAAGGAAATACAGCTACCGCCACAGCTAGAGTTCCAAGGGCCAGAGCCTGCGGGCAAAAGGGCTCCTCCGGCACATATACACGCTGGGGAGCGGGTTACCGGTAGGAATCCATCGGGACCGAACATACACAAAGGTGCAGGGAAAGGCAGCCACCACCATCCGTCCGGGAGAAGCTACAGCAGCCAGCTGAAGGACCCGTCCATCCAGCCGTTTGGTTTACCAGAGACTTTGCGTACATTTGTGGCTGAGTGAGTACAACCGTGCCATCCGGCACCGCGCTGCGCAGTCCAGGCGACCCTGCACCTTGCCAACCCTTCCTCCCCATCACCTCACCGGGCCCTGGGACCACCAACCCCTACCCACGGAGGGGGAAAACAACATCCCAGCTGCTCCCTACCATCGCTCCCGGGATCCCCGTCACCAGCAGCGGTGGTGCCCCAACCTCACCACAACCCGTGGGTGGCGTCACGGACTAAATCCCCAAACCCAAACTACCCCTTTCACTCACGGGCGAGGAGCGCCGCTCGAGTCCCCGGATCCGGCCCACCGCTCGAGCCACCGAGCAGCAGCAGCAGCAGTGCCGGACCCGAGCGTTAGCGAGCGCAGCGCCCCGCCACCCGCGACAATAGCATTACACATGCAGCATGCTGTGATTGTTTTCTCGGTCCGATTAGGCCAATATTGGTCCGAGTGGAATGTAAGGTTTTATCGCATTCCACTCACTCCGATTTTCATGCCGTGTGTCTTAGGCCTTAAAGTAGAAGTTGTAAAAAT
Source organism: Anomaloglossus baeobatrachus (assembly GCF_048569485.1). Lineage (NCBI taxonomy): Eukaryota > Metazoa > Chordata > Amphibia > Anura > Aromobatidae > Anomaloglossus > Anomaloglossus baeobatrachus. The sequence goes on along the minus strand of NC_134358.1, from coordinate 229,779,000 downwards.
CAAGACATAAAGCACAAGATCATATAAAAGTCTGTAATTTATCAAAGAATTTGCAGAACAATACTAATACAGTATATGTGGGAAAACTCATTCATGTGAAAAAACTACTGCGCCCTCTAGTGATTCTGACTTCAGAGAGATTAATCAAGACTGACATTTTATATGGCAGTCTCGATACAAAGTGGGCTAGAATGAGAAGTACCAAATTCATTAAGAGGTTTATGCTCCATTGAATTCGGCACATCTTTTACCAGTCATATGCCAGCATCAAGAAATTTCTGAAGAGCCCAGAAGAAAAGATTGTTGATGTTTATCATGCTTGAAAGATTACAAAACCATGTCTGAAAAGTTTGCACTTTACCAATGTACGGCGGTCACAGATCGTGGTCAAATAGAGGAAATTCAGCACTATTGTTACTCTCCTCTGAAATGATCAACCAACAAAGATCACAAAAAAAAGAATTGATTAGAAGCCAATAAATTAGTATTTCAGATATAGCTTTTTTCAGTAAAGACTGAAGAAAATTTATCAATCTTCAGTGGCACTGAAATGTTGAATATTTTTTTGCTGTAGGAATACGTCATCAGAAAATGACCCATGTTTATATAATACAAGTTTTTTTGATGTATCCTTTTTTAATTAGTGACATTTTTCAATATCTATATTAAAACATACAAAAATCTTGCATTTCCACATTGGCCTCCAGGCATTTAATTTGTCTCAGACTCACACTTCCTGTTTTTTTACAAGATGATTTTTCAGCAATTTCATTATCATCACTGAAAGAATCACAATGAGTTTTTCCTCTTCCCCCTCTCCTAGTTCCATAGAATTTTATCAGTAGTAACTGCCATCTCCTATCTTAGTAATGTAACAATCTGTCTTCAGTGAATACAGATTTTACCTGTGAATTGAGAATTTTAAGAATAAATGATCAGTCCCAGTAGAGAAAGAAGCATTTTTCTCTCTTGAGATATATTACAAAGTTACTTATTTTCACGTTTTAATTTTAATTTCATAAATCAATAATACAACAGTTACTCTTTAAATTTTTTTTTTTTAATTCTATTGAACTTAAGGCCGCTTTACACGCAACAACATCGCTAACGAGATATCACTGGGGTCACGAAATTCATGACGCACATCCGGCGTCATTAGCACGTCATTGCGTGTGACACCTACAAGCGACCGCTAACGATCGCAAAATTGTGAAAAATCATTGATCGTTGACACGTCGTTCATTTCCCAAATATCGTTGCTCATTTTGGACGCAGGTTGTTCGTCGTTCCTGAGGCAGCACACATCGTTACGTGTGACACCCCAGGAATGACGAACAACAGCTTTCCTGCGTCCTCCGGCAACGAGGTTGGAGTGCCGTGAATGCGGCTGCTCTCCGCCCCTCCGCTTCTATTGGTGGCCCGCTGATTGACGTCGCTGTGACGCCGCATGAACCACCCCCTTAAAAAAGAGGTTGTTTGCCGCCCACAGCGACGTCACTAGGAAGGTAAGTCCGTTTGACGCATCCTAGCGACATTGGTCGCCACGGGCAGCGATTTGCAAGCAGCCCTTACCCTCAATTCAATAATAAAATCAGAATTTACAAGAATAAAACTAAGCTTTAAATTAGTTTGTACGTGAGACCAAATTTTGTCTTCTAAGAATGTGTATAATAAAAGTAGAATTGGTGTGCGCTCGTGGTCCGGGTAGGAAGTGCAATTTGAGTGGGGTGTGTAACTCCAGAAATCTCAGTTCTAGAAACTCTCTGCACAATTCCTTATCAGTTGCAGAATGATAGTTACTTATTGTGATTAGTGATGAGCGAGCACTAAAATGCTCTAGTGCTCACTCCTTGAATCGAACAGGTCGGACGTTCGGACGGGCTTGATTCAGGTAACAAGTATAATGGAAGTCAATGGGAAACTCAAGCACTGTTCTGGAAGACCCTACCAAGAGGGCTGGGGGCAGAAGAATCGCTGAAATGGATGGAAACAGTGCTGAAATTGAATGGGAATAGAATAGGGAAGATCCATGGATGTATCGCTGACTCCCAGGTTGCTGCTGGGAACAATATTGTTAAGGCCCCGTCACACTAAGCAACATCGCTAGCAACATCGCTGCTAACTAAGAACTTTTGTGACGTTGCTAGCGATGTTGCTGTGTGTGACATCCAGCAACAACCTGGCCCCTGCTGTGAGGTCGTTGGTTGTTGCTGAATGTCCTGGGCCATTTTTTAGTTGTTGCTGTCCCGCTGTGAAGCACAGATCGCTGTGTGTGACAGCGAGACAGCAACAACAAAATGTGCAGGCAGCAGGAGCCGGCTTCTGCGGAGGCTGGTAACCACAGTAAATGTCGCGGGCGGGGAGGAGGGTGTCAGCACACTACGCTCACCCCCTTCTGCTCGGGTCTGGCGGCTGCTGCTCAGTGGTGGCTCGAGCGGTGGGCCGGATCCCGGGGGCTTCTCGAGCGGCACTCCTCGCCCGTGAGTGAAAGGGGATTGTTGGGTGTGGGGATGATTATTGTCCGTGACGCCACCCACGGTTGTGGTGATTCCACCACCGCTGCTCTATACGGGGCTCCCGGGGATGGTGATGCGGAGCAGCCAGGTGTAGTGTTGCCCCTCCGTGGGTAGGGGTTGGTGATCCCGGGGCCCGGTGATGGAGGTGGAGGTGCAAGGCCTGGTGGGCGCAGGGACGCGGGGGCAGCGCTGTGCCTTGCGGCACTGTGGTACTCACTCAGCCTGAGACGTGGACACAGTTTTTACGGTAAACCATACGGCTGGATAGACGGTCCCACGGACGGCTGCACTTGCTCTCCCAGTAGGTGACGGTGATGTCCCTTTTCCTTGCACCTTGGTGTACTTGTTGGTTGCGATGGGTCCCCACCGGTAACCCGCTCCCCGGCTTCAAGCTGGACCGGGGGAGCTCTACTCTTTGCCCGCAGGCGCTGGCCCTAAGAAACAGGTGCCTTGGCGGGTGGCGGTGTCTCTTCTATACTGGCTGGGCGGTTGCCTTCAATCGGGACTTGGTTGTTGGGGGATCTACGTCCCCTTCACTGACGGATTCGGCAAATTGTGGCGACTCCAAGCCTTGCCGGGGTCCGAGAGGCCCCTGCCCTGGTGCTGACTGTCCTTCGGAACACTGCTCCAGACCGCCGGGCACACAGCCAACGGGGTCCTTCCAGGAACTTCCAAACGGTCCCCCTCCAGACAGTCACCGCCATTGCTGACCTTGCTGACCTGGTCCTACACAAAGCTGGACCCTTCAGGCTTTCCTCCTTTCCCACTTTTCTACTTTCACTACTTTCACTTAGCTGTTTACTCAAGCTCGTCCCTGAGCTTTCTGCCTGGTTTCTCCCGCCTCCAGAGCTGTGTCCTCCTTGGTGGGCGGAGCCAACCGCCTGGCCCACCCCCTGGTGTGAATCATCAGCCTCTGGAGGAAGGCAACAAGGATTTGTGGTTAGCTGTGGTGTTCCTAACTGGGATGTAGGGTGTGGTGGTGTGTGACCTGTGTCCCCTGGCTTGCCCAGGGCGACACATTCCCCCTTAGCAAAATGCAGACCGTCCGCGGGCTGCCGTCCAACACCGGTTTTATTTTTCTGAAAAAGATAACATATAAAATATAACATATTTACATTTTTAATAATAACTCTTCCCAAGACGGGAGGCACATTTCTTTAACGTTGCAAACGGTTTACGGTTACGGTTTCCGCTCTCTCCCACCCAAGCAACCTGGCCCTGATGCTGCCCCTAAAGCCCAGGCAGCACCCCTTGACCCACAGTCCAGCACACGGTACCCGAGCGGGATCTGTCCTTGCCCTCCAGAGGGTAGCCACCGGTTCCTTTGGTGGCTGGGCCCCGGCCTGCTCTGCTCAGGGCCCTCCCTCCAACCTGCCTCTCCGGAGGCGGCATTGCGGAAACGGTAACGGCAAACAACATATTTTCAAGCCACTTAACGTTTGTGGTTGCTCTGCAAGTTCATGGGCTTGTCCATGGATAGTTCCCATGCAAAACTTTTAAACGGTCCCCACGGGGACAACGGTGCCGGCTCCGGCCGGTTGCAAATCACGGTAATCAGGTAATGTACTCGGTCATCATTTTCTTATCATTTTCAGCAACTTTCAAACTTTTCAAACTAACAACCACTCCTTCACATTTGCGGACCCTCTGTTACTCATAGAACGGTCTCCCTGTACCTAAGTGGGGGTCTACCTAGGTTGGAACGGGTGGACCTTCAGGGCCCGGTGTCAGTGTTGCTAGACAGTGGGGTAGAGGGAACAATCGGTTCCTCCTCCCTGCTATAGTGTGGAGCAGGCGGAGGTGTAGGGGGGCTGGGTACAGGTTCATCCCTGGGCACTGGCACTGGTTCTGGCTCACGGTTAACCGCTTCCACTACTTCTTCATCCATGGGTTGTGGGAACAGTATCACTGGAAGAATCACCGCGCCGTTCTGTGTAGGCCAGTTTGCTGGGAAGTCACCCATTACAGTGTGGATTACCTCTGCTGCCTTCTCCACTGGTGGAGGAACCGGTACTTCAGCCTCTGCCTTCAACGCTGGGGGGCATTTTTTTAGATGGTCCCGGGAAACTGTGGTCAGGGTGCCCCCTTGGTCACGACTGATCTGGTAGGTCTTCCCATCTCCCCATTCTGTGGGTTGTATGACGTAAGGGACTTGCTCCCACTGATCATCCAGCTTGTGGGCTTTTCTCTTCCGTTTCAGCACCACATCTCCTGGCTGGAAAGGACCTGCGGGCGCCTTCTGATTGAACCGGTGCTCTTGCTGTTCTCGACTTCGACTGAGGTTTTTCTCCACATACTCCTGGATTTGCCGGTACTGTGCCCTCCTCCGACTTTCCCACTCCGCCGTTGAAGGGAGTGCTTCCGGGGCCTCCAACCCCATCTCCAGATCCACCGGCAGGCGGCCAGGCCGAGCCCTCATCAGATACGCTGGGGTGCACTTCGTCGAGCTAGACGGGATATTATTGTACATGTCGACCAAGTCGGGTAACTTTTCCGGCCACATGTTCCGTTCTTCCAGCGGTAGCGTCTTGAGGAGCCCCAGGACCAAGTGGTTCATTTTATCGCACATGCCGTTGGTTTGGGCGTGGTACGGAGTGGTCCGGATCTTCTTGCAGCTGTACAACTGGCAGAATTCGTGGAACACCTCTGCTTCAAAAGCCGGGCCTTGGTCAGTCAGCACCTTTTCGGGGTACCCATGGGGTCGGCAAAAATAAGCCTGGAACGCTCGAGCAGCAGTTCGACCAGTCAGGTCCTTAACGGGGACTACCACCATAAATCTTGAGTAGTGGTCTACCATGGTCAATGCGTAGGTGTACCCACTTTGGCTAGGGGTGAGCTTGACATGGTCTAGGGCGACCAGCTCCAGCGGCTGATGGGTGACTATGGGATGTAACGGTGCCCTCTGGCTAGTCTCGTCCTTTCTCCTCAGCGTACAAGGACCACACTCTCGGCACCAGGCTTCCACCGATTCACGCATCCCACTCCAATAGAACCGCTCCCTCAACAGCATCTCCAGCTTCTTCCACCCGAAGTGGCCAGCACCATCATGGTATGCCCGCAGGACAGTAGCGACATCAGCTTGAGGAACGACCAACTGGCATATTTTCTCATGGGTCTTCGGGTTGATCAGCTCACGGTACAGCCTCCCTTGGTGTAGGTAAAGCCGTTTCCGTTCTTTCCACAAGCGTTGGGCTTCGGCTGGAGCGGCAGGGTCTATTCCCATAGCACCATGTTCCACCAGAGTCTTGACAAGGCGGTCAGCCGGCGCTTGGTCCTGGGCGTCCTGCCACTCTTGACTGGGCCGCGGGTCCAGATCCACCCTTTGCTGACATACTTGTACCCTCTCAGTAGGCGGCTGGTGAAACGCAGGCAACTCGATCTCCTCGAGGTCGTCATCCTCGCACCCCTCTTCTGACAAATGGGGCATCCGGGAGAGTGCATCAGCATTTATGTTGACACGACCAGCTCAGTACTTTATGGTGAAATCATAGTTGGCTAGCCGGGCTACCCACCGCTGCTCCAGCGCGCCCAACTTGGCCGTGTTCAGGTGAGTCAGCGGATTGTTGGCCGTAAACGCGGTGAATGTTGCTGCCGCCAAGTAGTGGCGGAACCGCTCCGTGATAGCCCACACCAACGCCAATAGCTCGAGCTTGAAGGAGCTATAGTTCTCAGGGTTCCTTTCGGTCGGCCGGAGTTTTCGGCTAGCGTAGGCAATCACCTTCTCCTTTCCATCCTGGACCTGGGATAGGACCGCTCCTAGCCCCATGTTACTGGCGTCCGTGTGGAGGATGAACGGGCGCCCATAATCAGGGTACGCCAGGACCTCTTCTCCGGTCAAGGCCGCCTTCAACTGGCAAAAGGACTCCTCATGCTTGTCCTCCCACGACAGTGGGGCTCCAATGGGTCTACCATCTTTGGTCTGTCCCACGAGGAGGTCTTGCATGGGGGCAGCCATCTTCGTGTACCCCTTTATAAAGCGCCGATAGTACCCCACCAGACCCAGAAACTGCCTTACTTCCCTCACTGTAGTTGGTCTCGGCCAGCTCTGGATGGCAGTAATCTTCTCAGGGTTGGGGGCGACACCATCCGCACTCACCACATGCCCTAGATACTGCACCCTGGGTTTCAGCAGGTGGCATTTTGAGGGCTTCAATTTCATCCCGTACTTGGCAAGGGACGCGAACACCTCGGCCATGTGCTCCAGATGGGCTTCATACGTCTGGGAATAAACAATCACATCATCCAAGTACAGCAGGACGGTCTCGAAGTTTAAATGTCCCAGACAGCACTCCATCAACCGTTGGAAGGTCCCGGGGGCGTTGCACAGCCCAAACGGCATGCTATTGAATTCGCAGAGCCCCATCGGGGTGGTGAAGGCGGTCTTCTCCCGGTCCTCTGGGGCCACGGCCACTTGCCAGTATCCGCTGGTGAGGTCAAGGGTCGAGAAGTAGTTTGCAGTTCTCAGTGCAGCCAATGACTCTTCAATACGAGGTAATGGATAGGCATCTTTATGGGTTATCTGGTTGATCTTCGGTAGTCCACACACATCCGCATGGTACCATCCTTCTTCTTGACCAGTACCAACGGAGCGGCCCAGGGACTACAGCTGTCCCGAATAACCCCTGCCTCCTTCATATTCCTCAACATATCTTTGGCACACTGGAATAGGTCTATACCTCTCTTTGATAGGGGGATGTTCACCTGTGGGAATGTGGTGTTGGACCCCCTTGATCTGCCCAAAGTCTAGGGGGTGCTTACTGAAAACCTGTTCGTACTCCTGCCCACCACCTGTGTACCCCTGCCCGGTGATGTGTAGGGGTATCATCAGTGCCTACATGTAGCTGTTGGTGCCACTCCTTTGTGTCCCCCTGGGGTGGGGAAGTGCTGGTGGTAGGTGGGAGTGTGGATGGACTGGCTTCATGGATAGTGTGAGGGTCCAGGGTGAGTAGCTTGGCAATGGTGGCATACCGGGGGAGCCTGACTTCTTCCTCCCCACAGTTCAACACTCTCACAGGCACTCTCCCCTTTCTTCACATCCACCACCCCTCGTGCGGCCATTACAGTGGGCCAGTGCTCGGAAGGCATGGGCTCCATCATCGCAGGGTAGTCACGCCCCTGAGGCCCTACTGCTGCCCTACACCAGATCATCATCTCACTCCTAGGGGGCACAGTCAATGGAGCAACATCCATCACTCTCACTCCACCAATCTCCCCTCCTGTTGAGCTTACATGCTGGCGGTACATCAGAGCCCGGATCTCACGCTGCACAGCTCTCTGCCGGCTTCCCGCTGCTGTGGCGGCCAGCTGTTGCAATAGGGTCAACACATCAGCCATGCAGTGTTCCATCACATTGGTTCCCAGCACTATTTTCGGGTTATGATCACTGGGTTCATTCATGATCACAATCATACCCTGGTGTTGCAGTTCAGCTTGCCCCACTGTCATAGCCACTTGTTTATACCCCACCTGGGTCAATGGAAGTCCATTAGCGGCAATCATTGTTATACTATTGTCTGGAGGCGCCAGCTCGTCTATGGCCCAATACCGCTGGTACAACGTGTACGGTATGGTAGTTACCTGTGATCCAGTGTCCAAGAGAGCCATCACTGGTATGCCGTCCACAGCCACGGGGATGATGGGGCGGGCCCCGATATATCGGTCTCGCCAGTCCGGGGGGCCACGATGTTCTACTCCTGAGGATTGGCCCGGGGCCCCAGGGGTTGCTCGTTTAACGGGCACTGTCGGAAGTAATGGCCCGGCTTACGGCACTTGTAGCAGATTGGAGGTCTGCTCCGCGGGTTGTTAGCACTTCTCCGCTGCATCCAGGGAACATCCTCGGGACTGTCAGCAAGCTGTATCTGCGCTGGAGGCTGAGATCTGGTCAGAGGTTGCAGTGCAGCAAGGATTTTGGCAAGGTCTCCGTCCATGCGACGGACCTGGGCTGCCAGCTCTTCTACTGTGCTGCTCGGGGCTGCAGGTATTAGAGAGGTCGGTTTGGCTGAGGCCGCCACAACGGGAGCTGTCTCGACGGGCCATGGGACGGGTTCCAGAACTTCAGCAGCTGGAGGCTGTAGTGCTTTGATAGCCCGCTCCTTTAACACAGCAAAGTCCACATCAGGGTGTTCTAGGGCCCAGAGCCGGAGTTGTTTACGATCCTCAGGGGACCTCATCCCCTGCGCAAATTGCTCCACTAACATCTTGTTGCTATCCGCCTCATTAATAGAGTTCACCCGCTTCAGCGTGCGGAGGGTGGTCTGCAGACGTAGAGCATAGTCCCGAATGCTATCCCCAGCTCGTTGCCGGCACTGGTAAAACTGCATCCTCAGCTCAGCTTCAGTCCGGGTCTCGAAGGCAGTCTGTAGCTTCTCAAAGATGGTGGCTACAGAGAGCCGGTCCCCCTCGGCCCAGGTCTCCGCTTCCTGCTCCGCCGCACCGGTTAACTGGCCTAGCACTATCGCTGCACGTTGCTTATCAGTCAGGGGGTACAGCTCTAGCAACGGGTTAAGCTTTTTCCGGAAAGCCTGTAGGGCGTCCGGTTTCCCATCATACTGCGGTAGCCAGGCAGCTCCGGGCGCATAGGGCAAGGAAAACGGCATGACCTGAGCAAGCGCGGGGGCCGCGGCACCTCCCGCCGGTACGGCCGGGACCTGGGCAGGCCCATTCCCATCCGCGGGTGCCGCTGCGGCTGCGACCACCGCTCCTCCAGCGGCTCCGTCGGGCGCAGACATCTTGTTTCCGTCCCCCTTAGCTCTTTCCGGCCCCTCCTGTCCCGGGGCGGGGTTTTGGCCTTCGCGCCTTCACTACTCGAGAAGACGCTCGAGCGGGAACTTTTCGCGCCAAAGATGGCGGCTTCTGAAGTTTTCCTGCCGGATACCTCCGGCGGTAACAAGGCGCACCTCTACCAGACGGCAGAGCGGTAAGATCCTGTTCGTGACGCCAAGTTGTCGCGGGCGGGGAGGAGGGTGTCTGCACGCTATGCTCACCCCCTTCTGCTCGGGTCCGGCAGCTGCTGCTCAGTGGTGGCTCGAGCGGTGGGCCGGATCCCGGGGGCTTCTCGAGCGGCACTCCTCGCCCGTGAATGAAAGGGGATTGTTGGGTGTGGGGATGATTATTGTCCGTGACGCCACCCACGGTTGTGGTGATTCCACCACCGCTGCTCTATACGGGGCTCCCGGGGATGGTGATGCGGAGCAGCCAGGTGTTGTGTTGCCCCTCCGTGGGTAGGGGTTGGTGATCCCGGGGCCCGGTGATGGAGGTGGAGGTGCAGGGCCTGGTGGGCGCAGGGACGCGGGGGCAGCGCTGTGCCTTGCGGCACTGTGGTACTCACTCAGCCTGAGACGTGGACACAGTTTTTACGGTAAACCATACGGCTGGATAGACGGTCCCACGGACGGCTGCACTTGCTCTCCCAGTAGGTGACGGTGATGTCCCTTTTCCTTGCACCTTGGTGTACTTGTTGGTTGCGATGGGTCCCCACCGGTAACCCGCTCCCCGGCTTCAAGCTGGACCGGGGGAGCTCTACTCTTTGCCCGCAGGCGCTGGCCCTAAGAAACAGGTGCCTTGGCGGTGGCGGTGTCTCTTCTATACTGGCTGGGCGGTTGCCTTCAATCGGGACTTGGTTGTTGGGGGATCTACGTCCCCTTCACTGACGGATTCGGCAAATTGTGGCGACTCCAAGCCTTGCCGGGGTCCGAGAGGCCCCTGCCCTGGTGCTGACTGTCCTTCGGAACACTGCTCCAGACCGCCGGGCACACAGCCAACGGGGTCCTTCCAGGAACGTCCAAACGGTCCCCCTCCAGACAGTCACCGCCGTTGCTGACCTTGCTGACCTGGTCCTACACAAAGCTGGACCCTTCAGGCTTTCCTCCTTTCCCACTTTTCTACTTTCACTACTTTCACTTAGCTGTTTACTCAAGCTCGTCCCTGAGCTTTCTGCCTGGTTTCTCCCGCCTCCAGAGCTGTGTCCTCCTTGGTGGGCGGAGCCAACCGCCTGGCCCACCCCCTGGTGTGAATCATCAGCTTCTGGAGGAAGGCAACAAGGATTTGTGGTTAGCTGTGGTGTTCCTAACTGGGATGTAGGGTGTGGTGGTGTGTGACCTGTGTCCCCTGGCTTGCCCAGGGCGACACATAAACATCGGGTAACCAAGAAGCCCTGTCCTTGGTTACCCGATATTTACCTTTGTTACCAGCCTCCGCCGCTCTCACTGTCAGTGCCGGCTCCTGCTCTGTGCACATGTAGCTGCAGGACACATCGGGTTAATTAACCCGATGTGTGCTGTAGCTAGGAGAGCAGGGAGCCAGTGCTAAGCAGTGTGCGCTGCTCCCTGCTCTGTGCACATTTAGCTGCAGCACACATCGGGTAATTAACCCGATGTGTGCTGTACTAGGAGAGCAGGGAGCCAGCGCTCAGTGTGCGCTGCTCCCTGCTCTCTGCACGTGCAGCTCCGTGCGCTGGTAACCAAGGTAAATATCGGGTTGGTTACGCGGCGCTGGGGGCTGGTCACTGGTTGCTGGTGAGCTCACCAGCAACTCGTGTAGCGACGCTCCAGCGATCCCTGCCAGGTCAGGTTGCTGGTGGGATCGCTGGAGCGTCGCAGTGTGACATCTCACCAGCAACCTCCTAGCAACTTACCAGCGATCCCTATCGTTGTTGGGATCGCTGGTAAGTTGTTTAGTGTGACTGGACCTTTAGAGTATGAGGCTGTTTGCACTTTTAGCAAATTTTTTTGTGAATTTGTGAGTGAAGATTTGTCATAAAACCTGCAGGGAATCCTGATGCCAGCAATGTTATTGAAAATCCTGAAGTGTTATCCACACGATGTTTATTTGAGTCTTGCAGATTTGGTGCAAAAAAATAATCTGCAGTATGTCAATTTTTTGCACCCATTGACTTCAATGAAGTCGGTTAAAAATGGTATAAAAATGAAGGTGAAAAACGCATGCAAAACCGCATTGAAAGTGAGGCAAATAAGGAAGTGCCAGGAAGGAGATGCAGAGCAGGGCAGGGACGGCAGCAAAACAATATCAACAGGGGTATCATGCGACTCTCGCTCAACATTTTAAGAGTGTCATCAGGCCACCCTTGCTCTGAATTTTAACAGGGTAAATGAGTGGCCCATCTTCAACATTTTGGGGGGGTTATCAGTGTGTATCAGTTCCTCTTCCTTCTCAATTTTGTCAGTTCTTACATTGTATGAGTAGGCTTTGTGAGTTTCCGAGTCCTTCCTTCATAAATTAAACAGTATGAGTCTGACCATGTCACACACACCACATGCCCAGAAAAGGTAATGAAATGTTAAAATTACATTTATTGGTGTAGTTTTATTTCCCATTCTACTATATCATCTACTGTAGTCATAGGCAAAGGGAAAATACACTAAGAGAGAGATGGTTCAGCTTTTAAGGGGTGGAGGAGGTGTTATTTTTCTCTTCTTAATTTTGCCTTATATACAAGTATATAAACAAAAATGTTTCCTAACATTTTATCCTGTAAAATCCAATTTATCTGCGGTTTTGTATGTTTTATTGTCCGTCCGTAAAAGAGTAAAGGCCCTGTCACACACAGAGATAAATCTTTGGCAGATCTGTGGTTGCAGTGAAATCATGGACATATTGTTCCATTTGTGCAAAGCCACAAACCTGGCACTGATTGTCCACAATTTCACTGCAACCACAGATCTGCCGCAGATTTATCTCTGTGTGTGACAGGGCCTTAAGGCAATAATCCCTGCCTATATGCCTGCTCTAATCCCAAACTATCTCTCCTCCAGCAGTTATTCCTACAGTAAATGCAAGTAACAGCAGTTTTACTCTAAGGGTGGTGTCACACACAGCGACGACGACAACGACGTCGCTGCTACGTCACCATTTTCTGTGACGTTGCAGCGACGTCTCGTCGCTGTCGCTGTGTGTGACATCCAGCAACAAGCTGGCCCCTGCTGTGAGGTCGCCGGTCGTTGCTGAATGTCCAGCTTCATTTTTTGGTCGTCGCTCTCCCGCTGTGACGCACCCATCGCTATGTGTGACAGCGAGAGAGCGACGAAATGAAGCGAGCAGGGAGCAGGAGCTGGCGTCTGGCAGCTGCGGTAACCTGTAACCAGGGTAAACATCGGGTAACCAAGGGAAGACCTTTCCCTGGTTACCCGATATTTACCTTCGTTACCAGCGTCCGCCGCTCTCACGCTGCCAGTGCTGCCGGCTCCCTGCTCTTTGTACATGTAGCTGCAGTACACATCGGGTAATTAACCTGATGTGTACTGTAGCTAGGAGTGGAGGGAGCCAGCGCTAAGCAGTGTGCGCAGCTCCCTGCTCTCTGCACATGTAGCACAGCGACGCGTGTCGTTATGATCGCTGCTGCTTCTGCTGTGTTTGACAGCTAAGCAGCAATCATAACAGCGACTTACAAGGTCGCTGTTACGTCACAGAAAATGGTGATGTAACAGCGACGTCGTTGTCACTGTCGCTATGTGTGAACCCAGCTTAAGAAAGGACAGGAATTAGCTCTGAAAAGGACTCCAATGGGTTCTCTGGTGTCTGGGATTAACACAGGCAGACACAGATGTCAACTTGCTGTGTGCTGATTCATAGGCAAGGTAGCAAGAATTACTCTCTGCTAGTCTGCTTTATTGGCTCTTATGATCATATGTGGTGAGGAAACCAATCACATCTGCTCCACTCCTATTTTTTGTTGGATGAAATCTTCTACCTATGCCAGGTATAGGTTATCCTGTGTTGATATATAAGCTTGTGTTTTTGTTGGAGGATGGGTTTTTCGGGCGGACGGGCTGGTTGCAGCAGCCATATAACTATAGAAGGAATGGAAGGCTATAAAACCTGCCTATATGCCTGATCTAATCTAAAACTCTCCCTCCTCCACCCGCTATCCTTACCCTAAACACAGGTAACATTGGTTTTACTTGACTAAAGGACAATAATTATCCCTGAAAAGGACTTTTTGGTTTTAGGTTTCAGCAGCAATATAAGTATAGAAGGACTGTAAGGGGCACTTTGCACACTGCGACATCGCAGGTGCGATGTCGGTGGGGTCAAATTGAAAATGACGCACTTCCGGCATCGCATGCGACATCGCAGTGTGTAAAGGCTGGATGATACGATTAACGAGCGCAAAAGCGTCGTAATCGTATCATCGGTATAGCGTCGGCGTAATTCATAATTACGCTGACGCAATGGTCCGATGTTGTTCCTCGCTCCTGCGGCAGCACACATCGCTGTGTGTGAAGTCGCAGGAGCGAGGAACGTCTCCTACCGGCCTCACTGCGGCTTCTGTAGGATATGCGGAAGGAAGGAGGTGGGCAGGATGTTTACATCCTGCTCATCTCCGCCCCTCCGCTCTGATTGGCCGCCTGCCGTGTGACGTCGCAGTGACGCCGCACGACCCGCCCCCTTAACAAGGAGGCGGGTCGCCGGCCACAGGGACGTCGCACGGCAGGTGAGTGTGTGTGTGAAGCTGGCGTAGCGATAACTTTCGCTACGCCAGCTATCACCACATATCGCTGCTGCGACGGGGGCGGGCACTATCGCACTCGGCATCGCAGCATCGGCCTGCGATGTCGTAGTGTGCAAAGCCCGCCTAAGGCAATAAATCCTGTTTATAAGCCTGCTCTAATCTAAGCTGTACCTCCTCCTTCAGCTATCCCTACATGCAATGAAATTGACAGATGTTTTACTAGAATTAAAGAAAGTAATTAGCTTTGAAAATGACTTTTGGTTTTAGGTTGCAGCTGGAGTACAAGTACAGAAGGACTGTAAGCCAATAAATCCTGCCTATATGCCTGCTCTAATCCAAAAATATCCCTTTTCCAGCAGCTATCCATACACTAAATGCAGGTAACAGTGGTTTTACTTGAATAAAGGACAGTAATATAAGTATAGAAGGACTGTATGGCAATACATCCTGCCTATATGCCTGCTTTAACCTAAGCTCTCCCTCCTCCAGCAGCTATTCCTACACTCAATGCAGAGAACAGCGGTTTTACTAAAATATAGGCCCTTAATTAGCCCTGAAAAGGACTTTTGGTTTTAGGTTGCAGCAGTATAAGTATAGAAGGACTGTAAGGTAATAAACCTTCCTATATGCCTGCTCTAATCTAAGCTATCCCTCCTAGATCAACTCTCCCTGAACTGCAATGTGAGGAGCATTGCATCCCCAGGTCATATATAAGACCTGATGACGCAATGCGGCTGGCCAATCACAGTAATGCCAGTAGCTAACATGGCTACAGCATTATCGTGTATGGCAGGCAATCCCCACATGTTGATTGGCTGTGAATGAGCCGCAAAACATAGTGCAGGGACTCAAGAAGCATAATAAATAATGTGTAGTGATTAAAAAATAACTCACCTAGTGCTGTACAGATCTAGTCTACTGTTCACACAAAGATTGATGATGCTATTCCTAAAATACATTAGCAGTAATTTTGTGAAACAGATTTTTTCATATCTATAAACAATATTGAGATGCTCACACTTCAGAACACTGATTTTATAATTAGCAAAAACAATACTAATCAACTTTACAGGCATTATATTTTACTCTCTAAAAGCAATTATAGATGTGTATACACAATTTGGCTATTTTCTACTCTTGGTTGCTTTCAGTTAACAATAAAATGTTCTTTTTTGTATCTAAACTCACAGTGCACATAATGCATTTTAATGATTAGTATAAAATTATACAATCACAATCACTGAAGTTGCAAGACCAAGGAGGAAACGTTGTGGAATTATGAAATTAACAGGATCAATAGTCATGTGAAACAAAATGTAATTTATTTTCTATTTATTTGGGATTGAGTATGAGCACCATTTGCAGAAATAAATGCATTGACACGCCTTGACATGCTATTAATGAGGTTAGTAATGTATGTCTGACTGATGTTCTGCCAGGATGAATGCACCTTGACACTTAAATCATCAATATCCACTGCTCGCAGTTCCCTTTGCGATTGTTGAGCAAGATGTACTTGATGTCACGGAGATACTGCAGGCCATGGTAGCACAGGCAATCTATAGTCTAGCATTGCAGTGTTTGAACAAATCGCCATACCACTGGTTCCACAACTGATCCATTCTGTACTGCAAGTGAAATTGGATGTCACATACCAAGCCTTAAGGCCAGTGGCGTAGCAACAGAAAGCCATGGAACCCATAGGGTGGAGGGGCGACATGACTAGAGGGAAGGGAAGGAGTGATGGGGTTAATGGAAACAGGAATGGTTTGTTTATAAGGCAGAATAGAGGGATTGGTGGGTAGGAGGAGTTCCCTGGAGGAAGAGGTGGGACAGTTGAGGGGTGTAAGTAAAGGACTTTGACTTACCCCCTCTCTCTTGACTTCCGGATATGGAACGATCACAAGAGATTTGATGTCTTTTGGTTCTCCAAGGTCCTGAGGAAGGGAGCAGAGCTCCTGAAACGCGTAGACCTATGCCAATAAAGATACGTTAATCCTACGGTTCCAGAAGTGATCTTTGGCGCGGTATTATCACCCTTCTCCATTTCTCTCTGTTAAATAGATCAAGAATGAGTGCAGACAATACGGATCATGGACCGTTATTTGGTTGAGCTCTCGTAAGTTCCGACACAGCGGTAAGCCCTCTCTTTCTTTTTAACAAAGTAGAATCAAGCAGCCATCAGCGATAGAGATTAATTAATGTGCCCCTTTGCTAAACTCTCCATTATGTACCCTTTGAGTGCTGATCTCTCAGGACTGGACTAGGTGAAGTCATAAGGACTATGTGGCGGCAAATCCTGACATCCCTATCTGAGAACACATCACTAAAATTAGAGAGCTGACCAGGAAGGCTAGTAGTAACCACCAAAATACAGGTTTCTAGACAGTGGTTTTTACAATATGTGCTCCACTTTATTATTTCTTGGGTTTTCAAGTCAACAATGGGGTTATGTAAAGCTCAAAGTAGAAACAATAAATCCCGGTACATGTTAATTCAGCAAACCAAAAGCCTTTATTGCAGCTCACACCTGGACCTGTCAACCCTCCAAAGGCTTCAACAGCTGTCTATTAATTACTAACCCTTGGGCTTGATGGCAGCTGTCAATTCACAGCTGACATTAACCCCAAAAATATTACCCTGATTGCCACCATACCAGGGCAATTAGGAAGAGTTGGGCAAAGCTAAAGGATGCGCCATGTCTGGGGCAGCTATGGGCTGCTATTTTTAGAATGGGAAGGGCCAAATAACCATGGGCATTACCAGCCTGCTAATACTAGCCCTCAGCTGTCTGTTTTACCTTGGCTGATTATCAAAAACATGGAGGGGGCACAACCTTTTTTAGAATTATTTAAATAAAAAATAAAAAAAACTTTGTGGGATCCCTTCTATTTTTGATCACCAGCCAAAGTAAAGCAGACAGCTGAGGACTGCAGTCCACAGGTGTCTGCTTTAGCTGCTCTGGTTAAAAAAAATAGGGGGAACCCCACGTCATTTTATTCTTATTATTTATTCCCTATCCACATTTGTTTGCAGGGCAATTGTGCTGTTCTTACCCCCATTATGCAGCCCCCTAGCCCTTACTACAACCATTTTACAGCAGCAAAGTTCAGGTTTCCATTGACTTGAGGGCATACGGGGGCAAGTTTGGGTCCCGAAACTAACTTTTAACTAAAGTCCAGCTGAACTCAGTGAACCCGGACTTCCACATGTCCATTCATCCCTATTAATATAATAGATTACATAGTGATTTTTAATGTCTGGCATACTTAATAAACAGAGAACACATACTGTACATGCAGGTTGGGATCCACTGCTCTAAAACAAATTGTTATTGTCTGTTATCTGGATAAACAGCAAAATAATTGTCATTAATGGAATTTAACAATGAATATGTGTTCAGGATATAGATATTGTCCCCCAACATTATATTTTAATAGACTAACACCAGACTATGTTATGCTCCAGGTACTGCCACCATCCAGCAGCTGGTGTCGAGAGACTGTTTCTAGTGGGAATAGAAGACAATAACTCTAGCAATAAATACAGTGAAAGGATGCTGGCGTGTCAGCTCAGGGCTCTAGAGACGACAGAACAGACATACTAATTTTATCTTCATCCTTGGACACTACTTTATTGCTATTTGAAAGGTAATCTAAGTAAAAACCCACTCACATTACTGATTGCCCTGAAAACTTTATCCAGTATCAAATCTATTTATAAATCACTCAGGGCATTTTTCTTTTTTTTCTTATTCATCCCTTAAATTTTTTTTAAGTAATTTAAGGGCTTTTTTTTATATACTTACAAATATATGATGCGTTGTATTTTTATTTTTTGTACCACCATGGCATCATGTGGGGGTTCTTATAATGCACTGATAAAGGGCAGTGGGGTCGGGGAGGCAAGAGTAGTATGTTGTGTTAGGCTAAGTTCACACATCCTGTGTTTTGCATCAGTCACAATCCGTCGCCTTGGGGAATTACGGTAACCTGCAAAATATTTTGCAGGAATCCTGTATTTCCCCATAGACTTCTATTAGCGACGGATTGCGACTGATGACCCTGCGTTGCATCCGCTGCGTCGCGGTCCGTCGTTTTTGACTGACCGCCGAGCGGGGAGCAACGCAGAATGTAACGTTTTTCGGGCCGTCAAAATTAACGCGCCGCGCAGGAATCCGTCGCCATCCGTCAAGCTTGTAATGCATGTCTATGGTGCTGGATTCCGTCGTAATCCGTCTTACAACGGAATCCAGCGCAGGATTCCGTCATGCTCTACTGAGCATGCCCAGCATGCTTGGCACGCCCACTGGGCTGTCCCAAACACAGACGGATCATGACTGATCCGTCAAAAAACGGACGCACAGCGGATGTAACGGACGCAACTGATCCGTTTTTTCACAGGATTCCTGTGAAAGGAATCCTGTGAAAAACACATCAGTTGCATCAGTTGACATCTTGAAAATGACTGATCCGTTGCTGACGGACCTGACGGATTGAAAACACAGGATGTGTGAACTTAGCCTTACAGCTGACATCTGCACTTTTGGCTTTTTGGCAGTTCTTATCAGTGGTCAATGTTTTTATCACTACAGTCACTGAAAGGGTTTATAATTGACGTTGATGTACTGTATACAGGATCGGTCTACCTGGAGATGACTCTAACCATCCAGACTGAAGCCATGGAATGGGTTGTTTTAAAGCCCAATGTGCTGATGTGCCCAGGAATGGTGACCATGAAGTGATAGATTTCACTAGATGTGAGAACTCATTTAAGGCCAGAGTCACACTTGTGAGAGACTCGTGCAAGTCTTGCATCACATCACCCGACATGGCCTGCAGCTCTCCGGACAGGAGCATCTCAGCTGCAAAGAAATACATGCAGCTGACCCGCTCCTGTCAGGAGAGTGTGTGGCCACGCCGGGTGATGCGATGTGAGACTCGCGCGAGTTTCTCGCAAGTGTGACTCCAGCCTAAAGGCTACTTTACATACTGCGATATCGGTCCCGATATCGCAAGTGTGCGTTCCCGCCCCCATCTGTTGCGCGACACGGGCAAATCGCTGCCCGTGCCGCACAACATCGGCAGACCCATCACACATACTTACCTGCCCGGCGACGTCGCTGTGACCGGCGAACCGCCTCCTTTCTAAGGGGGCGGTCCGTGCGGCGTCACAGCGACGTCACTGAGCGGCCGCCCAATAGCAGCGGAGGGGCGGAGCTGAGCGGGACGTAACATCCCGCCCACCTCCTTCCTTCCGCATTGCGGCCAGGAGGCAGGTAGGAGAGCTTCCTCGTTCCTGCGGCGTCACACATAGCGATGTGTGCTGCCGCAGGAGCGATGAACTACATTGTTACTGCTGCAGTAACGATAATCGAGAATGGACCCCCATGTCACCGATGAGCGATTTTGCACGTTTTTGCAACGATGCAAAATCGCTCATCGGTGTCACACGCAGCAACATCGCTAATGCGGCCGGATGTGCGTCACAAATTCCGTGACCCCAACGACTCCGCATTAGCGATGTTGCAGCGTGTAAAGCCCCCTTAATACTTTCACCTGCTATGTACTGTCTAATGGCCCTGTCTGACCATAAAGGAAAATGGTCTGATCATGCTTTATATCTCCTGGGCAGGGGAGAATGCAAAAGAGAGTATACAAGTAGCACAACATGGGAACACAGCTGATTCTTTTTGTGAGGGAAAGCATTTCCCTGCCTACTTATAAAAAAAAGTTGTACCTCAAAAAAAAATATTTTGCAATCCCATGCTGTGTTATCTGTATACGCTTTGTTTCCTCTCCTGTCCCGGAGATGTGGTATGATCAGACCACGTTCCTGTGTAGTGTGCCAGAACTGTATAAAAAGACATGGACCGCACATAAAAAAATCATACTTTGATCTAATGCTGCCAGACAAATATTTATGCAACTGAACATGAGGTTTTTAGTTAAACATTCTGATTAGACTGTATGAAGCCCAGTGCCATGTCACGGCGAACCTCTGAGTAGATCCCTAACTTATAATAGCCTTAAATGTGCAGCATAATGTGCCAACCACCACCGCAGTGATAGTGTGTACAGTAACGTAGCCAGGGGCGCTAGTCTTGGGTGAGGGCTGCAGTCAATAATATAAAGAACCTCAATTACCAGAATAAAATGTAACCTTTATTAATATCTAGATTTAGTTAAAATACACCCAGTGACTGTGAGCACACATAGGGGCATACAAGCAAAAAAAAGGGGCATTACCAAATGGAATCCCTCTAAATCAAGAAGGAAGGGACTGCCCTTAACTATGGGGAATTATATGCTGGCGTGTGTGTAGCATACACCCCCTTTTTTTAGAAAATTAATTTTTTCTTGATGCCCCCCAGATATCAAAAAGCATTCATTACACCATAGGTGCACAAAAAGGTAGAAGGGGTGGACAGTCTCTATGGAGTCCCTATCTCACCCTATACATGCTTGCTCCTACCTACCGACGGGGGGTTTGACGCCGTAGCTTTTTGGGCGCCCCCGTTCCACGTCGGCTTACCCTTATGCACCCTACCTCAAGGTGAATGATTACTAAACAATTTTTAGAAATTCAAAAACATTTTTTAAAACATTCATGGATCAGATCAAATGCAATTATTGTACAATCTGTATGAAAAATATGCAAAGGGGCCTAAATGACTAATCCTCAATGCATTCTGATCATCACATAATAATTGAAACCATGGGGGCAGAGTAAGGTGGAAGGGGAGACACTCTCTATGGGGTCCCTATCTCACCCTATACACACTAACTCCTACCTACCAACGGAGGGTTTGACGCCGTAACTGTTTTGGGCGCCCCGATCATACTTTGATCTAATGCTGCCAGACAAATATTTATGCAACTGAACATGAGGTTTTTAGTTAAACATTCTGATTAGACTGTATGAAGCCCAGTGCCATGTCACGGCGAACCTCTGAGTAGATCCCTAACTTATAATAGCCTTAAATGTGCAGCATAATGTGCCAACCACCACCGCAGTGATAGTGTGTACAGTAACGTAGCCAGGGGCGCTAGTCTTGGGTGAGGGCTGCAGTCCTCAATCCACCCGGCACGCTACAGACATGTGGAAACAAGTAGATTGTGGAGTGAGTGTGGAGATGTTAGTGTGCCGCCCCCGTGCCAGCAGCCGGGCTACTCGGGTCCGGATCCGCACTGTGGCCCGAGGGATTCTACTGGACCCAGAGGTTGCGCGGACACTTCAAATAAAAGGGGATGTATTTGTACGGGATTTGTCGTAAACTGTTTGTGACGCCACCCACGGTGTGTGGTGAAGTATGGCACCACCGCTGCTGTTGTGGGGCTCCCGGGGGCGATGGGATGGCAGCTGGATGTTAACCCCTCCGTGGGTAGGGATGGATTCCCCGGGGCCCAGTGTCTCTATGCTGGGGATGGTCATTGCAGGGGTCGGCGTGCCCGGTCGGACTGGGGGACGTTAGGGGGACGTTAGGTTGCTCACGGTTGAATAAATCACACAAGTCCAGTGGTAAACCAAGGTGCTGGTGGCCGGCCGCCGCAGTCGGGTGTATCTAGTCCCACACCCGGGCTGATGATCTGTATCACTTTCCTCTGCACTCAGTGTTTTGTGTTTTGGACTTCCCAGTGTGAAACACGGGAGACCGCTCCCGGTCCTTTTTGTTGGGAGCCTTGCCCACTGACGCTGACCCTTGGGATCTACCGGGCCCTGGCGGATGCCCTATCCCTCTCGGTGGGTGGTTGTCTGCTTTTGGGACTTTGGTTGGGACAGGACCTATAATCCTGCCCTCAATTGGTTAATTAGCTAGGCCGTTGGTTCCGGTCCTGGCTTCAGGGTCCAAGTACCCCCTCTGTGCACGGTTTCCGGGTCGGTTCTCTGGTGTCGGTACCAGCAGGCTCCAACCCTGTCCCGGTCCACCTCGGATCTCCAGCAGCCGTCTTCCTGTCTCCTGCTAGATACGGACCACCGTCTTGCCACCTAGCCAGCACGCCAGGGCTCCAACCCCGACGACTTTCCACTCTGGCTTTTATTTGAACTTCACTCCTCTCAACTACTCTAGTCCTCTCCACTTGAACTTCAACTTAAGACTCGACTGACTGTTCTCCAGACTCCTAGGTGGGCGTTTCTCATCCGCCTGGTTCTGTCCAATGGTGTGTCTGTCCTACCCTAAGGGGGGGTGGCTAGGGTTTCAGGTCGGCTGAATGTAACCCTGTGTGGGAAGGTGTTGTGCGGGGCCTAACTGTGTGACTACCTGGTTTTGCCAGGGCGTCACATTAGCTGCTTGCAGTGGGACGTCCTTTCTGAATCTTGTCCACAACATGCGATGTTACAGTCAGCGTTACTAGAGATGAGTCCACAACGGATCAAAACTGCAAATGCTTTACGATCCACTCTCCTACAAGTGCACCAGCAGGTCGGGTGACCTGGTGCCTCACAACGCCCATGCTGCAAGATGAAAAGAGAAAGAACAAATTTAAAAAGATAGAAAATATGTTTCAATTATCATTCCTATTATGCTTAGTTTTTTACTTCTTTACTTGGATGTGTCTCGATTTATACATGAACAGGGCATTCACTAGGAGGTGTGTCTATTTAGTTTGGAGGTATAAGGTATACAAGATATTCTTTTTTAACAATTCATTGCTAGGATTAAGAAAAATTAACACTTGAAACGCGTAGGAAAGTGTTGCATATTTTTAACTTAGTATTTTAAGAACAAAACAATAAAAAAAGTTTTTATTAAAAAAGTCCCTCTAATGATTACCTTTGTTCACCTCGAAGCTGGCCCAAGGTTTAGTCTGTGCACTGCACCCATTATGGGTTTCTATTCTAAATTTGGTGAGCTGAAATGAGCTACTTTTTCTCTTTTACTGCTAGCATCTTCTGTGTATAAAGCAGGCTCAGCTCCTGAGCTGCTTCATACACCCTGCAGCGACCTGAGACGAAAATTTAAGTTATGGGTCTTTAAAGGGTTTAATTAATGTTAGAACATATTATACCTTAGGTACAAAGTCTGGTATGTGGGCATGAGTGTGGCATGTCAAGCAGAAAGAAGCGCAGTGCAGAAGGTAAATGCTGTGCTCCTGGATAGTATATATGGCTGAATATACGTATATTAGCCAATGTTTATGGCCATGGATCCATGGTGGCATCAGTCACGAGGGGCATTTGTGGCTAGAACTCCTGGGGAGCACTTTGTCAGGTATGGAGGACATACTGTATGTGACTGTGATAAGAGACAATCTTTGCTGGAACAGTATGTGACAGTAATAGTGATAGTTTCTGGAACCAAATGTCCCTCTTTTTGCAAAGGTAATTTGTACTGTTGACCCCTGTCTCTTTTTGATTATTAAATGTGCCATTTTTAATTAGGAAATGTATGAGAAATAATAATAAACTTACCATATTGCTCCAGAAACTGTTTGCTTTCTAATTATACATTGCATCTAAATTGTATATTTCTTCATTATTTGGTAAAATGTCAAGTACTAAGAAAGATTTGTTGAATATTCTTGACCATTGAGGAAGGATTCTCCAGTCGTGCTGTGTGTATGTGTTACCCACCAATACCATCTGTAAATAATACACGAACTGCATGTGACTTGGTTCAAATTGGCCACAGCAGCCTTTATTACCTATTATTTACATTCTAAACACAAGGGGGCGCCGTCCAACGGGCGACCCCAACAAATAATAGGTAACACAGTAATCAATACATTAAATATATAACCCTGAGTAGGCCCAGTCCAGGAACAACTTCTCACACCAATATCCCTGGCCGCAACACACCGACCCAGAGATGAGGTATTAATCACCAACGGATTAATACCCCCAACTTTGCAGAACCCCGTGTCTGCAACATCCTGGAACCCGGAGCCACCATACCAAGATGGTGTCCCTCAGTCCAGTTACCATTGCCTTCAACGGCCTCTGGACCAGACCTACCGCCCGCTGCTGTGACAAAGAAAACAACCCAGGCAACTATTTTCCACCGTACCAAACACAAGGGAGGGTGGGCGGGGATCGCTCCATATCTGGAAATCAAGAGAGGGGGTAAGCCAAATTTCCTATACTTACACCCCTCATCTGTCCCACCTCTTCCTCCAGGGAACTCCTCCTACCCACCAATCCCTTTCTGTGCCCTATACACAAACATTCCTGTTCCTATTAACCCCATCACTCCTTCCCTTCCCTCTAGTCATGTCGCCCCTCCACCCTATGGGTTCCATGGCTTTCTTGACCATTGAGGAAGGATTCTCCAGTCGTGCTGTGTGTATGTGTTACCCACCAATACCATCTGTAAATAATACACGGACTGCATGTGACTTGGTTCAAATTGGCCACAGCAGCCTTTATTACCTATTATTTACATTCTAAACACAAGGGGGCGCCGTCCAACGGGCGACCCCAACAAATAATAGGTAACACAGTAATCAATACATTAAATATATAACTCTGAGTAGGCCCAGTCCAGGAACAACTTCTCACACCAATATCCCTGGCCGCAACACACCGACCCAGAGATGAGGTATTAATACCAACGTATTAATACCCCCAACTTTGCAGAACCCCGTGTCTGCAACATCCTGGAACCCGGAGCTACCATACCAAGATGGTGTCCCTCAGTCCAGTTACCATTGCCTTCAACGGCCTCTGGACCAGACCTACCCCCGCCACAGGACAGGGCACGTGACTCCTTACGTGGCCTGGACCCGCGCACACCAAAAGCTTGTGCCACACCTTCACGCAATCCCAGCGCCACAAACAGCACCAATTTCACTAAAATGCACCCCCATTGCCTCTCCGAAACTACCAGATCAGCGACACCAACTCTCAGTGCCGCAACCCAATAGGCTCGAGTAATACTAGCTACAGAACGAGCCCCCTCCACTCCACCTGGCCACACTATCAAAACCACCCACGGTGAAGCCGGGGTATATCTTCCACAGATGCAACAACCAATATAAGTATAATTTTTTTTTTTTATTAATTAACTCCCGAGATGCCCGGGCCACCAAGTCGCTGCCTCCCACATATAAGACCAGCACCATCAGCCCCGTCCAGACCCAGTTGTCAAAATTTTTTGGCGAGCCTCAGCCCGCCGAAACCACCTGACAAACTAGTGCCCGAATAACCAAATGAGGCACACACGCACCACAAACGCACAGGTTATAAACCCCACAGATAAAACACCAACCGGTTATGCTAACCAAACATGTTCCCGTCCAAAAAGACTCAAAACCCCCCCGTTGGCCTTAACATGATAACAACTGAGGCCGAACGTAACAACGAAAACAAGAGGGCTCCTCCCTCCCAATACAGCCCACAAACACTTTCCCGAGACCACACCGAGGGGCCTCCGTGGCAGCCCCAATCCAAAAGGAATGCGACCCGTAGTACTCCGGGCGCCCACCCCCGCCCCCATGCAAGCCAGTCTCCAGCACTGCCAAAACTGGTACCTTAACAAAACGGGGGGGTGGGGGGGGACCATCCACATGACACAACAACCGGCCTGGGCGTCCTCCCGATATGCTTTCCACACCCAGGACCCCGTATAACATCACCAACCTTCACAACCCGCCTAATCCGTTGATTGTGCGCGACGAAGCCAGCGCTCAACCCCCTGCTCCACCGCAGGCCCAACTTTCAACATCAAACCACTGGCCCTAACCGTAGATGGGCCGACCAACCCCCGATTTGCAACGCCCCATACAAGGCTAACACCAACTGTTCTGGGGAAAAGGAAACACAGACCCGCTCACAATCAGATGAACATATCAACCACAAATCACTCCCAAAATGCTTTAACACCACAAAGGAGATCGGATCCTTGTGTCCGGCTCCTTCACACCCTTGCGAAAAAACCCTTCAAGGCCTTGCCGCACTCGAAAATCCACCGATCACATCCCTCTCTAAACTTCAACTAAAAAACCACAGCCACCATCCCATGGACCACTGCTGATGCCGACCTACCAACCCGAAAAATTCGTTACTCACCACTGTCAACAAGACCACCCAATACACCACCGGGCACCCCCTAAACCTGGCCCAAACAACGTTATCAATGCCGCCCACAGTTCTATATATCAGCACCAAGTAACCTCAGTCACCGAGTTCCTGATCAGCCCCCAAAACACAGCCTCACCAGACTCCACAAGCTCCCTGAAAAACACCGTTCCAACCTCGTCCGCCCCCGGCTTCAACTCCCGAAACCTGCGGAACTGAAACGAAACAAAGCAGCAGCTACCCCTTTGTAGACCCCCGGCACGTGTTGTGCCACACCTAAAATTTCTCTCTTTTTTTTTTTTTCTTATACCACATACATTCAAGAACCAAATGCCGCAAGTACACCACCCTTGGCCCAGAATTAGCCAAAAAACCAATAATCAAATCCACGAGCGACTAATAAACACCCTGACAGCACACCTTCCTTTCGCAAAAACTGCTAACCCTCACGACTCAACCACCACCACAAATTGGAAGCAATACCCACCATGCTAAACCAAAACAGCCGATCCTGCCGCATCCGAGGACCGCTGCAACATTCCATCAGGTACCACCTTACCCAGCCACCACGCGCAGCTATTGAATCGCCGCAAGAAAACATCCTATACCATTAGATCGTCCATGATTTCCCTCGTTACCCCCCACAAAATGACCCGATGGCTGCACCCTTGGTGTAGCTGACAACAGCCATCCAGCAAACGCACTCCCCAATGCCGGAACTCAACACCCGCAGTTCCACTGCCCCAGCGAAACCTGCACCACCTTAAACCACACTGCCTTAGCTGATCTACTGCCTCTAGCGCAGCCCGTAGGACCACACTATTACCCACGGAGCCTACGCTCCATAGTCAGAACATCAATCTTTATCCCCCATAAACCGCATCACTGACGCTGGACCTTCAGTCTCCTCCTGCGCCCACGGGACGCCAAAAGAGTAACCGCCACCTTCGGCAATGAGACAACAAACCCACACGAAACATCGGACCCGCCGACCCGATGCAAACGCAATCATCCAATAATGAATGAGCGATGTTATCCTGGACACACCACGCACAACCCACTCAACAAAGAAATAACCGCCTCAAATAGGAACACGAAATGGAACCGCCCAATAGCGAACAACATAATAAGTCACATCCCCACAGCAACACCAGAAACGTTGGCTAGCAGGGGTGGACCAATGACAACCTAAATGCCGCCTCCACAGCCGCCTTTGCCATCAATGCTCCACGGCACACCGCCTATACCAAATGCCACACTCCGTCCCGCGACGCAATAATAAACCGTCGACAAATCTGGAGCAAAGCAGGCATACACCGATGACTCCTCCGTATAAGATGAAATGGAATAAGCCGAAATAAGTTCGGCACCTTTGGCACCACCCCCAACGGCGAAACCCAATCATGACAAGGAGGGCCTCGAATGGCCCACCCAACCTGCCCAAAGCCACTTCCTTACCCAACTGTCCACTGACCACATCCGGGCCTCCCCTAGCAAAGCGCCAATTCCAATAAGGGGCAAAGATCCACCAACACCGGCAGAATGCAAAAAACGCGGGAAGTACTATGTTCCACAGCTCGAACACTTGTGCATAAGGCGACAGGAGGTGCCAAATTTGCACTGCCCGTCATTATACTGCCCGCAAACCCCGCCCCCCCGTCGTCCGGTTCGCCGGGGTTCCAAGTCTCAAGCACCCGGCTGCCCCCCGGAAAAGGGGGGAGGGGGTTGACCAGGAGCCGCCATCACCGCATCCATAAGGATATGCCTCTCTGATCTTACCGCATACTCGTACCCAACACCTTCCCCTGCCAAAATTGCTTGGCGTACCGAAACCAGGCTACACCGCCAACTGACCTACAAGCACCCCCAAATGCAACCATATAACCAAATAATGCCGAACAATTTCCCAATTCCCTCTCCCCAATACACTCACCAAAAGAACGCAAAAATGCCCGCCGCCAAGTTGCAAATATACGAGAGATGACCTATAACGGCGCATCTCCTCCCCCTCCTTCCTACAGTCACCTAGCTTGACCTTATCCAAGTGAAACTGCTCCAGGGGCAGCAGGGAGAATATTTCAACAGTCTCCCCTTGCAAATCTTATCCCTCACATCCGCCAACAGGTAAACCCCCAGTGGGCTTTTGACGCACACATACCTCTCACAAGTGCCTCTGTCATCCAGACGCACCAACTCATCCCCCTCTTCCTCCACATCTCTTTCTCTATCACAGCCCCCCGTCGACTCTGCCAGAACAATCTCCCCCGCCGCCTCATGCGCCCTCACTCTGCCTGCCATACCTGCGCCTACCATCGCCGCTCCCATCCATGCCGCCAGCGGCGCACACGCACTCCCCGCAACCACAACAGACCCTGTCAGGAAAACCCCCTACCCGGGGCAACATCACAGACCCCCTTTGGCGCTGCCGTATCCGCAGCCGCCCTCCCCACACTACCCTTTTTGCACCCCCAGGTGCGCCCCAAACCCCGCCGAAACCACGGCTGTCTCACCCGACCGCGACCCGGCGAATACTGAAGTAGAAGTCAAGCCATCTGGACATCCGAGTCTTCCAACGACGCCGCTCAATCCTCCTCCTCGCTGGAGCCGACCGCCTCTGGCTCAGGTAATGCAGACACCGCCGAAGCGCCGCTACCACCACGGCTGTCCTCCTGGTACGCCGCGTGGGCACTGTCCTCCAGGCTCCGTCTTCTGCCCTGCGGCAACAACCCTGGACACCATACCGTCCCATGGGCTGCCACGACGGGCCTCATCATCTTCTGGCCCGACCCCCCCCCGCCACCTGCAAGGGAGGGGGGGGTACCTGTGGCCCGACCCGCTGCCAGCAGACTCCCATCTAGAGCCGCCGCATCCTGCCCTCCTGGGCCCAGAAAGCCTCCGACTGCCGGGCCTGCACGCCCGATCTGGGTGACCGGGCAGGAACCGCAGGGCCCCCGCCGTCACCCCCCACTTACTAACGCCTCCTGGGCACCCGTCGCACCAGGCTCGCCTGCCCTTGCGCCGGACCCCCCGCTGGCAGCAGCCCCGCAGCCCCCCACCGTCCGTGGGGTAATGCTGGCCTCCGTCCTCCGCCGGGCGCTCTTCCAGTCAGGAGCTGCCGTATCCAGCCCTCCTGGGCCCACGCAAGCCTCTGTGTGCTGGGCCCTCCCCCTCCTGGGGGAGACCGCCGCTGCCGGGAGCTGCATGCCTGATCTGGGTGACCGGGCAGGAACCGCAGGCCCCTGCCGTCACCCCCACTTACCGCCGCCTCCTGGGCACCCGTCGCACCAGGCTCACCTGCCCTGATGCCGGACACCCCGCTGGCAGCAGCCCCGCAGCCCCCCACCGTCCGTGGGGGGGGGTAGCGCTGGCCTCCGTCCACTGCCGGGCGCTCTCCTGTCCAGGAGCCGCCGCATCCAGCAATCCAGGCCGCGGCTCGAAATCGGAAGTAGGCCGCAGACTAGCCACGCCCCCCTCCCGGCTGCCGGGGCCCGGACGGAGATTCCTCCCACGGCCAGAGCAGCTGCTGGGTACCGCCGCTGCCCACATCGCTGCCATGGAGGGTCCCCGAAGGGACTCTCACATGTCCTCCTCGCTCCCCCCTGCACACTGCAAATACCTGAAGGAGAGGGGAGGGGGGGGATACCGCCGCCCGCTGCAGCCCGGGGAGCGAGGGGAAAGTGCCGACGGGTTAACCCCGGGAGCCCTGACGTGGGACCGCGCTGCCAGGGGCCCGTGCACTGCCATGGGATAGTCACTACTGGTCTTGCATTGCAGCCATCCTGTCGGACATCCGGATTGCTCCATATCAGGAAATCAAGAGAGGGGGTAAGCCAAATTTCCTATACTTACACCCCTCATCTGTCCCACCTCTTCCTCCAGGGAACTCCTCCTACCCACCAATCCCTTTCTCTGCCCTATACACAAACATTCCTGTTCCTATTAACCCCATCACTCCTTCCCTTCCCTCTAGTCATGTCACCCCTCCACCCTATGGGTTCCATGGCTTTCTTTATATGAAAGAGTTATTCATATGTATAACTTTGCATGATACAATGATTCTTTCAAACAATGAAACCTACAGTAAGTGTCCTTTAATGACCATCCATAAAAATGAGAGGTATGGAGAAAGTAATGGAGGAAAGTATTATTACTATTTGGTCACATTACACAGCAGATAAATTAGAACTATACTATAGGTATATGGGGAGCCACAGGGGAGGCACGAGATGTTGCAGAGGGGTCAGCTGGGACATGTAGTTCCACTGGCAGCAGATGGTAGTGTCACGGTAGCTGAAGTGGGCCTCTGGACCCCTAAACACTTCCCTAATATCCACATTAATTGTCAATAGTGGGAGGTGGCACGTACGGAAATATATAGAACCCCTGGGGGGTGCTCCTGTAGAGGTGGTGTCAGGGTGAAATTGTAAGAAACCAGACACACGTGTGAACTTCAGAACATACCACTTCTTTACTGAAGGAAATAACAGGTTACAGTCGCTCTTAAAGGCACAGTTCACGGATTAGGATACACAGTATTTTGCATATATAAAAGATGATAAGATGATAAGATGCAAAAAAGCCAACTACAAATACACCGCGTGCAGAATTATTAGGCAAGTTGTATTTTAGAGAATTTTTTTTATTATTGATCAACAACTATGTTCTCAATCATCCCAAAAGACTCATAAATATCAAAGCTTAATATTTGTGGAAGTTGGAGTGGTTTTTTTTTCAATTTGGCTATCTTAAGCCCCCAACACATGCTTCAATATATCTCACAATCCGTCGTTGGGGTCAAGTTGTAAGTGACGCACATCCGGCATCGTTAGTGAGGTATCTGCGTGTGACATCTACGTGCGATCAGGATTGAACGCAAAACCGTTGATCGCAAACACATCGTATCTTTGTCTAGAATTGAGCATTTTGTTGCACGAACCTAGTCAATTGTAATGTGTGACATCCCTCATACGATTTTGGTGTCTGATGCAATGTGCGCAGGTGTGCGCTCTGCACCGCAGCTTAAAAAAGGTCCGCTTCAGTGCGCAGCTGAAAAGCTGCGTTCTGAAGCGCCTCACAATGTCTGTCATTCAGTAATATCTGTTAGTCGGTCACTATCTCTGTCCCTCACTCTCTGTCCATGTCAGTCTATCCCCCTCTCTCATACTCACCGATCCCCGATCTCCGGCGCGGCGCTGCACGGCATTCACACTGCTCCGGCGGCTTTTACTGTTTTGAAAAAGCCGGCCGCCCATTAAACAATCTCGTATTCCCTGCTTTCCCCGCCCACCGGCGCCTATGATTGGTTACAGTGAGACACGCCCCCACGCTGAGTGACTGGTGTCACACTGCACCCAATCACAGAAGCCGGTGGGCGTGTCTATACTGTGCAGTGAAATAAATAATTAAATAATTAAAAAAAACGGCGTGCGGTCCCCCCCAATTTTAATACCAGCCAGATAAAGCCATACGGCTGAAGGCTGGTATTCTCGGGATGGGGAGCTCCAAGTTATGGGGAGCCCCCCAGCCTAACAATATCAGCCAGCAGCAGCCCAGAATTGCCGCATACATTATATGCGACAGTTCTGGGACTGTACCCAGCTCTTACCGATTTGCCCTGGTGCGTTGGCAAATCGGGGTAATAAGGAGTTATTGGCAGCCCATAGCTGCCAATAAGTCCTAGATTAAACATGTCAGGCGTCTATGAGATACCTTCCATGATTAATCTGTAAATTACAGTAAAAAAACACACACACCCGAAAAAATCCTTTATTAGAAATAAAAAACACAAACATATACCCTGGTTAACCACTTTAATCAGCCCAAAAAAGCCCTCCATGTCCGGCGGAATCCAGGATGGTCCAGCATTGCTTCCAGCGCTGCTGCATGGAGGTGACCGGAGCTGCTGAAGACACAGCCACTCCTGTCACCTCCATGCAGCAACTGAAGACAGCCGCACGATCGGCTGAGCTGTCACTGAGGTTACCCGCTGTCACTGGATCCAGCGGAGGCCGCGGGTAACCTCAGTGACAGCTCAGCTGATCGCGCGGCTGTCTTCAGTTGCTGCATGGAGGTGACAGGAGCGGCGCTGTATTCTGCAGCTCCGGTCACCTCCATGCAGCAGCGCTGGAAGCGACGCTGGAGCATCCTGGATTACGCCGGACATGGAGGGCTTTTTCGGGCTGATTAAATTGTTGAACCAGGGTATATGTTTGTGTTTTTTATTTCTAATAAAGGATTTTTTCGGGTGTGTGTGTTTATTTACTGTAATTTACAGATTAATCATGGAAGGAATCTCGGGGAGACGCCTGACATGTTTAATCTAGGACTTATTTGCAGCTATGGGCTGCCAATAACTCCTTATTACCCCGATTTGCCAACGCACCAGGGCAAATCAGGAAGAGCCGGGTACAGTCCCAGAACTGTCGCATATAATGTATGCGGCAATTCTTGGCGGCTGTTGGCTGATATTGTTAGGCTGGGGGGCTCCCCATAACGTGGAGCTCCCCATCCTGAGAATACCAGCCTTCAGCCGTATGGCTTTATCTGGCTGGTTTTAAAATTGGGGGGGACCGCACGCCGTTTTTTTTAAATTATTTAATTATTTATTTCACTGCACAGTATAGACACGCCCACCGGCTTCTGTGATTGGGTGCAGTGTGACACCTGTCACTCAGTGTGGGGGCGTGTCTCTCTGCAACCATACATAGGCGCCTGTGGGCGGGGTAAGCAGGGAATACGAGATTGTTTAATGGGCGGCCGGCTTTTTCAAAATAGTAAAAGCCGCCGGAGCAGTGTGAATGCCGTGCAGCGCCGCGCCGGGGATCGGGGATCGGTGAGTATATGAGAGAGGGCTGCTCAATTCAGTTACTCAGGAGTTTAGCGGTCACCGGTGAGTCCTTCACTGGTGACCGCTAATCAGGGCGCGACACAGACAGAGCCGTAGCATCACAATGAAGTCGGGTGAAGTTCACCCGAGTTCATTCTGACAGTGCGGCTCTTTCTGTGTCTGCTGTCATCTGCCATTCAGCTCTGCTACATGGTTGTCTGTGTCTGCTGTTAGCGGCCATGTAGCAGAGCTGAATGGCAGATGACATAGTAAAAACGCATCCCTACACATTACACACGCTTGGCAAGTCAATAAATAAAAAAAAAAAAGGGTGCCCAATGCATACGTCACAGAACACATGATCTAAAGGATCGCACACAAAATTGATCAATTTAACATAGACTACTAACGCTCGTGTGACAGCAAATGAACGACCTACATGTAATCTCATAAGATCCCGTATGCAACCTGGGCGTGTCACATCGCAAATGCGATTGTACAACTAATTGCAACGTGTAAAGCAGGCTTTAGGAGGATATCTGTTTGTGCAGGTAACTAGTACTGTGCAGAATTATTAGGCAACTTAATAAAAACCAAATCTATTCCCATCTCACTTGTTTATTTTCACCAGGTAAACCAATATAACTGCACAAAATTTAGAAACAAACATTTCTGAGATGCAAAAACAAAACCCCCAAAAATTAGTGACCAATATAGCCACCTTTCTTTATGATAACACTCAACAGCCTACCATCCATAGATTCTGTCAGTTGCTTGATCTGTTTACAATCAACATTTCGTGCAGCAGCCACCACAGCCTCCCAGACACTGATCCGAGAGGTGTACTGTTTTCCCTCCCTGTAGATCTTATATTTTATGAGGGACCACAGGTTCTCAATGGGGTTCAGATCAGGTGAACAAGGGGGCCATGTCATTATTTTTTCATCTTTTAGACCTTTACTGGCCAGCTACGCTGTGGAGTAGTTGGATGCATGTGATGGAGCATTGTCCTGCATGAAAATCATGTTTTTCTTGAACGATACCGACTTCTTCCTGTACCACTGCTTGAAGAAGTTGTCTTCCAGAAACTGGCAGTAGGTCTGGGAGTTGAGCTTCACTCCATCCTCAACCTGAAAAGGTCCCACAAGTTCATCTTTGATGATACCAGCCCATACCATTACCCCACCTCCACCTTGCTGGTGTCTGAGTCGGAGTGGAGCTGATTTTCCTCAATTCATGGGCAGCTATTTTGCGCCTTTTTTGCCCAACACGCTTCTTGCAACCCTGTTGGCTATTTGTCATGAAACGCTTGATTGTTCGGTAATCACACTTCAAATGTTTGCCAATTTCAAGACTGCTGGATCCCTCTGCAAGACATCTCACAATTTTGGACTTTTCAGAGCCCGTCAAATCTCTCTTCTGACCCATTTTGCCAAAGGAAAGCAAGTTGCCTAATAATTAAACACACCTTATATAGGATGTTGATGTCATTACCCCACACTAGGGCCGTTGTCAGCACCTGGCACACCTGGGCAAATGCCGGGGCCCTGGAGAGCTGGGGGGGCTCACTCGGCCTCATCAGTTCTGCTGCCCCCGGGCCGAGTTCCGGGGACCACAGTCCTCGGCAGGAATCTGCGGCTGCTGTTCCTTTAAGGCGCACAGACCACAGCATCCTCCTGGTTTGAACTTGATCTGTGGGCGGAGCTACCGTGCGGCGTCCTGCTCAGTCCCACAGATGAAGGAGGTGCAGTGCCAGCCACCGACCCCCAGCACAGCACTTCTCTCCAGCGCTGTGTAGGCCCCCTCTCCACCGTGACCTGAGTGGTATGTGGGACACCCACCCCCCACTCGATCTGTATGTGCCCTCCCCGCCCCCCGATTTATGGGCCCCGGTGAACTGTATGGGCTTCTCCCTCGCAAGATGTATGCCCTTCCCCCCCTCCCCTCCCTGAAGCCGTATGTGCTGGCCCAGGAGCTGCGTGTGTGGGCCCCACAGAGCCGCGTGTGTGGGCCGGGCAGAGCAAGGTGTGTGGGCCGGGCAGAGCAAGGTGTGTGGGCCTCGCAGAGCGGAGTGTGTGGGCCCCACAGAGCCGCGTGTGTGTGCCCCGCAGAGCCGCATGTGTGTGTGTCTATATGTATGTATGTATGCAGCAGAGCAGTATGTGTGTGTCTGTCTGTATGTATGTATGCAGCAAAGCAGTATGTGTGTGTCTATATGTATTTATGTATGCAGCAGAGCAGTATGTGTGTGTCTGTCTATATGTATGTATGCAGCAGAGCAGTATGTGTGTGTCTGTCTGTATGTATGTATGTATGCACCAGAGCAGTATATGTGTGTCTGTCTGTATGTATGTATGCAGCAGAGCAGTATGTGTGTGTCTGTATGTATGTATCAGAGCAGTATGTGTGCGTCTGTCTATATGCATGTATGCAGCAGAGCAGTATGTGTGTGTCTGTCTGTATGTATGTATGTATGTATGCAGCAGAGCAGTATGTGTGTGTCTGTCTATATGTATGTATACAAAAGGAAGAAAACATTCTGTACAACGACTTAATGATAGAAAATGTATATTTTATTGATAGAAAGTAGCTAAAAAGCAGACAAACAATATTGGATCAAAATTAGCAGAGACAAAAAATGGTTAGTACCAATAGATGGCGCCCTCACCCCACAGTAGGTATATGGTAGCACATATTAGAGTTTAGCACACAGCACATAAAGGGCTAAAAAGCCAATATTACATACAAACTAAAGCGTGCTGCTGCTTATTAGGTGCCCGTTACTGATACATCAATTACATAGTGTCAGAAAGGTTCTTGTAACAACGCACTATAATACCTTGCAACCAACATACCTAAATGGTGGATGAGAGCCCAATTCCCCGACCCATAGGTTTCGGTATGACTCCTTCTTCCGGGGGTGGTCTCTGATTAAAAGAGGTGACCTTATAAAGGATAAGTATCCAATCACTATCCGTCTTGACCCCAACCAATCAGATCATAGGGTGTGTGCAGTGACGTTATGTCCAATACCATGCCCATCACCTCAATAGGTGGATACATAGGGCGTGCTGCAAGTGGGGGTGTGGCCAGGACCCCCACGTGCAAACACGCATGAGAAAGCCACAGAATACACCCAAGGACCTAATAACGCCAAACCGGAAGTGATGTATGCAAAACCGGAAGTGATGTATGCAAAACCGGAAGTGATGTATGCAAAACCGGAAGTGACATATCGTGACTCTCTGTGTCACTGACATGGGGGCGCGCGCATCCTATAGCTAATACAAGTGTACCCTCGATGTCCACATGCGCCTGCGCACCCTAACAGTGACACAGATTAGCAGGTAAATGCTACATAGCGAAATCGTCACTAATGGATGCTGGTATATCATTATACATAACGGATTAAAGTGCATCCATAACGATTTGAATACCCAGCAAAAAACATCACACAACATCGCCGTAATGAGGGTGCACACACACTACGTGACCCTGGGGACATACCACCAGTCCCACGTGTGTGCACATACCCCACCAAAGCGACGTGAAATAAGTAATATGGTAAGTGGCGGCGTGGATTATAATACCGACACACATATATAGGTGTACTGCAACATTAAAATTCAGAATGAGTGGCAAGGAATATAGCATCACCCTGGCATATCTAACAAAAGCGCAGTGCTTTTTCCACCGCCCTGGTGACTGAGTCTCCATGGCTGTGGTTTGGCGCGCCCGTGGCGGCGTGGGTCCAACTGGTCATACGCGTGTGCGCTGCATTGGACATTGCGCTTTTGTTAGATATGCCAGGGCGATGCTATATTCCTTGCCACTCATTCTGAATTTTAATGTTGCAGTACACCTATATATGTGTGTCGGTATTATAATCCACGCCGCGTAAATATATATTAACGGCCATTGGTGTTTGTACGATTTTGAGTACTTACCATATTACTTATTTCACGTCGCTTTGGTGGGGTATGTGCACACACGTGGGACTGGTGGTATGTCCCCAGGGTCACGTAGTGTGTGTGCACCCTCATTACGGCGATATTGAGTGATGTTTTTTTCTGGGTATTCAAATCGTTATGGATGCACTTTAATCCGTTATGTATAATGATATACCAGCATCCATTAGTGACGATCTCGCTATGTAGCATTTACCTGCTAATCTGTGTCACTGTTAGGGTGCGCAGGCGCATGTGGACATCGAGGGTACACTTGTATTAGCTATAGGATGCGCGCACCCCCATGTCAGTGACACGGAGAGTCACGATATGTCACTTCCGGTTTTGCATACATCACTTCCGGTTTTGCATACATCACTTCCGGTTTTGCATACATCACTTCCGGTTTGGCGTTATTAGGTCCTTGGGTGTATTCTGTGGCTTTCTCATGCGTGTTTGCACATGGGGGTCCTGGCCACACCCCCACTTGCAGCACGCCCTATGTATCCACCTATTGAGGTGATGGGCATGGTATTGGACATAACGTCACTGCACACACCCTATGATCTGATTGGTTGGGGTCAAGACGGATAGTGATTGGATACTTATCCTTTATAAGGTCACCTCTTTTAATCAGAGACCACCCCCGGAAGAAGGAGTCATACCGAAACCTATGGGTCGGGGAATTGGGCTCTCATCCACCATTTAGGTATGTTGGTTGCAAGGTATTATAGTGCGTTGTTACAAGAACCTTTCTGACACTATGTAATTGATGTATCAGTAACGGGCACCTAATAAGCAGCAGCACGCTTTAGTTTGTATGTAATATTGGCTTTTTAGCCCTTTATGTGCTGTGTGCTAAACTCTAATATGTGCTACCATATACCTACTGTGGGGTGAGGGCGCCATCTATTGGTACTCACCATTTTTTGTCTCTGCTAATTTTAATCCAATATTGTTTGTCTGCTTTTTAGCTACTTTCTATCAATAAAATATACATTTTCTATCATTAAGTCGTTGTACAGAATGTTTTCTTCCTTTTGTCTATAATAATCTGTATATGGCTTTGTCCATATTGTGAATATGGCACGGGATTGTCCGTGCCTTTTGGTATTGTTTATCTATATGTATGTATGCAGCAGAGCAGTATGTGTGTGTCTGTCTGTATGTATGTATGCAGCAGAGCAGTATGTATGTGTCTGTATGTATGTATCAGAGCAGTATGTGTGTGTCTGTCTATATGTATGTATGCATCAGAGCAGTATGTGTGTGTCTGTATGTATGTATCAGAGCAGTATGTGTGCATCTGTCTATATTTATATATGCAGCAGAGCAGTATGTGTGTGTCTGTCTGTATGTATGTATGTATGCAGCAGAGCAGTATGTGTCTGTCTGTCTGTATGTATGTATGTATGCATGCAGCAGAACAGTATGTGTGTGTCTGTCTATGTGTATGTATGCAGCAGAGCAGTATGTGTGTGTCTGTCTGTATGTATGTATGCAGCAGAGCAGTATGTGTGTGTCTGTCTGTATGTATGTATGCAGCAGAGCAGTATGTGTGTGTCTGTCTGTATGTATGTATGCAGCAGAGCAGTATGTATGTGTCTGTATGTATGTATCAGAGCAGTATGTGTGTGTCTGTCTATATGTATGTATGCAGCAAAGCAGTATGTGTGTATGTCTGTATGTATGTATGTATGCAGCAGAGAAGTATGTGTGTGTCTGTCTATATGTATGTATGCAGCAGAGCAGTATGTGTGTGTCTGTATGTATGTATGCAGCAGAGCAGTATGTATGTGTCTGTATGTATGTATCAGAGCAGTATGTGTGTGTCTGTCTATATGTATGTATGCAGCAGAGCAGTATGTGTGTGTCTGTATGTATGTATCAGAGCAGTATGTGTGTGTCTGTCTGTATGTATGTATGCAGCAGAGCAGTATGTGTGTGTCTGTATGTATGCAGCAGAGCACTATATATGTGTCTGTATGTATGTATCAGAGCAGTATGTGTGTGTCTGTCGATATGTATGTATGCAGCAGAGCAGTATGTGTGTGTCTGTCTGTATGCATGTATGTAGCAAAGCAGTATGTGTGTGTCTGTATGTATGTATGTATGCAGCAGAGCAGTATGTGTGTGTCTGTCTATATGTATGTATGCAGCAGAGCAGTATGTGTGTATTTGTCTGTATGTATGTATGTAGCAAAGCAGCATGTGTGTGTCTGTATGTATGTATGCAGCAGAACAGTATGTGTGTGTCTGTCTATATGTATGTATGCAGCAGAGCAGTATGTGTGTGTCTTTATGTATGCAGCAGAGCAGTATGTGTGTGACTGTATGTATGTATGCAGCAGAGCAGTGTGTCTGTATGTATGTATGTAGCAGAGCAGTATGTGTGTTTGTCTATGTATGCAGCAGAGCAGTGTGTGTCTGTATGTATGCAGCAGAGCAGTGTGTGTGTGTATGTATGCAGCAGAGCTGTGTGTCTGTCTGTATGTATGCAGCAGGGCTGTGTGTGTCTGTCTTTATGCATGTATGATGTGTATCTATGTATGTCAGTGTATATGACTATAGATTTTTCTGTTTATATGTATTTTTGTGAGTTTGTCTGTCTGCGTGTGGATGGGGCCCACTGGGACTCTTGCACCCGGGGCCCACAAAAAACTGGAGCCTACCCTGCACCACACCCCTTCTCATTCCCAGGGGGCCTTGTTCTAGTGTCACTGCATTGAGAAACACGTGATGGTGTCTCCGCGGTGTTGGATGTTGATCTACCCGAGGTCAACCATCCTTACCTATGTAGCCTTCTCATTACAGAGATGCACATCACCTGATTTACTTAATTGGTAATTGGCTCTCAAGCCTATACAGCTTGTAGTAGGACCACATATATAAAAATTATCATGTGATCAAAATAATTATTTGCCTAATAATTCTGCACACAGTGTATATGTATAATGTAAATATAATTAATAAAGTACATAAGGAATATGCATTCAAAGGGACGTGTGATAATATTTTCCCATGCACAATGACGCATCACATGACATGGTCCTCTGGTTATGTGACTATCCCGCAAGGCATAGACATGGCAACCAGTCTTACAGCTGGCTATCGCGGCCATTTTTAATTTGTGCATATCTTAGCTGATCATATGCGGTGACAGATTTCCTGTCCTGATGTCACCACAGTAATGTACTCTCTTCGTGCCGCTATTATCTTTACCTGATCATGTGTCACCGGATCATTTGATGGGCCGTGTATTATCTCCGACACATCCATCCTGTTTCCACGGTTTTTCAGGTGCGATATGATTAACATGTTGTTTGAATAACTATGATTGGTTCCTACATGCTTTATTTAACCTAACCTTACGTAAAACTATCATTCATGGACGAAGCTGTTATAGCAAAACGTGCGGCGGGTGTGGCGGGCCCCGGTTCCGTGTCACTTTTGGTTTCAATATTACATTGGGTATATTTTGGTCCTTTCTTTTCTTCTTGCTGTATTTATAGCTTCGCTTTTGACCAAGCATTTTTCTAGTACTTTCAATATCATTTACTATCTCTTTGCAGCACCTTAAAGGGACCTTGTACTATTTTTCATTTCTTCTATTACCTCTATGATTTATACCCTTTACCATACTACTATTACCTC
Organism: Anomaloglossus baeobatrachus; assembly: GCF_048569485.1. NCBI lineage: Eukaryota > Metazoa > Chordata > Amphibia > Anura > Aromobatidae > Anomaloglossus > Anomaloglossus baeobatrachus. The sequence continues at coordinate 229,738,572 of NC_134358.1, read as the reverse complement.
ATTAATGCAATATATGTATCTTCTATTTTTTTTATCATATTCTTCAAGTTACTGAGTTCCCTTAAGTAAGGATTTACCATAGGTAGGCTTACTATTATTATTATTATTATTGTTTATTTATAGAGCACCATTGATTCCATGGTGCTGTACATGAGGGGGTTACATACAGAATACATGTACACGTTACAATAGACAGACTAGCACAGGGGGAAGAGGGCCCTGCCCTTGCGGGCTTACATCCTAAAGGATTTTGGGGAGGAGACAGTAGGTGGGGTGTAGGTGGGGCGGCAGCTCCGCACGGTGGTGGGGCGGCAGCTCCGCACGGTGGTGGGGCGGCAGCTCCGCGCGGTGGTGGGGCGGCAGCTCCGCGCGGTGGTGGGGCGGCAGCTCCGCGCGGTGGTGGGGCGGCAGCTCCGCGCGGTGGTGGGGCGGCAGCTCCGCGCGGTGGTGGGGCGGCAGCTCCGCGCGGTGGTGGGGCGGCAGCTCCGCGCGGTGGTGGGGCGGCAGCTCCGCGCGGTGGTGGGGCGGCAGCTCCGCGCGGTGGTGGGGCGGCAGCTCCGCGCGGTGGTGGGGCGGCAGCTCCGCACGGTGGTGAAGCAGTGAGGTCATTGAAGGTTATAGGCATTTCTGAACAGATGAGTCTTTAGGAATATATATATATATATATATATATATATAAAAGTGTACTTGATAAAACTATATAATATTAATTATAAACATCTTTATATGTGTAGTCAATTATTTACCTATTATGGAGGCCTACTATATCTTGTGTCCTATGCTAATTGTAAAATTTCAAGGATTCCTGCACTCTCTTTTTTTGTACCTGTACCTATGGTTTTAATCTGTGTATATTTTTTTTATGTTGTGTTATGTAGGCTTGCACTTTTTGTATTTGGAGTTTATCTTGTATTTTTGCACATAAGCCCTTATTATTGGATTAGGACTTTAGGTGTTTATTATTTCCGTATCTGGAATGTCAGCTTATTTTTAGCTGCGGCACATACTTTCAGAGGATTGGGATAGTCCCTGTTTGTTATCATAGGTTCGAGAAGTTCTGTTGTGGTGGATAGAGATGAGCAAACCCGAATGGTAAAGTTCAGGGTTCGTACTGAGCACGGGCTTTAAAAAAAAAAAAAAAAATCAGTGTCTGCGTTTGGTTGCTGTTCGTATGCTAACCACTCGATCAAGCATTGCTGTGCTCTGGTACACTTGAGGCAATGGCCGAGGGACACCGCAATACAGAGTAAAGGCTGCTTTACACCAGAAGATCTATCGTGCGATAGATCGTCGGGGTCACGGTTTTTGTGACGCACATCCGGCATCGCTTGCGATGCCGGCCTGTGTGACACCTCCTAGCGACGCAGTATCGCTCACAAATCGTGAGTCGTGTACTGCTCGTTAGGTTTCATAATATCGTTTAATTTAATTGTTCATCGTTCCCGGGGTAGCACACGCCGCTCCGTGTGACACCCCGGGAACGATGAACATCGCTTACCTGCGACCTGCGGCTCTCGCCGGCTATGTGGAAGGAAGGAGGTGGGCAGGATGTTTACGTCCCGCTCATCTCCGCCCCTCCGCTTCTATTGGCCGGCGGCCGTGTGACGTCGCTGTGACGCCGAACATCCCTCCCACTCCAGGAAGTGGACGTTCGCCGCCCACAGCGAGGTCAGACGGGAGGTAAGTACGTGTGACAGGGGGTTACCAACTTTGTACGTCACGGGCAGCGATTTGCCCGTGACGCAAAAAGGACGGGGGCGGGTACGATCGATTGTGAAATTGCACAATCGGTCGTACCGTGTAAAGCAGCCTTAAGGTACGTTACCAGACAGGCTGATGGCTAAAACCAAGGAAAGAGTCTATTGTGGGGGCAAGTTACATATACTGGCAGCGGGAAAAGAGGGGCAATGATTCGGCGAGCAAACCACACAATAAGCAACTGAACTCTCTAGCTGAGGGGAATCGTTCTGTTGCTCCAAATATAACAATATTCAACATTATGGGTACAACAGATTAACAATATGTATACACAGCGGCTTCCTCTACTCTAATCGCTACCCTAACTGGTCTCTCCTAACGGGACTGTATGGATACTGCACTCTGGCTACAGAGGCCTAAACTATTCCCTAACCGTTACAGTTGTAGATTCATGGCACTGTCCATGGGAACGGTCCCCTCTTAGTACAATTGGTACATATGTAATAGGGTGACCAGTGCCCTATCGCCCCCACTTCTCAATGGTGACTACTGGAACTGCAAGATGTAAACTGTAAATTGTATTGCATTTTTGTGTAATCTCCCATGTGTAATACGGCTTGCTGCCACCAGGTGTCATGTTCCTGGGTCCTTTAGAGAGTGATGATGGAGAGGAAATGAGAGCACAGCAGGGGTTAAGTGAGAGGGTGGCTCACCAGCATATTAGGTGGTATAAGGCAGGAGTTGCGCAGACAGAGTTAGATAGGGAGATGCTGATGTAGATTGCAGAACAGGAAAAGAGATATCAAGGAGGATCTGAAGAGCAGAGTGGAGTGCAGAAGACTGGAGGTGAGAGAAGCAGAACAGAGATAAGTCTGAAGGGAAAGAGAGAAGAGCAGCAAGGATACTAGAAGGGGCTCTACTGCAGTAGGACGTAAGTCCAGTGTGTCATGGAGACGTAAAGGAGAAATTGGGACGCCCCTACCTGAGGCGTTATCTGCCGGTACCTGTGGAAAAGCAGTTGTGTCGGGAGGGCAAGTGGCTCCATCCTTCCGTTAGCCGAGCTGAACGTCCCCCTACTATGCTGAGGGAGTGAGTCCGAAGCGGAAGGTTAAGACACCCCATGACGGCCGTCCCTGCAAAGCCGAACCGGATACTGAAGTTAATGTACCTGAAAGATGATGATGACGACAAGTCTGCAGTAACGAGTGTGAAACGGTCTGCCGGCAAGTTACTCAGTAAAGTGATGCAAGTGTTACCAGGTGTCTGTCTCTTTCATGACACCGGGGCACGAGGCCCCTAGATGTAAACAGGACTCAAATGAATGGCAGCTGAAAGGTATCACCTCCAAACCACCTACCACCCACAGCACTCTGCCCCCCATGTCTGTACTGTACCGAGGTGGGTTGGGGTCAACAGCCCTCGTCCACGACTGCCCCTCTCCGGCACTTTTCACATAGGTGCATACTTCTTTGGAAAAGGATGAAGAGGCCTTTCTTCTCTCAGTACACGGGCCAGCTGGGCTCAGCCAGGCGACGTATTATACCAGGTCGGATACCAACTCTCTCATGCATCTCTCTCAGGATGTTCCCAAAATCTCCTTCATTTCCTTTTTCTTCCTGCACTTTGCCTCGTCAGACCAAACAAAACAAAACACATGGGGAGGCGTGGGCCAAACCATTGTGCTGAGCAGGGGAGCCCCATCATTAAAGTCACAGTGACAAAGTCCTTAGTAGGCATTACACGCCCTACACACTCAGTTTTCGGCCCAGTGAGAGCCGCTTGCAGTCCCTCAATGGCTCTCACTGGGAGTAAAAACAATGTTTTCAAATGTAGTATGTACAAAAAAAACCAACCCGCTCTGTCTGCCCTGGAAGTACTCTGTTTATAACTAGTTGTATGTGGGTGGAGAGCCGATTTGCCCAATCATTGACTTCCAATGGGATTCGTGCTCCGGGATCAAGTTCAGGTCAAGTCCGGGCTCACCTCTAGTGGTGGATCACTCTAATCATGCTTCAAATGAAAAATGACTACTGATCAATACAAAGAAAGAATTAATGCATGTAGCGCCGGTGTTCCTGTGAGAACACTAACTTACTCACCGTCCTGGCCAGGTTGTGTCCTTCCCCACACTCCCCCAGCCATTCAGGTGTGCGGTTGCCTCCTTCCCCTCCTGGGGCCTGTGCACACAGCCCAGGTCTCATGGGAGTGTGCTTAGGGCAAGTATGCGCACACACTGGCCCTCCTCTTAAATCCTTTTGATCCAGTGGGTCTACTAATTCCGCTCGCTGCTCCTACACCGGCCACGAGTGTTATAATGCATTTTAATGACCTTCCTTTGGCTCTGGACCCCATACCAGCTACTATGGATGATAAAACAATATTCATCTTTATACAGTCTGTCATTAGTACTTGATGAACTGATGTCTAAAGTACATTAAATTTCAAGGCTGAACTGGGTCTAAAGTCAGCCATACACATTAGATGGCTGAAGGGCAAGCAGCAATCTCCGCCATCTCACTCTCTTCAGTGTTCTCTATGAGAGAGCTGTAGCTAGACATGTCTAAAAGCAGCTTATCAGCAGGAGACAAGACAATCGAAAGTCCAAATTTGAACACGTGGGATTGAAATTTCACCTGCCAATATTTGTCAAGAGCTCCCACACACAGATTTTGATGGGTTCGGACGATATTAATATAATGTGTTTGGGGGGCTTAAGAATCAGCCCTTGTTTTACAAACTCATCCAGACCACATCCAATATTACCTTTGGCTAACTTTGATTTACTTAACCACACCCTTCATCACTTCCTCAAATATTTAAACCACACCCCATCAAAACAAAACACTGCCTTTTCATTAAGGATGAATGTACACTACCAATACACAAGCACTACACTAATACAACCAATTCAATAATATAACCATACAGGGGCCTAATGTAAAGTTGGATTCATTTTTCTCCAGTTTCAAGAAAGGTGGTAAAAACGTGAAATCCAATGTGGTTCCATGCAGATGCTGATCTTGTAACTGGACCACAGTACAGTGAACTCTTAATAAATGTATACTTTCAGAAAATAAACTAAATTATATGGTACTTAAAAAGTGCCCATCAAGCCAATCCAACTTGTGGGAGGGGCTTCTGAAAGCATGGGATGAAATATCTCCAGATTACCTCTGCAAATTAACAGCTAGAATGCCAAAGGTCTGGAATTGCTGCACAGAGAGCATTCTTTGATGAAAGCAAAGTTTGAAGGAGAAAATTATTATTTCAAGTAAAAATCAGTATTTCTAACCTCGTCAATGTCTGGCTATATTTTCTATTCATTATGCATCTCATTTGATAAAGAAAAGTACGATTTTTCGTGGAAAAGACAAAATTGTGTGGGTGACCCCAAACTTTTAAACTGTAGTGTATATATATATATATATATATATATATATATATATATATATATATATATATATATACAGTGCCTACAAGTAGTATTCAACCCCTGCAGATTTAGCAGGTTTGATAAGATGCAAATAAGTTAGAGCCTGCAAACTTCAAACAAGAGCAGGATTTATTAACAGATGCATAAATCTTACAAACCAACAGGTTATGTTGCTCAGTTAAATTTTAATACATTTTCAACATAAAAGTGTGGGTCAATTATTATTCAACCCCTAGGTTTAATATTTTGTGGAATAACCCTTGTTTGCAATTGCAGCTATTAATCGTCTTTTAAAAGACCTGATCAGGCCGGCACAGGTCTCTGGAGTTATCTTGGCCCACTCCTCCATGCAGATCTTCTCCAAGTTATCTAGGTTCTTTGGGTGTCTCATGTGGACTTTAATCTTGAGCTCCTTCCACAAGTTTTCAATTGGGTTAAGGTCAGGAGACTGACTAGGCCACTGCAACACCTTGATTTTTTCCCTCTTGAACCAGGCCTTGGTTTTCTTGGCTGTGTGCTTTGGGTCGTTGTCTTGTTGGAAGATGAAATGACGACCCATGTTAAGATCCTTGATGAAGGAGCGGAGGTTCTTAGCCAAAATCTCCAGGTAGGCCGTGCTATCCATCTTCCGATGGATGCGGACCAGATGGCCAGGCCCCTTGACTGAGAAACAGCCCCACAGCTTGATGCTGCCACCACCATGCTTGACTGTAGGGATGGTATTCTTGGGGTCGTATGCAGCGCCATCCAGTCTCCAAACGTCACGTGTGTGGTTGGCACCAAAGATCTCGATCTTGGTCTAATCAGTCCAGAGAACCTTGAACCAGTCTGTCTCAGAGTCCTCCAAGTGATCATGAGCAAACTGTAGACGAGCCTTGACATGACGCTTTGAAAGTAAAGGTACCTTACGGGCTCGTCTGGAACGGAGACCATTGCGGTGGAGTACGTTACTTATGGTATTGACTGAAACCAATGTCCCCACTGCCATGAGATCTTCCCGGAACTCCTTCCTTGTTGTCCTTGGGTTAGCCTTGACTCTTTGTACAAGCCTGGCCTTGGCACGGGTGGAAATTTTCAAAGGCTGTCCAGGCCGTGGAAAGCTAACAGTAGTTCCATAAGCATTCCACTTCCGGATGATGCTCCCAACAGTGGAGACAGGTAGGCCCAACTCCTTGGAAAGGGTTTTGTACCCCTTGCCAGCCTTGTGACCCTCCACGATCTTGTCTCTGATGGCCTTGGAATGCTCCTTTGTCTTTCCCATGTTGACCAAGTATGAGTGCTGTTCACAAGTTTGGGGAGGGTCTTAATTAGTCAGAAAAGGCTGGAAAAAGAGATAAATCCAAACATGTGAAGCTCATTGTTCTTTGTGCCTGAAATACTTCTTAATACTTTAGGGGAACCAAACAGAATTCTTGTGGTTTGAGGGGTTGAATAATAAATGACCCTCTGAATAAACTTTTCACAATTTAAAAAAAAAAAAGAAAAAAAGAAAGAACATTCTTTTTTGCTGCAGTGCATTTCACACTTCCAGGCTGATCTACAGTCCAAATGTCACAATGTCAAGTTAATTCCGAATGTGTAAACCTGCTAAATCTGCAGGGGGTTGAATACTACTTGTAGGCACTGTATATATATATATATACAGTTAGGTCCAGAAATATTTGGACAGTGACACAAGTTTTGTTATTTTAGCTGTTTACAAAAACATGTTCAGAAATACAATTATATATATAATATGGGCTGAAAGTGCACACTCCCAGCTGCAATATGAGAGTTTTCACATCCAAATCGGAGAAAGGGTTTAGGAATCATAGCTCTGTAATGGATAGCCTCCTCTTTTTCAAGGGACCAAAAGTAATTGGACAAGGGACTCTAAGGGCTGCAATTAACTCTGAAGGCGTCTCCCTCGTTAACCTGTAATCAATGAAGTAGTTAAAAGGTCTGGGGTTGATTACAGGTGTGTGGTTTTGCATTTGGAAGCTGTTGCTGTGACCAGACAACATGCGGTCTAAGGAACTCTCAATTGAGGTGAAGCAGAACATCCTGAGGCTGAAAAAAAGAAAAAATCCATCAGAGAGATAGAAGACATGCTTGGAGTAGCAAAATCAACAGTCGGGTACATTCTGAGAAAAAAGGAATTGACTGGTGAGCTTGGGAACTCAAAAAGGCCTGGGCGTCCACGGATGACAACAGTGGTGGATGATCGCCGCATACTTTCTTTGGGGAAGAAGAACCCATTCACAACATCAACTGAAGTCCAGAACACTCTCAGTGAAGTAGGTGTATCTGTCTCTAAGTCAACAGTAAAGAGAAGACTCCATGAAAGTAAAAACAAAGGGTTCACATCTAGATGCAAACCATTCATCAATTCCAAAAATAGACAGGCCAGAGTTAAATTTGCTGAAAAACACCTCATGAAGCCAGCTCAGTTCTGGAAAAGTATTCTATGGACAGATGAGACAAAGATCAACCTGTACCAGAATGATGGGAAGAAAAAAGTTTGGAGAAGAAAGGGAACGGCACATGATCCAAGGCACACCACATCCTCTGTAAAACATGGTGGAGGCAACGTGATGGCATGGGCATGCATGGCTTTCAATGGCACTGGGTCACTTGTGTTTATTGATGACATAACAGCAGACAAGAGTAGCCGGATGAATTCTGAAGTGTACCGGGATATACTTTCAGCCCAGATTCAGCCAAATGCCGCAAAGTTGATCGAACGGCGCTTCATAGTACAGATGGACAATGACCCCAAGCATACAGCCAAAGCTACCCAGGAGTTGATGAGTGCAAAAAAGTGGAACATTCTGCAATGGCCAAGTCAATCACCAGATCTTAACCCAATTGAGCATGCATTTCACTTGCTCAAATCCAGACTTAAGACGGAAAGACCCACAAACAAGCAAGACCTAAAGGCTGCAGCTGTAAAGGCCTGGCAAAGCATTAAGAAGGAGGAAACCCAGCATTTGGTGATGTCCATGGGTTCCAGACTTAAGGCAGTGATTGCCTCCAAAGGATTCGCAACAAAATATTGAAAATAAAAATATTTTGTTTGGGTTTGGTTTATTTGTCCAATTACTTTTGACCTCCTAAAATGTGGAGTGTTTGTAAAGAAATGTGTACAATTCCTACAATTTCTATCAGATATTTTTGTTCAAACCTTCAAATTAAACGTTACAATCTGCACTTGAATTCTGTTGTAGAGATTTCATTTCAAATCCAATGTGGTGGCATGCAGAGCCCAACTCGCGAAAATTGTGTCACTGTCCAAATATTTCTGGACCTAACTGTATATATATATATATATATATATATATATACAGTGCCTTGCAAAAGTATTCGACCCCCTTGAATTTTTCAACCTCTTCCCACATTTCAGGCTTTAAACAAAAGATACAAATTGTAATGTTATGGTGAAGAATCTACAACAAGTAGGACACAATTGTGAAGTTGAACGACATTTATTAAAAAACTGAAAATTGGGTTGTGCAATATTATTTTGTCCTTTTACTTTCAGTGCAGCAAACTCACTCCAGAAGTTCATTGAGGATCTCTGAATGATCCAATGTTGTCCTAAATGACTGAAGATGATAAATATAATCCACCTGTGTGTAATCAAGTCTCCATATAATTGCACCTGCTCTGTGATAGCCTCAGTGTTCTGTTTAAAGCACAGATAACATCATGAAGACCAAGGAACCCCACAGGCAGGTCCGTGATACTGTTGTGGAAAACTTTAAAGCCGGATTTGGTTACAAAAGATTTCTACAACTTTAAACATCCCAAGAAGAACTGTGCAAGCGATTATATTGGAATGGAAGGAGTATCATACCACTGCAAATCTACCAAGACCCGGCCGTCCATCCAAACTTTCATCTCAAACAAGGAGAAGACTGATTAGAGATGCAGCCAAGAGGCCCATGATCACTAGGGATGATCTGCAGAGATCTACAGCTGAGGGTGGGGGAAAGTCTGTACATAGGACAAAAATCAGTCGTACACTGCACAAATCTGGCCTTTATGGAAGAGTGGCAAGGAGAAAGCCATGTCTCAAAGATATCCTTAAAAAGTGTAGTTTAAAGTTTGCCACAAGCCACCTGGGAGACACACCAAACATATGGAAGAAGGTGCTCTGGTCAGATGAAACCAAAATCGACCATTTTGGGCACAACCAAACGATATGTTTGGTGTAAAAGCAACACAGCTCATCACCCTGAACACACCATCCCCACTGTCAAAAATGATGGTGGCAGCATCATGGTTTGGGCCTGCTTTTCTTCAGCAGGGACAGGGAAGCTGGTTAAAATTGATGGGATGATGGATGGAGCCAAATACAGGACCATTCTTGAAGAAAACCTGTTGGAGTCTGCAAAACACCTGAGACTGGGATGGAGATTTGTCTTTCAACAAGACAATGATCCCAAACACAAAGCAAAATTTACAATGGAATGGTTCACAAATAAACGTATCCAGGTGTTAGAATGGCTAAGTCAAAAGCCAGACCTTAATCCAATTGAGAATCTGTGGAAAGAGCTGAAAACTGCTGTTCACAAACGCTCTCCATCCAACCTCACTCAGCTCGAGCCGTTTGCAAACGAAGAATGGGCAAGAATTTCAGTCTCTCGATGTGCAAAACTGATAGAGACATACCCCAAGCGACTTGCAGATGTAATCGCAGCAAAAGGTAGCGCTACAAAGTATTAACCTAAAGGGTCTGAATAATATTGCACGCTCCAAGTGTCAGTTTATCATTTTTTATAAAAGTTTAAAATAAGCAATAAATTTCATTCAACTTCACAATTGTGTCCCACTTGTTGTTGATTCTTCACCATAACATTAAAATTTTTATCTTTATGTTGTAAGCCTGAAAAGTGGGTAAAGGTTGAACAATTCAAGGGGGCTGAATACTTTCGCAAGGCACTGTATGTTTTTCATTTCTTGCATTTAGTGAAAATCTTTTCTGAGGCTCTCCTGTGTGTGTCTTTTAGGGTATATCACACACACCATATGCCCAGATAAGGTAGTAAAATGTTAAAATTACATTTACTGGTGAATATGTAAAGTTCAAAAATGCAGCAAACACGCTACATGTGAACATAGCATAATGGGTGCTTCTTTTTCTTTCCCTCTTTTTTAATATACAAATCATTATACAGGAAAGAATGTTTGTTAACATTTTTTCCTTTAAAGTCCATTTCATCCTCCGTTTTATATGTTTTATTGTCACTCCGTAAAAGTGGCCTACTCTGACAACATTGTTCCCAGCAGTGACCTGGGAGTCAGAGATGCCTCCAGATATTTTCCCCATGGTGTGTCCATTCTATTTGAGCGCTGTTTCCATCCAATTCAATGATTTTCATGCCCCCTTGACGTCCTGGGAGGGTCTTCAGGAAAAATACTTGAGTTTCTCTTTGACTTTCCTTATACTTTTTACTTGAGATGATCACCTGAGCAGTCCAATTTGCCTGATTTGAGTACTGAGCACCTGAGCATTTTAGTGTTTACTCATCACTAGTCACAATGTAGAGCCTAGTGTCAGAAAGGTGGGTTTGAATCCTAGAGCATGGGTTTTCCGGCAGGACAATGGACCCAAACATACTTCAATAAGCCCCGAGAAATGGATGGAAACAAAGCGCTGGAGAGTTCTGAAGTGGTAGCAATGAGTCCGGATCTAAATCCCATTGAACATCTGTGGAGAGATTTTGCTGTTGGGAGAAGGCGCCTTCAAAGATGAGACCTGGAGCAGTTGGCAAAAGAAGAGTGGTCCGAAATTCCAGGTGAGAGGCGTGAGAAGCTTGTTGATGGTTATAGGAAGTGATTGATTGTAGTTATTTATTTCAAAAGGTGTGCAACCAAATATTAAGTTGAGGATGCCAACAATTTTGTCCTGCCCATTTTTGGAGTTTTGTGTGAAATTATGTGCAATTTACCTTTTTTTATTTTTTTTCCCAATACACACAAAAGAAATAAACGTGCATAACAAAACCTGTGTAATTGCAATAATTTTCTGGCAGAAATACTTTATTTTCTGGAACAGTTTCAATGGTGCAAACACTGTATAGGAAAACCTGGTGACCGATCCCCTTTAAATCAAAGTATCTGTTTTTTTGTATATCATTCAACAGGTAGAAAGATGAAAATTCTGTTTTTAAATAAATATCTAATTCATGCACAAATATCTCTACAGGACACAATGTAGGTTTATGTCATAAGTTTACAGACTATGTAGAAATCAAAAATTTCATATGAAGTCAGACAGTGACACCCAGAGGCAAGTAGCAGAAATGTAACCACTATTAAAATTATGGATTGCTTCTTAAAGGAGTTGTCCGACATTAGCTTACCAAACATTTTTGAGTTTATCTGTGCTGTATTATCATATAAATCACCCCTACATTGTTATTTTTTCTTTTCTAACTTTTGTTCCTCTTGAATTATCCCTTTATTCTCTGCAGATTTTTGTTTACATTCAGCTCCAGCAAACATGATAACTTCCTGTGCTAAACCTCACAGTCAGAATTGGCACCGGCCACCTCAGTGTCCAGCCCCGCCCCCTGCCAGCCCCGCCCCCTGCCTGCCACCTGCACACACATTCCCTGTCAGTATTCTGCCCAGCACCTGACCTGTTATCACTCTAGCAATGGAATAAACAGACCCACATCGGGCTCTGCCCCGCACACACTACACACCCACACATGCACGCACACACACACATCGGGCTCTGCGCCCAACACCACATCAGGCTCTGCAACCCTCCCCCCACCCACACACACAAACACATACACGGCGCTCTGTACCGACCCCCCCTCACCGTCGTTCTGTACTGACCCCTACCCCCATAGGGAACACATGTGGGCTACATTCATATGACCGTTCCATTTTTGCGGTCCGCAAAAAACGGTCCATTTTTTCACAGATGCATCCGTGTGTCATCCATGTGCCTTCCGTTTTTTTGCGGACCGCAAAAAAACGGAAGCAGCAAGAAAGATAAATAGATGAGTAGATATAGAGATGAATAGATAGATATAGAGACAGAGATAGAGGGATGAATGAATGAATAGAGGGATAGATAGATAGACAGACAGATAGATAATGGATAGATGAATAAATAATAGAGGGCACCCCACGCTGTTATTTTAAATTAAATAAATAATTTAAAACAAAAAACATGGGGTCCCCCCCAAATTGGATCACCAGCCAAAGTAAAGCGGACAGCTGTGGTCTGGTATTCTCAGACAAGGGAGGTCCACTGTTATTGGACACTCCCCAGCCTAAAAATAGCAGGCTACAGCCGCCCCAGAAGTGGTGCATCCATTAGATGCGCCAATCCTGGCGCTTTGCCCCAACTCATCCCATTGCCCTGGTGCGGTGGCAAACGAGGTAATATATGGGGTTGATGCCAGATGTGTAATGTCACCTGGCATGAAGCCCTGGGGTTAGTAATGTCACACGTCTATCAGATACCTGACATCACCAACCCAGTCAGTAATAAAAAAATAGACAACAAAAAAAGTTTTATTTGAAAAAACAGTTCCCAAAACATTCCCTCTTTCACCAATTTATTGAAAAAAGCAATCCAATCTGCCTCCTGGCAGTGTGGCGCCCCTGACCTGGTCAGGCACCACTGAGTATTGCCCCCATGCTGGGGGCAGTACAATACAGGTAATCCAGAAGGCTGACCGAGGTGTGACTACACAGGTGCATAGTAATCAGGTCTCACACATGTACCTTTGGGAGGACTCCTGAGAGCTTCCAGGAGGGGGCGTGGCCTCCATGTCCACTCAAGGGGTGTGGTGGAGAGCCTGGTTGCTAGGTTGGGTAGGCAAGAACAGAAAAGATGGAGGAGCAGTGAGCCAGTTTAATGTGGAGCTCAGGGAGAGCAGACGGAGGGCCCTGGAGCTGCTGCAATCTAACAGCGTGCGCGCAGTGACTACTGACGGGGGAGATCGGTCACCTGGTAGTGCCGCCCGAAATCCACCCATGGCTAGAGAGAGCAACGGGGTGGCAAAGTAAGGGGACTGCCAGGGAGGTACCAGGCCCGCACGTGTAACAGGTCCCAGTGCAGAGATAGATTCACCTTTCTTCTGCCAAACCTGCCTGAGGGGGCACTTCAAACCCCCAAGACAACACCACAGAGTCCGCAGCCACGTAGGAAAGAGAGGGCCCATAGTTCACAAGAGGCAAGCAGCCGGAGTGACCTGGTCCAGGCTACAAGCAAACGGGCTGAAACGAGGGGAGCAGCAACTTCCCTGGGTGACCCCCGTAGGGACTGCAAGTCGGGGTCATCACAAACAACAGAAGGGCTAGAGAAGGCGAGTCAGTAGCCATCCTCACAAGTTAGCCTGAAGGACACCTGGTTCCAGCCTGGTTCATCCCAGCTTTGCCCGGGTTACTCACTCTGCCACCTAATGTGAGTAAAATCCCTGAAAGACTGTTTGGACTGTGCCTGAGTCATTCTGCGCCTTGTGGTTCCACACACCTACACAGGGTCCTGGGGCTTGCCTCACTCTCGGGAGGCCACTACAACTGACTGCACCCACCATCAGCCCCAGGCACCCCTTAATCTGCAGTGGCGGTCCCCACTGACCGCAATACCGATAGTGGCGTCACGACAATCCTAAGAAGACATCTTACCTGTGACCAGACTGTTCCATCCACGTGGAGTCCCTGAAGGTAATGCACCGACACAACAGCACCTGTGGGGCTTCACATCTGGCGTCACGAACAGGATAAGGACTAGACCTGTTAAGACAGGTGACCATGTGCCTGGGCGGTCCGCTTAAAAAGTTTGAAGCGCCGCCATATTGCCACCATGAAAAGCACGCCAAAGAACAACAGAAGCCCGAGCTAGAAGTTACCGCCCACGAAGAGGTGTGGCTACCCAGAGATCCCCTGCAGAGTCCTGACCTCGCAAGTGATGAGAGCGGAGGTGTGCAGAGACGGCGGGAAGGAAAGGAAGCCACAAGCCTGCTGCTGAGAGAACCCCTGCAGTGTGCTGACCTTGCAAGAGAGGATGAGAGGCGGATCTGTCCTGAGACGGCAAGAAGAAGCAGCTCTGCAAGAAAAAGAAAAAGTCTGCTATTAAAAGAGAAGCTACAGGAAGTAGCAGGCCGGTTGCTGAAAAGAGAGCTGAAGGAAGAAGCAGAGGAGATGGCGTCTGAACGCAGAGACCCAGAGCCAGGCTCCGCTGCCAGGTGGGATCGGGAGCTTGCCCAGTTCTGCGACCGACTGGAGGACAGGATCGTACGGCAGATCAGAGAGGGACGGACGGAGCTTCTGGAGATGGCTACAGCGGTTCGGGCCTATGAGAGGGGGACGGCGCGACGAGTGCCACACCGGGCGGCTACGACTCAGACCCCGATGATGCTACCGATGGGTGAGTCCTGTGTTGCCCCTGCCAGCGCGAGTGCCCGAGCCCTGCTGCCATGCCCGCGGTCCCTGGAGAGACGCCCAGCACGGCGACACTGAACCAGGCCGCAGCCACGCCAGGTGCGGCCCGCCAAGCTCAGGCCGCCGCAGCGTTGCCCTGCCCGACCCGCTAAAATCCCACCGCAGCCGCGACGCCGATCCATGTCGCAGGAGCGATTCCAAACCAGGCCGCAGTCACGCCAGGTGCGGCCCGTCAAGACCAGGCCACCGCCATGCTGGGCGGGGCCCACCAAGACCAGGCCGCCGCCATGCCAGGCGCGGCCCGCCAAAACCAGGCCGCCACCATGCTGGGCGCGGCCCGCCAATACAAAACTGTACCGTTATCTACCCCGGCCTGTAAGGCCAGAGCAGACACCACTCCCCAGCCCAAGGAACTGGACCTCCCGCTCTCGCTGGGCAAGGACCCCGAATACTGGAAGCTGAAGGCTGATCTAGAGGCTCATTTCCCAAAGGAGATGGTGGACCGGTATCTGCTCCCTCCACATGCCCACAGGAAGATTCTGACTCGCCCACCCCAGGGCTATGGGACACCCGGTGCCGGGCCGGACTAGTCCGGGGGTCGTCAGTGGTGGCGGGGCCCGACTCCGTGGCCCTGGTGGGTGTCAATAAATATGGCTTCAGTGGGGTTGATTAAAGTTTGTATTTGTCGTGACGCCACCTGTGGTTTGCGGCTATTAAGCCGCCGCTGCTGTATGGGGCCTCCGGGGTGATGGAATGGCAGCAATGGTGGTACTGCTCCCCACAGGTGGAGCGGTACCCCGGGGCACAGTTGGTGCTCGTGGGAGTCTATGGTGTGATGTTGTGTGAATAATACGGTGCAGGGCCGACAGGCAGTGAAAGAAACAGGCACAAACAGTAGTCTCTTTACCTTCTCCTCTTTTACTTGGCAAACGGTTAGTCCTGTGAGACCGTTACAGGTGGTAGAGGGCTCCGGCCGGCCTGGAAGTAACTGAGGTATCTTTTTGGCCAGATGAGTATGAGGCCTACTCCTGTTCTTTCCTTACTGTTATAGGACCCTGCTCTCTGGATTGGCAATGGCCCTCTTGCTGCTGGGACCTGTGGTTCGTCCCTTTTTCTGTGTGGTAGGCTGCGCAGGCCCTCTCTGGTGCTTCTCTGCTGGAGTCCACACCGGGCCCTTGGGATGCAGCTGTACCTTCAGATTGCGTCTGGGCCAGGAGGCTTGCAGCTCTCCTGCCCTCCGGATTCGGCTACCAGGGAAGGATTTTACACCCTGGCAACCACAGACTCCGATGTCCGAGTCTCTTCTGTGCCTCTCTGCTCCTCCTGCTTCACTGGGCCAAGCTACTCCAGCTCCAGGCCCCAGTCCGCAGGACAGCACTACTCTGCGTCTGCTTTCTCTCTACAGACTGACCACTAACTCCTCCCTCAGGTCAGACTTGAGGAATGCTCCCTGGAACTCCAGGTTCAGAGCTCCCCCTGCTGGCCTGAGAGAGGATGGTGTTGGGTGTTGGTACCTACTGGCCAATAGACCTCCCAATTACCTCCAGGCTCAGCATCACCCTTGGAGGGGCAATGCTGTTGTGGCGACCAGGTCCTGGGGCGCCACACTCCCTCTTAGTTAAACTCAGTTCTCCCGGACTGAAGAGAACAAAACAAGACGTAACATGTTACAACCTTAAACAACTATAAGAGTCCAGTGTGGCTCCCTGCCGGGTGTCCATTACACTGCTCCATGGGGGACCCGCCGCGATAAAACCCCCAACGTAGGCTCTGGGCGTGCGTCAGCATTGATGACCCCACTCTATGCACGCCGGACGGGTTTTTCTTCAGGGGTGTTAAGCACACTGGTGCTAACTATGTACAATTAGAGTGTTGGCTACCCATAGTCCAGTGGCCCAATTGTCCATTTACTCAATCATTTGAATAAAAAAAACAACATTTTATACACAACATTACAGATATTTTAAATAACTATTTACATTCTAATAGGTACTCTTTCTTTTTACTCTCTATACCTTGGAGGGGGCCGTCCCCAAGTGCTACGTTGGGACCTGCGTAGCTCTGGTGTTTGTCCCTGACTATTTGGAGCGTCTGCTACCTCAGCACTACGGGTAGGCCTAACCCTGATAGGTATGCGTGATGATTGCCTACGTGGTCTGAGAGTCGCCAAGGGTACGACAGGTGCACCACTGACAGGGGGTTGATTCTCCTGTTCCACTGCTGGCGTGTCATCTTGTGTTGGGGCGGACAGTTCCTTAGGTGGATCTGGAACCTCTTCTGTCTCTGGCTCGACCAACTGCGGGAACGTCAAGACTGGTACCACTATGGCATTATTTATTCGGGTCCAAGTTTTGGGGAATTTTCCAAGGATTGTTTGTATCAGCTCTTCCTCTTTTTCTTGAATTTGGGGACTTTCTTGTACTTCTTCCACTTCTTTTTGGATTTTGCACCGCTCAGGGCACGCTTTCAGGCGGTCTCTAGAAACTGTTTAATAGGTCTTGCCTTCATCTTTGCTTATGAGGCATACCTTACTATTGTCAAAGTTGGAGGGAATAATGGTGTAGGGTTCATTCTCCCACTGATCATCTAATTTATGCGCCCTCCGCTTTTTCTTGAGGACCTGTTCTCCAGGTGCTAAGGAAGTTGCTGGGGCTGTTTGATTGTAATTCTGTTCTTGTCTCGTTCTTGCTTGGGACAGCCTCTTTTCTACGCATTCCTGGACTTTGCGGTACTGCTGTTGTCGCTCTGTATCCCAGTCTTCTATCTCTTGAACCGCTTCAGGTGACACAGTTCCCATCTCAAAGTCTACAGGTAACTTGCCAGGTCTTGCTCGCATCAGGTAAGCAGGGCTGCAGTTGGTCGAATTTACTGGGATATGGTTATACAGGTCTACCAGATCTGGTAACTTCTCTGGCCATTGGTTTCTTTCTTCCAGAGGTAGAGTCTTGAGCATATCAATAACCACATGGTTCATCTTCTCGCACAATCCATTGGTTTGGGGGTGGTATGGTGTTGTTCTGATTTTCTTACAGCCGTACATGTTACAGAACTCTTGAAACACTTCTGCCTCGAATGCAGGACCTTGATCAGTCAGTACCCTTTCAGGGTAACCGTGAGGTCGACAAAAGTATGCCTGAAATGCTCTAGCTGCTGTTCTGGCTGTTTGGTCTTTCACAGGCACTACTACCAGGAAACGAGAGTAATGGTCCACAATGGTGAGGGCGTAAACATAACCTGACCGGCTCGGTGTTAACTTCACGTGGTCCAGGGCCACCAACTCTAGGGGCTGCTTCGTGACAATTGGCTGTAGGGGAGACCTCTGGCTGGCATCATCCTTCCGCCTCAGGTTACACGGACCACAGTTTCGGCACCACTTCTCGACTGCCTTTCTCATGTGCACCCAGTAGAACCGATCACGGAGTAGGGTCTCCAACTTCTTCCACCCGAAGTGTCCTGCTTTATCATGGTAAGCTGCTAGGACCATTGGAGCATCCCTCTGTGGGACCACTATCTGCCAGACGAGTTCATTCGTTCGCCAGTTGACATATCTCTTGCATAGCTTGCCTTGGTAGGTGAACAGCCGTCCCCTCTCCTTCCACAGCTGCTGGGCTTCTGGTAGAGCGTCTGGACCGAGATGGGTCTCAGCTTGTGCTAGCTTTTCTTTGACCAATCGCACGGCCGGGTCACCGTTCTGTGTCTCTTCCCAATTATGGTGGAGTAATGGGTTGACCGAGACCTCGTGCTGGCTCGAGCACTTCTCTCCTACAGCATGCTCACACTGGGAAACACCTTGGTGATGGAAAGCCGGTAACTCTATCTCTTCGAGTTCATCCAGGTCTTCTCCAGACTCGGGTAAGTGAGGCATTCTGGACAGCGCATCAGCATTGTTATTCTTCTTGCCAGCCCGGTACTTGATGGTAAAGTCAAAGTTAGACAGCCGGGCCATCCATCGCTGCTCCAACGCACCTAGCTTGGCTGTTGCTAGATGTGTCAACGGATTGTTGTCCGTGAAGATGGTGAACTTGGCCGATGCCAGATAGTGCTTGAAGCGTTCAGTCACTGCCCAAACAATAGCGAGGAATTCCAGCTTGAAGGAACTGTAGTTTTCTGGATTCCTTTCTGTGGGACGAAGCTTCCTACTGGCGTAAGCTATCACCTTCTCTCTGCCTCCCTGCACTTGGGACAGAACTGCTCCCAGTCCCACGTTGCTGGCGTCTGTGTACAGTACAAATGGCTGGCCGTAGTCAGGGTAGGCCAGAATTTCTTCTCCCATGAGAGCCCCTTTCAGCCGGACAAAAGATGTTTCTATTTGGCTGTTCCATTCAAATGGAGGGCTTTGCTTCTTAGCCTTCTTTGGCTGGCCCACCAGGAGATCTTGAAGAGGCGCTGCTATCTTGGTGAAACCATCAATGAACCTTCGGTAGTAGCCCACCAGCCCAAGGAACTGCCGCACCTCCTTTACCGTAGTGGGTCTTGGCCAGTCCTTGATTACGGTGACTTTCTCCGGATCAGGTGCCACACCTTCTGCGCTGACCACATGATCCAGGTACTGAACCTTTGGCTTCAAGAGGTGACATTTGGACGGCTTTATCTTCAGGCCATACTCCGACAAGGACTCAAACACTTCTGCTAAGTGCCTCAGGTGGTCTTCGTAGGTCTTGGAGTAGACTATGACGTCATCCAGGTACAATAGCACGGTTTCAAAGTTGTGATGGCCCAAGCAGGACTCCATCAATCTCTGAAATGTCCCTGGGGTGTTGAAGAGCCCGAACGGCATACAGTTGAACTCGCAGAGACCCATTGGTGTCGTGAATGCAGTCTTCTCCTTGTCCGCCTCTGCCACGGGAACTTGCCAATACCCACTGGTGAGATCCAGGGTGGAGAAATAATTAGCTGATTTTAAGGCTGTTAGTGACTCTTCTATTCTGGGTAGTGGATAAGCATCTTTATGTGTAATGCGGTTAATTTGTCTGTAATCTACGCACATTCTCATTGTACCATCTTTTTTCTTTACGAGCACTAGTGGAGCTGCCCAGGGGCTACAACTATCTCTGATAACCCCAGCCTCCTTCATTTCCCGTAACATTTCTTTGGCACGCTGACACTGTGCTGGGGGTACAGGGCGGTATCTCTCTTTAATGGGATGATGATCACCCGTGGGGATTTGATGTTTAACCCCTTTTACCTGCCCAAAATCTAGGGGGTGTTTGCTGAAGACCCGCTCGTACTCCTGTACCACCCGGTAAACCCCATGCTTTTGGTGTGAGGGGGTGGAGTCGGTGCCCACATGTAATTTTTGGCACCAGTCTTCCAGCTGTCCCTTGGAGTCATTGTCTTCCGCCTGGTCGGACGGGATCAAGGGTTCCACTGCTTTGATGGTATTGTTACTGACTGTACAATTTTGCTACAGTGGCGCACCGGGGCAATTTGGCTTCCTCCTCCCCACAATTCAGGACACGGACGGGCACTCTTCCCTTGCGGACGTCTGCTACCCCTCTGGCTATCAGGACTCCAGGCCTGCTGTCTGAACACACCGGTTCTACCAAGGCCTGGTAATCTTGACCCTTGAGGCCTATTGCTGCCCGACACCATATCAACATTTCACTTCTTGGGGGTATTGCAATGGGGAGGGGGTCACTTACCCTCACACTGCCAATTTCTCCTCCGGCCAGCTCTACCTGCTGCCTCCTCATCAGGGCTCTGATCTCCCTCTGTAGGGCACGCTGCTGCCCGGAGCTGGCAGTTTCAGACGCCTGCTGCAACAAAATTATCACTTCGGCAATACAATTTTCCATCACATTTGTACCAATGGTTAGCAGTGGGTTAGATTCTTTGCGATCAATATCTACAATTATCATCCCCTGACATGGCAATTCTACCCGCCCCACTTTAATGGTTACCTCCTTATACCCAATTTGAGGTAAGGGCTGACCATTACTGGTCACAATTGTTAAATCATCATCTGGGCCATGGTCAATGTCTGAATCAGCCCAATATCTTTTGTACAGTTTATAAGGGATGGTTGTTACCTGGGACCCCGTATCCAGGAGGGCATTCAAAGGGATCCCATCCAGCACAATAGGAAGGACCGGGCGCCCTCCCACATACTTGCTGCGACTGGGGTTTGAGCCGGGCTTCCTTACACCTGGGGGTTGGCTCTTGCAATGTGGCCCGCCTGGCTGCAGCGGCAGCAGATTGGTTGTCCATTTGAATCATACCGGTCTGTGTCTTTTCCTCGGGTCGGCGGAATCCTCCTCTGTCGCATCCATGGGACGTCATCCGGGCTGGAGCCCAACTCGATTCTTGCAGGCGATGGGGTCATTTGTAGAGACTGCACGGTCTTGGCAAGGTCAGCTACAGTCTTGGTCAGCTCCTGGACCTGCTGTCTAAGCTGTGCGCGGGATCCTTATCCAGGGTCTGCGCCTCAGCCCCTGCAGCGGCTCGTGACGCAGGCACCACCCCTGGGTACGTGAAACCAAGAGGCCGGAGGGGTACTGTGTCATTCGGTGTAGATTCTCTCAGTACCCAGATGGCCTGGTCCTTAAACTTTGCAAAGTCCAGAGCAGGGTTCTGCAGGACCATGATACGCAGCTGTGTCCTGTGGGCATCTGACAGGAGCCCCTCTATGAACTGCTCAGTTAGGAGCTTGTCTTCTTCACGTACACTCTCTGGGTCCACCTGTTTAATTGCTTTCAGGGCCTCCTGCAGGTTTAAGGCATAGTCCCGTATGCTGTCTGTGGCCCGTTGTTTGCACCCAAAGAATCTCATCTTTATTTCTGCTGCGGTGCGGGTGTCAAAAGTACTCTTTAACTTGGCCAGTATCTGGGTTACTGTCCCTTTATCTGTATCAGGCCAGGACTTCACTTCACGCTGGGCCGCGCCGGCTAGCTGCCCCATTAATATGCCCACCTTCTGGCTCTCAGTCAGAGGATACACTCTAAACAAGCTGTGCAGCCTTTCTCTGAAGTCGCTCAAGGTATGTGACTCCCCGGAGTACTGCGGCAGCCATTCTGCTCCCGGGATGTACGGTATTGTGATCGGCATTACCGGCGCTACAGCGGGGGCTGGGGCGACGGTGACTGGGATTGCTTCGGCTGGTGCTGCGGCGTCTCGGGCTATGGCAGCCACCTGCTCTCCCTCTGAGTCGGACATCTTCCTCCCCCTTAGTGAACCTTACCAGGCTCCGTTCCCTTTTCAAATTCCCTTCTGGGTCGCGTGGGGTTAACGGCGCTCTGCTCTGATGGCGCGCTCCCTTCGCGCTCTTTTTCGGGCACGACCCCCTTCTTCCTGCGCTCAGCGAGGCTAATGGCGGCGGCAGTATTCAAACAGTAACACAGTCTTTTAAGCACAGTTTCTGCAGGCGCACAGTACCCGGTGGGACCAGGCACGAAATCCTGTTCGTGACGCCAAAGTTGACTCGCCCACCCCAGGGCTATGGGACACCCGGTGCCGGGCCGGACTAGTCCGGGGGTCGTCAGTGGTGGCGGGGCCCGACTCCGTGGCCCTGGTTGGTGTCAATAAATATGGCTTCAGTGGGGTTGATTAAAGTTTGTATTTGTCGTGACGCCACCTGTGGTTTGCGGCTATTAAGTCGCCACTGCTGTATGGGGCCTCCGGGGTGATGGAATGGCAGATTGGTGGTACTGCTCCCCACAGGTGGAGCGGTACCCCGGGGCACAGTTGGTGCTCGTGGGAGTCTATGGTGTGATGTTGTGTGAATAATACAGTGCAGGGCCGACAGGCAGTGAAAGAAACAGGCACAAACAGTAGTCTCTTTACCTTCTCCTCTTTTACTTGGCAAACGGATAGTCCTGGGAGACCGTTACAGGTGGTAGAGGGCTCCGGCCGGCCTGGAAGTAACTGAGGTATCTTTTTGGCCAGATGAGTATGAGGCTTACTCCTGTTCTTTCCTTACTGTTATAGGACCCTGCTCTCTGGATTGGCAATGGCCCTCTTGCTGCTGGGACCTGTGGTTCGTCCCTTTTTCTGTGTGGTAGGCTGCGCAGGCCCTCTCTGGTGCTTCTCTGCTGGAGTCCACACCGGGCCCTTGGGATGCAGCTGTACCTTCAGATTGCTTCTGGGCCAGGGGGCTTGCAGCTCTCCTGCCCTCCGGATTCGGCTACCAGGGAAGGATTTTACACCCTGGCAACCACAGACTCCGATGTCCGAGTCTCTTCTGTGCCTCTCTGCTCCTCCTGCTTCACTGGGCCAAGCTACTCCAGCTCCAGGCCCCAGTCCGCAGGACAGCACTACTCTGTGTCTGCTTTCTCTGCTTTCTCTCTACAGACTGACCACTAACTCCTCCCTCAGGTCAGACTTGAGGAATGCTCCCTGGAACTCCAGATTCAGAGCTCCCTCTGCTGGCCTGAGAGAGGATGGTGTTGGGTGTTGGTACCTACTGGCCAATAGACCTCCCAATTACCTCCAGGCTCAGCATCACCCTTGGAGGGGCAATGCTGTTGTGGCGACCAGGTCCTGGGGCGCCACAATTCCCGTAACCTCCGCGGCAAAGAGCCCACCGCCCTGGCCTGCTGATGAAAATCCATCCCCAGCGCTGCCACAAGAGGAGTGCTCAGAAGAACTGAGGAGGAGGGGAGGCCAGAAGGCTGAGAAGCTGACCCCAGAGCCATCAGCAGTGGATGCAGCACCAGTCCCAGAGCCAGAAATTCTGCCATATTCTCGCTGGGAGGAGAGCCCAACACCCTAAACTGAAGAAGAGCTGACTGTCTTCAAGCCCAGTAAGTACATCACCTGGGAGCCTGCAAGCAGTGAGGTGGCAGCCCAGCAGAATCCAGCCCACAAGACACGGCGCCGCAGCAGAACAAGGTTTTCCCCTGCACAGCAGTCTACAGATATGAAGGATGAAGTAACAGCCAGAGACTTGGATGAGAAGCAGTCTTTAAGGACAGCTAAATCCCAGGTCAGAGGCCCCCTTTGTCGTGGAGTTGTGGAAGACTTCAATTTGAAAAGTGGATACGGCTTCATAGTTGCACCTGGCCTGAAAGAAGGCATCTTTGTAAGCAGGAGAGAGATTAGAGCACACTTGCCTAGAGGACATCCAGGAAGAAACCTGTATATGGGAGACCTGGTAGAATTCACCAAACACCAAGGAGAATGCGGATGGTACGCACTAGATGTTTCACCATGTCCCAGAAATCCCTACAGTAACCCTGCTGTCTCAACACTACAAGATAAAGAAAGAGAAAAAGAAACAGACACAGAAGGAGAGGAAAGAAAAGACAAAGAACCCATTGATGAGACCACTACGGATGATAACAGAGATGGAGAAAGCAACAGGTGCCACAGCCCTACAGGCCCAAGCCCTGGTGAGGAGGAATCTATGAAAAGAAGCAAAGCAAGAAAGTACAGCAAGTTACTGTTTTTGACCAGTTTGCAACGTTCACAAGTTTAAGCATGTACCCACATGAACTTATGTGAGAAACCCTTTTGCACTTTAACCTATGAACCTTAAAGGGAACCTGTCAGCAGAAATTTCGCCCAAAACCTAAAAGATTCCCCCTCTGCAGCTCCTGGGCTGCATTCTAGAAAGGTCCCTGTTATTATTGTGCCCCCTGTGAGACCAAAATAAAGACTTTATAAAGTGGTACCTTTTTGTATTCAGATTCTGTAAATGTGACACGGGGGCGGGCTGCCTGATGGCCGTTAGTCTGCCTCCTGCCGCTTTAGGCCGTCCCCCATCGCTGATTTCCATAGCTGTGGACGCCGCCCAGTGCTCCACAGGTCCCCGCGCATGCCCAGTGCTCATCTCTCGTGGATGAGCACTGTGCTCAGTGTCACCACTGGTGACGTGCGCGCAGGCTTTAGATTATGGGCGGTGCTGTGATGTTTATTACCAAGCAACCGCCCATAATCGCGGGACCGCGCTTTCCCCCTCGGCGTCCTTCGTTCTGCGCAAGCGCGGTGCTGCTGACCCCACGTCACCTCCTTCTATCTATTTCCTGCCTCAGGGCAAGATGGGAAGGAGGTGACGTGGGGTCAGCAGCACCGCGCTTGCGCAGAACGAAGGACGCCGAGGGGGAAAGCGCGGTCCCGCGATTATGGGCGGTTGCTTGGTAATAAACATCACAGCACCGCCCATAATCTAAAGCCTGCGCGCACGTCACCAGCGGTGACACTGGGCACAGTGCTCATCCACGAAAGATGAGCACTGGGCATGCGCGGGGACCTGTGGAGCACTGAGCGGCGTCCACAGCTATGGAAATCAGCGATGGGGGACGGCCTAAAGCGGCAGGAGGCAGACTAACGGCCATCAGGCAGCCCGCCCCCCGTGTCACATTTACAGAATCTGAATACAAAAAGGTACCACTTTATAAAGTCTTTATTTTGGTCTCACAGGGGGCACAATAATAACAGGGACCTTTCTAGAATGCAGCCCAGGAGCTACAGAGGGGGAATCTTTTAGGTTTTGGGCGAAATTTCTGCTGACAGGTAGCCACAAACTCTCGCAGTGTAAATAGTTACCCCAGAGGTACAACCACCAGAGCCAGCCTGTTTAGGGGCCTGGCTCGCCTGCAACCAGGGAGCACGCCTGTTTATGGGGCCTGGCTCGCCTGCAACCAGGGAGCACGCCCGTTTATGGGGCCTGGCTCGCCTGCAACCAGGGAGCACGCCTGTTTATGGGGCCTGGCTCTCCACCACAAAGAGGGTACCTGGTCAGCACCAACTGTGGAGGCCGCCTCTACATCCTGCCAGAAGAGGCTGAAGGTGCGGCTCCACCAGGCCAGGTATACCCTGAAACCACCAGACCACGAAAGCCGCCTCTACACCCTGCCAGAAGTGGCTGAAGGCGCGGCCAACAGGAGAGGAAGATTGGAGGAAAGGTCTGGGGAAGCAGATGGCCCAGACCTGGTTACCAAAAGGACCGGTGACCTACCTCCTGAGAGGGTTTTGGGTGGGTTAACGGACTTGTGGGTGGAGGGTGGTGATGTATGGTGCCTGGTGGTTTTAAAATGTTTTACATGTTTTAATGTTTTATGCATTTTAAAAATGTCGTCTTGCAGCCCGAGGACGTGCTCGTGATAACTAAGGGGGAATGTGGCGCCCTTGACCTGGTCAGGCACCACTGAGTACTGCCCCCATGCTGGGGCCAGTACAATACAGGTAATCCAGAAGGCTGATCGAGGTGTGACTACACAGGCACATAGTAATCAGGTCTCACACATGTACCTTTGGGAGGACTCCTGAGAGCTTCCAGGAGGGGGCGTGGCCTCCATGTCCACTCAAAGGGTGTGGTGGAGAGCCTGGTTGCTAGGTTGCGTAGGCAAGAACAGGAGAGGAGGAGCAGTGAGCCAGTTTAGTGTGGAGCTCAGGGAGAGCAGACGGAGGGCCCTGGAGCTGCTGCAATCTAACAGCGTACGCGCAGTGACTACTGACGGGGGAGATCGGTCACCTGGTAGTGCCGCCCGAAATCCACCCATAGCTAGAGAGAGCAACGGGGTGGCAAAGTAAGGGGACTGCCAGGGAGGTACCAGGCCCGCACGTGTAACAGGTCCCAGTGCAGAGATAGATTCACCTTTCTTCTGCCAAACCTGCCAGAGGGGGCACTTCAAACCCCCAAGATAGCACCACAGAGTCCACAGCCACGTAGCAAAGAGAGGGCCCATAGTTCACAAGAGGCAAGCAGCCGGAGTTACCTGGTCCAGGCTACAAGCAAACGGGCTGAAACGAGGGGAGCAGCAACTTCCCTGGGTGACCCCCGTAGGGACTGCAAGTCGGGGTCATCACAAACAACAGAAGGGCTAGAGAAGGCGAGTCAGTAGCCATCCTCACAAGTTAGCCTGAAGGACACCTGGTTCCAGCCTGGTTCATCCCAGCTTTGCCCGGGTTACTCACTCTGCCACCTAATGTGAGTAAAATCCCTGAAAGACTGTTTGGACTGTGCCTCAGTCATTCTGCGCCTTGTGGTTTCACACACCTACACAGGGTCCTGGGGCTTGCCTCACTCTCGGGAGGCCACTACAACTGACTGCACCCACCATCAGCCCCAGGGACCCCTTAATCTGCAGTGGCGGTCCCCACTGACGCAATACCGATAGTGGCGTCACGACAATCCTAAGAAGACATCTTACCTGTGACCAGACTGTTCCATCCACGTGGAGTCCCTGAAGGTAATGCCCCGACACAACAGCACCTGTGGGGCTTCACAGCAGCAGCGCTCGTTATCCCCGCGGCTGCCAGCACTGCAGGGTTAGAAGCTGCATGCGGGCAGACACACACTGCAATGAAGGCAGCCGCGGGGCTGGAGCAGGACACAGACTGCACGGGCACTCCTACTATCCTGAGAAGGGGGCCCGGTGTTGGCGGTGACACCGTGGGCGGGGAGAGTATGGGGTGCGAGGGAATGTGTGGGAGGGTGCAGGGAATGGGGCAGGGACTCACGCACTGTACCTGTCCAGCAGGGCAGCAACAAGCTGTTCCAGATTTGCATGTCAACATGGTCCTGCCCATGTTGACATGAAATGACCGGAAGCAGCAAAATCGCGGCAGGAGCGGTCACATGACCCCTCTGAGCCGGGGGAGAGGGGCTGACAGCAGGACAGGTAAGTGCTCACTATCTACTTACCTGCCCCAATGTAGCCCAATAGGGTAATAATAAAAAAAGTCAAAATAAGCCAGATAACCCCTTTAACAGCAGCCACATGTCTGTCAGGTTTCCGGGTTTTCCAGTCCTCTTTTGAAAGAGCTTGCCCTCGGTTAACATGGAGTTTTATGTTCTGTTGCCCTACTTCCTGTCCAGCTGCTTAAAAGGCCGCCTCTAAGCCTAGTCCAGTGCCTGAGTATACTGCTTGTTGTGTGCTCCTGCTTTGCTGCTGCTGCTACTTGATTACCTTTGGATCCTCCTGAAAATCTACCGACCGACTCTGGACCATACCCGGTTTCTTCAAACTGTGCCCGGACTCCGTCTGCCGTCTTTGGTCAGCACGTCTGCCCGGTTTCTTCCGGTTCATAACCATTCTGGACTTTCATCCCGTACGGACACTTCTGGACTTTACCGCTTGCCCCTTGTGTCCCGGCTGCGGCGCATTTAGGCCTTCCGGGGTTGATTGCCGGACAGTCCCTGTATAGGGGTTTGCTCTGGTGGTCTCCCTGGGGGAGTCCGGTGCGTGGCCCCGGGAATCCCCTTCGCTCCGTTTCGGAAAGGTATTTTCATGTGTTTGTTATACTGTGTATTTCCGTTGTGTATCTACCGTGGTTACATATCATAAAACATCTTGTACCACAAACTCATCTCTGGCTGTCATTGCCCTACGCTATCGAAATCCTCAAAACATACAGTAGTATTACATTGTCCTACTTTAAAGAGAACCTGTCAGGTCCAATATGCACCCCGAACCACGGGCAGTTCTGGGTGTATATTGCTAATCCCTGCCTAACCGTCTCTGTATACACTAGCATAGATAAAGAGATCTTTAAAAAAAAGATTTGTAAAGATTTTTTTATATGCTAATGAGGCCCACAACTAGTCGCAAGGGCGTGAGTTCACTTGGCTAGCCGGCCCACATAGCATGTTAGCACGCGCCTCTGAGTGAATGCACACTGCACATGATCCGGAGTCCCCAGGACTTCCGATCATGCGCACTATACCTCACTGAAGCCGGGAAGCTTTCACTCGGCATCAATTTAGTGGGCATGATTGGACGTCTCGGTGTATAGGATCATGCCCAGTGCGCATCCATCCTCCACCGGCCACCATCAAGACTGAGATATGTGAGGCGTCACTATGCATTCATTAGCATGTTAATATGCCCACTGGGGTGTGCTAACATGGTATGTGGGCCGGCTAGCCAAGGGAACTCACGTCCTTGCGACTAGCTGTGGGCCTCATTAGCATATAGTACACGATCTTTAGAAATACTTTTTCTAAAGATCTCTTTATCTATGCTAGTGTATACAGGGACAGGCAGGAATCACTAGTATGCACCCAGAACTGCTCGTGGTTCTGGGTGTATATTGCACTTAACAGGTTCCCTTGAAAGAGGATCTACCTCCATGAAAACGTGAAACTGCAGTCCAATTTGCTCTGTGTGGGATTTTCAGTCCAGTAGGTAGTGATTACCAGTGCAGATGAGTGAACCCAAGGTTTTGAATAAACACAGCGGTGGCTAATAACTGGCCGCATACCACAGGTGGCGTCAAGAATAACAACTCCCATCATCCCCATCCCCATCTTTATTGACACCGCCAGGCCGCTGTGACATCCCGAACCGACACCGGCCCGGTAACAGGAAACCCCCAGACTCCGTGGGCATGTCAACTTGGAGTCACAAACAGAATTTTGTGCTCGCAACCGTGGGTACGGTGCGCCTATAGACTGTATATTAAGAGTCTGTACACTGGCGGCCATTGAAAATGACAGGCGCTATGTGTAATCACCCTGTCTGGGTGCTTCCTCCCTTCCTGGGCTGGGTGAGAGAATGGCGCGAAGTTCTGTGCCCGCCCACCAAGGCCAGAAAGGAGAAACGAAACTTAGCCGGGAGAACTGTCCCGCCCCCCTGGACAGTGCATAAGAATGGGCTGACTGCGCAGCCAAGGACCGGATACAAGATGGTGGAGAGCAACCAGAGCACCCAGGAGCATGGGGTGGAAGCAGCCAGCTCCCCCGGTCGTCCCGAAGTACTGGTGACACAACCCATGATCACCCCTGAGCTACTGGAGGAAGAAGTGAGGCGGTTGCGGGCTCAGTTGCTGGAGCTACAGGAGGGAACCATCCGGAGGTGGCAGGAGACCCTGATGGGAGCAGCAGTGACGCCGACTCTGGAGGGGAAGTAACCTGGCACCAAAGATGTGCATGGAGCGACAGCACTTGTGGTCCTGGAAGCCGGCGATGGTGACCTGGTGGGACTGGCAGAGCCTCCGGCTGTAGCACCTTGCCGCGCCAGATCAAGCGTGGCCTAGGATGCGATGGTCGATAAAGAAAAAGGCCTTCAGGGCTCCCCTAGAACCCACCATCACAGCGGCCACAAATAAATTGGCCTGCGAGCGGCAACTCCTGGAGCTGCTCGCAGAGCAGGAGGAACACTGGACAAGGCACGAAGCCCTGGAAGCCCAGAACCTGGCCACCAAGCAGTGGTGCCGCACAGAGCGACCCTCAGCAAGGGGGCCGCTGAGGCACGGCGTGGTGGTCCGCTTTGACCTGGATCGGGGGTGGGGATTCATTGGCAAATCCAGGATGACAAAGGATGTATTTGTTTCCCGGAGGGATGTGGAGTCCCACCTCAGCAGAGGACACCCAGATCGCGACCTGTACCCAGGTGATCACGTCACCTACATCCGTCAAAGAGGTGAGAGGTGATGGTATGACCTGGCTCTGCGGGTAGACCAGTTGCCTGAGTGCACGGATTCCGACAGCAAAATGGATATCGGTCTTGATACCAGGGGACCTTGCGACCTTGCGAGCAGGAGACCCAGACCATGGTGTCCATGGTTTATCTACGACCCCAGTAAGCTGCAATGACACTAGGGACATGGGACCACCTGGGCCCTGTATAATAGTTCTGACACAGACTGTCTAATAAGTGTTGAAATGGACAGCTGGGCCACTGGACTATGTGTGGCTAGGACTTGGTTGTAAATAATTAGCACCTGTTGTGCTCTCTAGCAGAATTAATAGGACCCAAAATTCTGTCGGTGTGCTGAAGAGGAGAAGCAGGGTCTGGAATGCTCTGAGCACACCCAGACCCGACGTTGGGGGTTTAGGGCAGGTCCCTCATAATGTTATTGCTGCTAGTTTGTTGCACTTAGTAGGAGTAATGGAAGAGGAAAAGTGAAAAGGTTTTATGTAAAGTGAAAAAGTTTTATGCACAGTGAAAAATGTTATACTAAGTGAAAAGTTTATTGCACAAGTGGAAGTTTTATGTAAATGGAAATGTCTATTGCCCCAAAGGTGAATGTCTCATACTGAGAACCAATGTTTATTGCATTTACAGTGTCAAAACGTTTTATGTGACAAATATGAAATGTATGAAATGTTGTAACGTTCAAGAAACCATGCCTGGGACAGGGCCGCTCCTAGGCCTACGTTGCTGGTATCTGTGTACAGTAAAACGGGAGACCGTAGTCGGGGTATGCAAGGATCTCGTCCCCTGTCAGAGCTGACTTCATTTGTTCAAAGGAATCTTCCTGTGCCTTACCCCATTTGAACATAGGGCAGGAGGGCTTGCCATGCTTGGGTTGCCCCACCAGGAGGTCTTGTAAGGGCGTCACCATTTTGGTCTAGCCTTTTACGAACCTACGGTAACATCCCATCAAACCCAGGAACTGCCACACCTCTCTGATAAGTACTGGGTCTGGGCCAGTTCTGGATGGCTGTGATCTTCTCGGGATCCGGTGCCACACCCTCGGCGCTAAACACATGTCCCAGGTACTGGATCTTAGGCTTCAGTAGGTGACATTTAGATGGTTTTAGCTTCATCCCATACCTGGATAGGGCTTCGAATACTTCCGCTAGGTGTTCCAGATGTGCCTGATACATATTAGAGTATACGATGATGTCATCCAAGTAGAGCAGGACAGTTTCGAAGTTGCAGTGACCCAAGAAGCACTCCATGAGTCTCTGGAATGTTCCTGGTGCATTACACAGCCCGAACGGCATACTATTGAGCTCACATAATCGCATCGGGGTAGCGAAGACGGTTTTCTCATGGTCCTCTTCAGCAAGGGCCACTTGCCAGTATCCACTGGTAAGATCAAGAGTAGAGAAATAAGTGGCCGACTTCAGGGCAGCTAACGATTCCTCAATTCGGGGGTAAGGAATAGGCATCCTTATGTGTGATCTTGTTGATTTGTCTGTAATCCACACACATCCTCATAGTGCCATCTTTCTTTTTCACTAGTACCAGGGGAGATGCCCAGGAGCTGCAACTATCACAGATTACCCCAGCCTCCTTCATGTTTCTGAGCATGTTCTTGGCGCACTGATATGGGCAGGTGGAATGGGCCTATACCTCTCTTTGATGGGTGGATGAGCGCCTGTGGGTATGTGGTGTTGTACCCCTTTTATCCGCCCAAAATCAAGTGGATGCTTGCTAAAAACCTGCTCATACTCTTGCACAACCCTGTAGACCTCTTGTTTGTGACGTGAAGGTGTAGAGTCGGTGCCCACATGTAACTTCTGGCACCACTTCTCTAACTGTCCATGGGAACTGTCACTGGAGGACTGATCTGATGTGTTTGGGGAATTCACTGTATGGAGGGAATCTGTGTTCACTGTAAACAGTTTGGCAATTGTGGTGAAGCGATGAGCCAGGGGAGCCTCCGGCCTCGTAGTCGTGGCGGTAGTTTTCAGGCTGGTCCCTGGCTTCACCACTTCCTCAAGGTCGGGGACTGACTTGGTGGGGCAGAGTGTGATAGTGCATTCGCCGGACGTCGTACAAACGATCTTCAGACAAAGGGTGCTGGTAACAAACGACATCCTTTATTTGCACAATACTATCCGGCGGTAAAATCAGGCACTTTCGGTGGAGCTGGGGGCAGCCTGCCCTAACGCACCCTCTGGTGGGGATATGCCCGGGGTACTCCACTTCGCCGGGCTCCCACACTTTGGTTTCATGCACACCGGACCCACACCAGTGGCTTCACACCCTGAGGTTACGTTCTCCTCCTTGTTCTCCGGCGCCCCCTGGTGGTCCCGCTCACACACTCTGCCCCTCGATGTTCACACTCTCCCGTCCCGGATCCGACTCCCTCTCACACACACGCATACTCACCTGTGATTCAGCCGGCTCCTCCTCCCCGGTGGCGACAGCCGTCCCACCCGGCCACTATGGGTGCCCTAACACAACATATAATAATAAAAGTCAACATTTTTATTAGTTACAATTCCGGGTTAACTATGCTGGTACTAGTAGGGGGTAGGCCCACCCACTACATGCCTCCCCTCTTAAAATCCGAGCCTCCCGGCAAGGCTCTAACTATAAACATATAACTAAAACAATGAACATGGCATAAGAATACCCTTCAGCCCAGTCCACAACAGGCGACTCGGTCTCCGGCAGCGCCCGGCGACTTAACAGCGCTCCCGGTCCTTTGATGGCGCCCGGAGGCTCAACAGCGCTCCCGGTCTTGTGATGGCGCCCGGAGGCTCAACAGCGCTCCTGGTCTTTTGATGGCGCCCGGAGGCTCAACAGCGCTCCCGGTCTTGTGATGGCGCCCGGAGGCTCAACAGCGCTCCCGGTCTTTTGATGGTGATCAACAGGCATATCAACTCGTATCAACGGTAAACTCTTCGCCATGTGGAGGAGTTCCTGACTCAGTCTGACAGCGAGCTCTCTCCGGGCTTTATCAACTGAACTTAAACTTTTGCCGGTCGACCAACAATACCGGTCTTCAAACAAGCCAGCTCGAGCGATTTACTCCGGAGGCCAGGACCGCTTCCACTCGGCTGCCTGGGCCTGGATGTAGGCGCCCAGGGACTGCCCAGGTTGGCGGCGGACCCTCCGGAATGAAACAGGAGCGAAAGGCGACTCCGATGGCGTGGCCTCTTCAGTTTCCGGTGGAGGCGATGGAGTCGCCACTCGGGGCGGTTGAGGCACAGGTTGCGGCACGTCCAGAACTATTACCGGTCTGTTGGTGACACTTTGGTTAACCGCCACCACCGGGGTACCTTTTTCCGGGTCAGACTGCACCTCCGGTGGGACCGCCAGAGTACGCCGGGAATGGGAGGCATCCAGCGGCGTCGGTTTCTGCTGGCTCCGGCGTCGTTTCTGGTGCTCCTCCCACTCCAGTTCCTGTTGCCACTGGGCCGCTTCCCGGGCGGTCGGCGTCTGGATCACGCCAACTGCAAACAGGCCGCGACTTCCCGCCTCGGGTAAGAATTGCACCTTCTCGCCCGGGTAAAGAGTGTGAAGCCTCTTGGGTAGGCCCTCCACGTCCAGGTGGACCCGATTATAAAAATAATCGTCTCCGGTGCTTGCTTCGCGGATAAACCCGTAGCCCTCCTGCTGGTTGAACTTCACCACTATACCAGTGGTGAATTGCAGGGCCAGCTCCTCACCGCCGGGACCGGACATCATTTCCCGGACGATGGTCTCTGCGAGCAGCCGCTCCTGGACGGGGTCTGGCACCGGAGACGGAGCCCTTGGATAGGAGGTAGAGGACGGGACTACAGGGTCCCAAAAGAAGCCCCGGTGATCTTGCTCTAGCCGCTCGGCATACACTTCGGCCGGTTCCCGCACGGGGACAGATGGTGCTGCGGCTGCGGATGCTGCGGCTGTGGCGACGTGCTGAGGTGTCTCCACAGGGGAATAGGTAATCCCCAGGGGGCGGTTCCCCATCGGTAGCTGGGTGGCATACGTTGCCCGTACCTCAGTAGTCGTGCCTCCGGTTGTCGCGTCCCAGGTGGTCAGCCAAGTCACCTTCTCCGGACGTGCGGGGTCTCCTGACCCGGTCGGGATCTCTGGCAAGAACGCTCCTGCTGCGGCAGCGTGTTTGGGACGCTCCCGGCTTAGGCTGGTCAGGGCCATGGCGGTGGCGAGATCCTGCTGTCGGCCGGAAGTCTCCATCTTTTTCTCCTGATGTGTAGTACGCAATGGCGGCGGGGTCAATGCTGAGACTAGAGGAAGAAGAGGCGGGCCTATGTTTCCCGCTCTTAAACAGGCTCCACCCCCAGCCTCACACATCATCTTGACTCCTCCGCGGCGGTTCTTCTTTTTCTTTACAATACCGCCCACTTCATATTTCTTTCTTCGTGTCCGGGGACTGGCGCCTCCCCTATTTAGGCGGAGTACTCTGTACCTCTTTCTCGGCACCGGCCAGCCCCAGGCTCTTCTTTTTGCGCCAATTCTTCGCGCCTTTTCTTCCTCAGCTTCACAGACAGCGGCCATCTTGCCGCCATCTTGTGCCCGGTCCAACGCCTTAGGCA
Source organism: Anomaloglossus baeobatrachus (assembly GCF_048569485.1). Lineage (NCBI taxonomy): Eukaryota > Metazoa > Chordata > Amphibia > Anura > Aromobatidae > Anomaloglossus > Anomaloglossus baeobatrachus. The sequence goes on along the minus strand of NC_134358.1, from coordinate 229,704,169 downwards.
CTTCTTCCTCCCACCATGGGACTGGAAATCTTCTCTCATAGCCCGGATACGGTGCACTCGGCACCACTTGATCTCCGGCTTCTTGGGTTCCTGGCAGGGGAATCGCATCCTGCCGACTACGCCACATGAAGCGATGAGCCAGGGGAGCCTCCGGCCTTGTAGTCGTGGCGGTAGTTTTCAGGCTGGTCCCTGGCTTCACCACTTCCTCAAGGTCGGGGACTGACTTGGTGGGGCAGAGTGTGATAGTGCATTTGCCGGACGTCGTACAAACGATCTTCAGACAAAGGGTGCTGGTAACAAACGACATCCTTTATTTGCACAGTACTATCCGGCGGTAAAATCAGGCACTTTCGGTGGAGCTGGGGGCAGCCTTCCCTAACGCACCCTCTGGTGGGGCTATGCCCGGGGTACTCCACTTCGCCGGGCTCCCACACTTTGGTTTCATGCACACCGGACCCACACCAGTGGCTTCACACCCTGAGGTTACGTTCTCCTCCTTGTTCTCCGGTGCCCCCTGGTGGTCCCGCTCACACACTCTGCCCCTCGATGTTCACACTCTCCCGTCCCGGATCCGACTCCCTCTCACACACACGCACACTCCCCTGTGATTCAGCCGGCTCCTCCTCCCCGGTGGCGACAGCCGTCCCACCCGGCCACTAGGGGTGCCCTAACACAACATATAATAATAAAAGTCAACATTTTTATTAGTTACAATTCCGGGTTAACTATGCTGGTACTAGTAGGGGGTAGGCCCACCCACTACAGTGGCATACCTGGGCAGTGTGACCTCCTCTTCCCCGCAATTCAACACTCGCACGGGCACCCTCCCCTTCCGGACATAGACTACCCCTCTGGCCGTTAACAATGTGGGCCAATGCTCTGAGGGCAGGGCTTCTACCACTGCCTGGTATTCATGGGAGACTACAGCTGCCCTGCACCATATCATGATCTCACTTCGTGGGGGCAATACAAGGGGCGCCACATCCATTACTCGTACACCACCAATTTCACCTCCAGAGAGATTTACCTGTTGCCGCTGCAGGAGGGTTTGGATTTCACGTTGCAGGATTCTCTGCCGCCCTGCGCCTGCATTCTCAGATAGCTGTTGGAGCAATAACAACACTTCTCCCATAAAGTTCTCAATGACATTTGTTCCAAAAATGATCTTAGGGTTCCAATCACTAAGGTCATTCTGCACGCAAACTCTACCCGACCCACCTTAATGGTCACCTCCTTGAACCCAATTTGAGTCACTGGTAACCCATTGACAGCATAGATGGTAATGCTGTCATCAGGGCCAGTGTCAGCACCCGGCACACATGGGCAAATGCCAGGGCCCTGGACAGCTGGGGGGGGGGCATTCACCATCTTCAGTCCTGCAGGCCACAAGCTGAGTTCCGGTGACTGTAGTGCCATTGGGCTGGCAGCCGCACTCAGGGCCGCCATCAGGGCAATGAGGGGGCTCGAGTTGCTCACAGAGAGCTAACCGCTCTCTTTGTGCTCTGCACTGATCTATGTGATCGGCAGAGCAGGAAAGGAAATGTACTGGAGCTGAACGGAGGCTGAGAAGGTGAAGGACCTAGCCTGATCACATGACTGGTGAAGTGGCAGGTCCTATAGCTGCTGCAGCCTCCGTGCAGGTCCCAGCGTCTTCTCCCCTGCTCTGCTTCGTTCAGAAACTGCAAGATGTGGTAATGTATAGTGTGTGTAACTGTGCATGTAGTTTGTCTGTCTCTCTCATTCCCTGTGTGTCTGTCTCTTATTCCCTGTGTGTCTGTCTCTCATATGTCTGTCTCTCATTCCCTGTCAGTCTGTCTCTCATTCCCTGTGTGTCTGTCTCTCATTCCCTGTGTCAGTCTCTCTCATTCCCTGTCAGTCTCTGTCTCATTCCCTGTGTATCTGTCTCTTATTCTCCTATTCCCTGTATGTCTGTCTCATTCCCTGTGTGTCTGTATCTTATTCCCTGTGTGTCTGTCTCTCATTCCTGTGTGTCTGTCTCTCATGTGTCTGTGAGGAAAGAGTTAACCTTTTCCACTGACTTAGAAAAATAATAGAAATTCATTCTCCCTGGCAAGACCAAACCAGACTTATTTGCGTAATAAACTGTGAGACCAACTTCAAGGACACAGAATGTTTTGACTTAGAAATGACTGACAAACATCTTGTTATGGGAATAAGAACGCAACAGTTTATTATGGGAGCATAAGTCATTATGTTAATTTCTCTTGCTGGGAATATGTAATTCACGCCTTTAATGAATATGTATGCTGCATAGTTACGCCCTAATCAAATCTGTATAACCTTGTAATGTAAACAAAATAATACAGTTTTCTTTTTGGGAGCCGCACGTCTCCTAGCCTTTACGTGTATAACGGTGTCTGCCTGTTTTCATTGAAGGCTAAAGGGAGGGCAGAGGGGGGTCACCGGTACCCTCTCTCATTTGGGCATCGCTGGCAATAGCTGTGACCGTTAGGTCAACCTAACATTATCTGGCGCCCGAAAAGCAGGGACCCGTGTTTGTAATCCCAGGACGCAGTGGACTGTCTTGCCAAGCCGAGGAGGAGGTGACCAGACGTGGGGACCAGAAACACCTGGCCAGGTAAGAGTTGAACCTTATTCTTCTCTTTATGCTCCCCATCTCTGTTCAGTTCCTTCCTCAACGCGCAAAAGGTGCACTGTGAGTAGATACTGGGTTATTGGCGGGTTTCTACTGAACTCTGAGAGAGCCTTGCCAGCTGATGTTTTCTGTGCCTTGTTTGGTTGTTTGCTTGTTCGTTTCTCTGTGTTTCTCTGCCTCTCCGTGTGTCGCGTGTCTGCTCTCCTGCGCTTTATTTCTGTGCTGTTGTTCTTGTTGGTTGTCATAGATTCCATACATCAGTGAGTGTTGAAAGGGAATAGTGTACCTGCTCTGTTCAATGGATGTGATATTCACTGCCCTAGTGTTAGTGGGAATAGCCCTGTTTGCCATTGCCATCGGATATAGAGTGTACCTGTGGTACAAGAAGGGCAACCCAGCGCCATTCAACATTCTCAGCCCCCTCTGAACAGTTAGGACACCACCTTTCAGTAGGAATACACATCAAGAATCAGTCTCTGGGTACTTCCAGGAAAGGTGGTTCTAGACCTCACCTTAGGTAGGAATACAAAAGGAGTTAGTCTCTGAGTATCTCCAGGATAGGTAGGTTTAGTCCAAAGGACGTTCAAGGGTCTAAAAGCTGAAGAAGATAGACGAAGAATGGGACAAGGAATATCAAAAGACAGAAGAGCTGGATGCACCCTGCAACATCTCATTACGTGTTATCATGGCAAGAGGACAGCCAGTCAGTCCAAGGAAGTTTTCAAGACATTTGGATTGAAGGGAAAGGATCAATTGGACCCCAACAAATGGAATACAATAACAGCTACTAGAGCAGGAGTGATAGCAGATAAATCATGGACTAAACTGATCAGAACTCTTTCTGACATGGCAAAAACAGCCCACGATCAAGGTTGGATATACCATGAAGAATCAGACACATGGGAAGAAGCTGGGAAGCAAGCTAATAAGGATCACCAGCCTCCTCCGTACCTGTCAGCTACTCCTGGAACGACTCCAAAAATAGCAGGATCCCCGGAATGGACCTGCACAAACTGTAGCCAACAAAATCCGGACTGGAGTGAAAAATGCCTAGCCTGTGGAGCTCCACAGCACAAGCTACAAGCCACAGCACCAGTGCCTCTTTATCCCGTAGTGGAAAGAAGAGTCCTGATAAGACCACCTGTTAATCCACAAAATCCAGATGCTCCTAGAGATGCAGTTCCCCGTACATATGAAGACTACGTACCCTGGACTCCAGCCGAGCAGATGGCTTTTCTGCAAAATGCTCCAGACCCGACTAGAAACCCAGTCAGTGTTTCACGTTACCTGAACCAAATACAGGTCTCCTACAGAAGTACTTGGTTGGACATGGAAGGTTTGTGTAGAGTTAAAATGTCTCCCGAACTGTATGCCAAACTCACTGCCCACCTGGCAGGACATGCTCTGGACGATACCCGTAATGTGGAATCGGGCCAAGACTTCATGATAAGACTCAATCTCTTCTGCGCCCAGGAGCAAAGAACTAAGGGCACAATGGGACCAGTGCATCAAGGTCCTGTGGAGAATGTCAGTTCATTTTACTACAGATTGATGCAGTCATTCGCAGATGAAGGGCTGGACTTACAAGCGGGTGCAATACGTCGCCTGATGGTAAGATCCTTCATGGATGGAATACATGCACCTCTGGCAGAAAGATTGAAAGCGTGCTGCCCAGAATGGAGGAACATGGAAGACATAGATCTTCTAGTCAACAAAGCAAGTGGCTTAGAAACCGACGTAAAGGATAAAAGGAGCAACAAGAAAGTTGTCATAGCAGCAGTGGACGGCCAGCCAGAAGGTACAAGAAAGAAGGCACCGACCTGCTACTATTGTGGAATCAAAGGACATGTGATCAGAGACTGTAGAAAGAAGAAGAGGGACACTCAAAACCGACCCGAGAGTCAGGAGGAGAAGACTGCCTGACTTGCGGCAGCACGGGATAGGGATGCCAGAGGTCCATTTATACATGTCCCCCTTCACATTGGCAACAAGGAAATAAGAGCTTTAGTGGACTCAGGAGCCTCTCGCTCCGTACTCCCCAAGAATCTGGTGCCTGAAGGATCCATCTCCTCTGAAGCTACAGTAGTATCCGGATTTGATGGACAAGCCCAGATAATCCCAATAACACATCCACTGAAGGTGAAACTGGGACCACACATGTTCGTGTCTAAATTCTTAGTGTCCCCCCTGGGTGGAGATGCCCTAGTGGGAGCAGATCTACTATCAAGACTGCAAGCTCAGATTGTCTACAATGAAGATGGATCTGCTATCCTGCAAATTCCAGAAGATATCCCAGAAGAAGTCCTGTGCACTCTTCAGATGATAGAAGACCAACCAGAATCTGAAGTTACACATGAAGTAAACACGGACCCAATACTTCTACAAGTTCCTGCAAAACTCTGGTCCACATCAAAAACTGACCTCGGCACACTACCCGTGCCCCCCGTAAAGGTTTCAGTCAAGCCTGGAATTATACCACCGCAGCTGAGACAATACCCTCTTAATGTTCAACAGGAAGCTGCCCTAGATTACCAGATAAAAGAACTGTTGAAGTCTGGAGCCCTCAGAATTACTAAGTCTCCTTACAACACTCCGTTGTTTCCTGTTAAGAAGAGACAAGTAAAAAAAGGTGATCCAGTTACGTACCGGATGGTACACGATCTGAGGGCAGTGAACTCAATACTGGAGCCCCTCACCCCTGTTGTACCAAATCCACATACGCTGCTTACACAGGTGCCGGCTACATCCACCCATTACACGGTCATAGACCTTGCTAATGCTTTTTTCTCAGTACCACTGGACCCAGCATGCCAAGATTTCTTTGCATTCACGCACAAGCAAAATCAATATACATGGACACGCCTGCCTCAAGGTATGCAACATTCTCCTACGCTATATACTCAGGCAATGAGCAATGTACTTCGGGGCTGGGAACCCCCTGAGCACTGTGTCCTTCTTCAGTACGTGGATGATTTACTACTGTGTTGCCCTAATGAAGAAATCTGTAAAACGGCTTCAATAAGTCTTCTTACCTTTCTGGCAGAAGTAGGATGCAAAGCGAGCAGAGATAAGTTGCAGTTCTGCAAAACGAGGGTCACTTTCTTGGGTCATTGCCTTTCTGCGGGACAAAAACACCTCAGCCCGGACAGACAAGAAGTTATCAGGAAAGCAAGCATTCCTAGAAATCTCAAACAACTCAGAGGATTTTTAGGGCTAATATCTTTCTGCAGACAGTGGATTCCCAATGCATCGCTACTCATGCAACCGCTGTATGATTGCACAAAGAATATTCCTTTCTCCCTCACAGAAGAAGCTCAACAAAATTTTCAAAAGCTCAAGGAACTAGTGATTGATGCACCTGCTCTGGCACTACCAAACTATGATCTCACCTTCAATCTGTTCGTAGCAGAGCTTCAAGGATTTGCCGTAGGAGTACTCACCCAGAAGACAGACAAACATCACATAATCGGGTACTACTCCTCTCAACTCGACAACGTTACCAGAGCAGCACCAACCTGTGTCCGTGCTGTTACAGCAGTTTCAAACATACTGCAGAAAGCATCTGAAATCTCACTAGATTTCCCGACTACCATCCTTACCAGCCATGACATCTATGCTGTTCTCAATCAAGTGCAGTTGAAACATCTTTCCATGGCAAGACAAGTCAGACTCCAGTGCACGCTGTTGCTACCCCCAAACATCTCATTTGCTCGAGTTACAAGTCTAAACCTTGCTGATCTGCTGATCTTCACAAGTTTAGAAGGGGGGACAGAAGAGAGGACAGAAGAGAGTGACAAACGTACCAGCGCACCATTTGATCATGATTGTCAGGAACTCATTGAACATGAGGCAAAGCCCCTGCACAATATTCAGGCAACACCGCTTACAAATCCAGACTTTGAACTTTTTGTGGATGGTAGCAGATACGCTGATGAAGCAGGCAAGTTCCACACCGGATTTGCAGTAGTGACTCTATATGCAGTCCTAGCCAAACAACCGCTACCTCCACGCATATCTGCTCAAGAAGCAGAACTTCTTGCCCTTATTTGGGCAATTGAGTTTCTGGAAGAACGAACAGCGAACATCTACACGGACTCAGCCTATGCACACGGCATTGTGCACGATTTTGGCACTATCTGGCAGACTAGAGGATTCCTCACAGCAACAGGAAATCCCATCAGGCATGGAGCCTCAGTGAAGAAACTAATGGAAGTAGCCTTGATACCAAAACAGCTAGCAATCATAAAGGTTGCTGCCCACACCAAGGCTCAAACACCCGAGGCAAGGGGAAATCGCTTGGCCGACCAAACAGCAAAACAAGCAGCCTTACTCCCTTTGAAGGAGACGGAAACAGTGTCAACGACGGAGGAAGAAATGCAGAACCTCTTTGAGACACAAGAAAACGCCTCTGAGGAAGAAAAGGCCGGATGGCGGGCCAAGGGGGCAGAAAAGGTGGAGGGGATTTGGCGCCTAAACGGACTTCCCGTCCTGCCACGCAGTTGGTTCCCTGCCATTTTCCAAGTACTCCACTACCCCACACATGGAAGCACAAACTCAATCATGAACCAGATGCAACCATATTGGGTAGCCCCCGGCTTCAGACAATACGCCTCCCAGAGAATAAAGGATTGTCACATCTGTCAACAACACAATCCAGGCCAGCTAACTAAAACCCCGCAAAGACACATGCCAAAGACGTTTGCCCCATTCCAAAGAGTACAAATAGACTATATACAGTTGCCAAGACATGGCATCTACGAGTTTGTACTTGTCTGTGTAGACCTCTTCTCAGGATGGCCAGAGGCCTACCCTGTCAGCTCAGCCACGGCCCGTATTACAGCAAAGAAATTGGCCTGTGAGCTGGTACCCCGGTTTGGACTCCCTGAAGTCATAGAGTCAGACCGAGGTACTCATTTCACTGGACAAGTTTTCCAGAACACCTGTGCCCTGTTAGGCATTCAGTCAGCCTTACACACACCTTACCACCCACAGTCATCAGGGAAAGTGGAAAGGTTAAATGGGACTCTAAAGCTCAAACTAGCCAAGGCAGTGGAGGAGACTGGTAGACCATGGACAGAATGTCTCCCCATAGCTCTTTACTCTATAAGGACTACCCCGCAGGGAAAGCACAGGCTCTCACCATTTGAAATACTCTTTGGTAGTGCACCCAGATTAGGATGCTACTTCCCGCAGGAGTTACACCTGCAATGTGATAGCCTAACGTCTTATGTTGTTTCCCTGCAGAAGAGACTAACTGAAACCCACCAAAGGGTCTACTCTTCTCTACCTGATCCTGATGCTGTTCCAGGAACCCACTCCCTAAAGCCTGGTGACCGGGTCTACCTAAAGAAGCACGTGAGAAAGACCCTTGAGCCACGATTCGAAGGGCCTTTGACTGTCCAGCTGACCACTCCAACCTCCGTCAAACTCGAGGGGAGATCGACATGGGTCCATGCCAGCCACTGCAAGAAGGCCTAATACTGCTGATAAGTATTTCTATGTGTACTCCCTTTTTGGGGCCTTCTACACCATGGCAGAATACATTTGAGACCCATCATGAAGTGTTAGCTGAAAAACTTGAGATCACAGACTGCTGGATATGTACACACGCACCTGTGACAGCCTCTTCCATGCCATACTTAGCCATACCAGTCCCAATAAACGAAGTGTTTCAATGGGGAGGCTGTTACAATAGATTATCAGTCAATGACACCAAGTATCAAAAACTGTGGAACACTAGTGTGCCCATACCAATAGTAGGGTGGGTGGATTTCCCCTGGTGGCAAGGCAATCTTACTACTGGCCTTCCCGGAACCCAGCAATATTTAGCCTTTGAAGGAAGCAGCTGGGTACCCCGTAATTACACAAAAACACCTATTATGGGCAAGATTCCAACAGAAGGAATCAAAATAAGTTTTGGGCGAACCTCTGACAGTTGTTAGGTTGACCTAACGGTCACAGCTGTTGCCAGCGATGTCCGAATGCAGAGAAGGTACCGGTGACCCCCCCTCTGCTACTCCGTCTCAATGAAAACAAGCGAACGCCGTTATACACATAAGACTGGAGATGTGCGGCTCCGAATAGAAAGTGTATTGGTATTGTTTACATTACAAAGTTATACAAAGTTGATTAGGGCGTAACTATGCAACATACATATTCATTAATCTACATTCATTAAGGCGTGGATTGCATATTCCCAGCAAGAGAAATTAATATAATGACTTATACTCCCATAATAGTCTATTCCGCCTCTCATTCTCATAACAAGATGTTTGTCAGTCATTTCTAAGTCAAAACATTCTGCGTCCTTGAAGTTGGTCTCATAGTTTATTACGCAAATAAGTCTGGTTCGGTCTTGCCAGGGAGAATGAATTTCTATTATTTTCTAAGTCAGTGAAAAAGGTTAACTCTTTCCTCACAATCCCCCCTATTGGCGTGATTGATGGACAGGGGGCCATCGAGAAGCTATGGACTATAGAGAAAGCAGGCTAGCCTCCAGATACTTTCTGAGCCGTGGGTTTGCTCAGGGAGTGTCGTCTCACATCCGTCACCCAGGACTGCCTGCATGCCTCTCGATAGGAGTCTCATCATGATACGCCAAGGTGATTTCTAGAGGAAAGAGTAGAGAAGAGAAAAAGGCATATTAGTGATTTCTTACGGGTGCTGAATAATCATTGTATCTACATTGCTTCAAGCAGCGGGAAAACAAAGCCATTAGCAACTTGAACACTACATAAGCAACTAGTAAACAGAGTAACACTTGGAACACTGATAGTCTGTTGTAACAGCCTCCCCATTGAAACACTTTGTTTATTGGGACTGGTATGGCTAAGTATGGCATGGAAGAGGCTGTCACAAGTGCGTGTGTACATATCCAGCAGTCTGTGATCTCAAGTTTTTCAGCTAACACTTCATGATGGGTCTCAAATGAATTCTGCCGTGGTGTAGAAGGCCCCAAAAAGGGAGTACACATAGAAATACTTATCAGCAGTATTAGGTCTTCTTGCAGTGGCTGGCATGGACCCATGTCGATCTCCCCTCAAGTTTGACGGAGGTTGGAGTGGTCAGCTGGACAGTCAAAGGCCCATCGAATCGTGGCTCAAGGGTCTTTCTCACGTGCTTCTTTAGGTAGACCCAGTCACCAGGCTTTAGAGAGTGGGTTCCTGGAATGGCATCAGGATCAGGTAGAGAAGAGTAGACCCTTTGGTGGGTTTCAGTTAGTCTGTTCTGCAGGGAAACAACATAAGACGTTAGGCTATCACATTGCAGGTGTAACTCCTGCGGGAAGTAGCATCCTAATCTGGGTGCACTACCAAATAGTATTTCAAAGGTGAGAGCCTGTGCTTTCCCTGCGGGGTAGTCCTTATAGAGTAAAGAGCTATGGGGAGACATTCTGTCCATGGTCTACCAGTCTCCTCCACTGCCTTGGCTAGTTTGAGCTTTAGAGTGCCATTTAACCTTTCCACTTTCCCTGATGATTGTGGGTGGTAAGGCGTGTGTAAGGCTGACTGAATGCCTAACAGGGCACAGGTGTTCTGGAAAACTTGTCCAGTGAAATGAGTACCTCGGTCTGACTCTATGACTTCAGGGAGTCCAAACTGAGGCACCAGCTCACAGGCCAATTTCTTTGCTGTAATTCGGGCTGTGGCTGAACTGACAGGGTAGGCCTCTGGCCATCCTGAGAAGAGGTCTACACAGACAAGTACAAACTCGTAGATGCCATGTTTTGGCAACTGTATATAGTCTATTTGTACTCTTTGAAATGGGGCGAACGTCTTTGGCATGTGTCTTTGCGGGGTTTTAGTTAGCTGGCCTGGATTATGTTGTTGACAGATGTGACAAGCTTTTATTCTCTGGGAGGCGTATTGTCTGAAGCCGGGGGGCTATCCAATATGGTTGCATCTGGTTCATGATTGAGTTTGTGCTACCGTGTGTGGGGTAGTGGAGTACTTGGAAAATGGCAAGGAACCAACTGTGTGGCAGGACGGGAAGTCCGTTTAGGCGCCAAATCCCCTCCACCTTTTCTGCCCCCTTGGCCCGCCATCCGGCCTTTTCTTCCTCAGAGGCGTTTTCTTGTGTCTCAAAGAGGTTCTGCATTTCTTCCTCCGTCGTTGACACTGTTTCCGTCTCCTTCAAAGGGAGTAAGGCGGCTTGTTTTGCTGTTTGATCGGCCAAGCGATTTCCCCTTGCCTCGGGTGTTTGAGCCTTGGTGTGGGCAGCAACCTTTATGATTGCTAGCTGTTTTGGTATCAAGGCTACTTCCATTAGTTTCTTCACTGAAGCTCCATGTCTGATAGGATTTCCTGTTGCTATGAGGAATCCTCTAGTCTGCCAGATGGTGCCAAAATCGTGCACAATGCCGTGTGCATAGGCTGAGTCCGTGTAGATGTTCGCTGTTCGTTCTTCCAGAAACTCAATTGCCCAAATGAGGGCAAGAAGTTCTGCTTCTTGAGCAGATATGCGTGGAGGTAGCGGTTGTTTGGCTAAGGCTGCATATAGAGTCACTACTGCAAATCCGATGTGGAACTTGCCTGCTTCATCAGCGTATCTGCTACCATCCACAAAAAATTCAAAGTCTGGATTTGTAAGCGGTGTTGTCTGAATATTGTGCAGGGGCTTTGCCTCATGTTCAATGAGTTCCTGACAATCATGATCAAATGGTGCACTGGTACGTTTGTCACTCTCTTCTGTCCTCTCTTCTGTCCCCCCTTCTAAACTTGTAAAGATCAGCAGATCAGCAAGGTTTAGACTTGTAACTCGAGCAAATGAGATGTTTGGGGGTAGCAACAGCGTGCACTGGAGTCTGACCTGTCTTGCCATGGAGAGGTGTTTCAACTGCACTTGATTGAGAACAGCATAGATGTCATGGCTGGTAAGGATGGTAGTCGGGAAATCGAGTGAGATTTCAGATGCTTTCTGCAGTATATTTGAAACTGCTGTAACGGCACGGACACAGGTTGGTGCTGCTTTTGTGACGTCGTCAAGTTGAGAGGAGTAGTACCCGATTATGTGATGTTTGTCCGTCTTCTGGGTGAGTACTCCTACGGCAAATCCTTGAAGCTCTGCTACGAACAGATTAAAGGTGAGATCATAGTTTGGTAGTGCCAGAGCAGATGCATCAATCACTAGTTCCTTGAGCTTTTGAAAGTTTTGTCAAGCTTCTTCTGTAAGGGAAAAAGGAACATTCTTTGTGCAATCATACAGCGATTGCATGAGTAGTGACGCATTGGGAATCCACCGTCTGCATTTATCTCTGCTTGCTTTGCATCCTACTTCTGCCAGAAAGGTAAGCATTCCTCTTCACTAGGGAAGCACAGTAGTAAATCATCCACGTACTGGTAGATGCACTGCGAGAGGTAGCGGGAGGGGGGATTGTCTCAGCTGCGGTGGCGTAATTCCAGGTTTGACTGAAACTTTTACTGTGGGCACGGGTAGTGTGCCGAGGTCAGTTTTTTATGTGGACCAGAGTTTTGCAGGAACTTGTAGAAGTATTGGATCCGTGTTTACTTCACGTGTAACATCAGATTCTGGTTGATCTTCTATCATCTGGAGAGTGCACAGGACTTCTTCTGGGATATCTTTTGGAATTTGCAGGATAGCAGATCCATCTTCATTGTATACAATCTGAGCTTGTAGTCTTGATAGTAGATCTGCTCCCACTAGGGCATCTCCACCCAGGGGGGACACTAAGAATTTAGACACGAACATGTGTGGTCCCAGTTTCACCTTCAGTGGATGTGTTATTGGGATTATCTGGGCTTGTCCATCAAATCCGGATACTACAGTAGCTTCAGATGAGATGGATCCTTCAGGCACTAGGTTCCTGGGGTTCAGGAGCGTGAGGCTCCTGAGTCCACCAAAGCTCTTATTTCCTTGTTGCCAATGTGAAGGGGGACATGTATAAATGGACCTCTGGCATCCCTATCCCGTGCTGCCGCAAGTCAGGCAGTCTTCTCCTCCTGACTCTCGGGTCGGTTTTGAGTGTCCCTCTTCTTCTTTCTACAGTCTCTGATCACGTCCTCTGACTCCACAATAGTAGCAGGTCGGAGCCTTCTTTCTTGTACCTTCTGGCTGGCCGTCCACTGCTGCTATGACAACTTTCTTGTTGCTCCTTTTATCCTTTGCGTCGGTTTCTAAGCCACTTGCTTTGTTGACTAGAAGATCTATGTCTTCCATGTTCCTCCATTCTGGGCAGCACGCTTTCAATCTTTCTGCCAGAGGTGCATGTATTCCATCCATGAAGGATCTTACCATCAGGCGACGTATTGCACCCGCTTGTAAGTCCAGCCGTTCATCTGCGAATGACTGCATCAATCTGTAGTAAAATGAGCTGACATTCTCCACAGGACCTTGATGCAATGGTCCCATTGTGCCCTTAGTTCTTTGCTCCTGGGCGCAGAAAAGATTGAGTCTTATCATGAAGTCTTGGCCCGATTCCACATTACGGGTATCGTCCGGAACATGTCCTGTCAGGTTGGCAGTGAGTTTGGCATACAGTTCGGGAGACATTTTAACTCTACACAAACCTTCCATGTCCAACCAAGTGCTTCTGTAGGAGACCTGTATTTGGTTCAGGTAACGTGAAAAACTGACTGGGTTTCTAGTCGGATCTGGAGCATTTTGCTCTTCTTTCCACTACGGGATAAAGAGGCACTGGTGCTGTGGCTTGTAGCTTGTAGCTTGTGCTGTGGGGCTGCACAGGCTAGGCATGTTTCACTCCAGTCCGGATTTTGTTGGCCACAGTTTGTGCAGGTCCATTCCGGGGATCCTGCTATTTTTGAAGTTGTTCCAGGAGTAGCTGACAGGTACGGAGGGGGCTGCGGATCCTTATTAGCTTGCTTCCCAGCTTCCTCCCATGTGTCTGATTCTTCATGATATATCCAACCTTTATCGTGGGCTGTTTTTGCAATGTCAGAAAGAGTTCTGACTAGTTCAGTCCATGATTTATCTGCTATCACTCCTGCTCTAGTAGCTGTTATTGTATCCCATTTGTTGGGGTCCAATTGATCCTTCCCCTTCAATCCAAATGTCTTGAAAACTTCCTTGGACTGACTGGCTGTTCTTTTGCCATGATAACACGTAATGAGATGTTGCAGGGTGCATCCAGCTCTTCTGTCTTTTGATATTCGTTGCCCATTCTTCTTCTTCTATCTTCTTCAGCTTTTAGACCCTTGAACGTCCTTTGGACTAAACCTACCTATCCTGGAGATACTCAGAGACTAACTCCTTTTGTATTCCTACCTAAGGTGAGGTCTAGAACCACCTTTCCTGGAAGTACCCAAAGACTGATTCTTGATGTGTATTCCTACTGAAAGGTGGTGTCCTAACTTCAGAGGGGGCTGAGAATGTTGAATGGCGCTGGGTTACCCTTCTTGTAACAGAGATACACTCTATATCCGATAGCAATGGCAAACAGGGCTATTCCCACTAACACTAGGGCAGTGAATATCACATCCATTGGACAGAGCAGGTACACTATTCCCTTTCAACACTCACTGATGTATGGGATCTATGACAACCAACAAGGACAACAGCACAGAAGTAAAGCGCAGGAGAGCAGACACACGGAGAGGCAGAGAAACACAGAGAAACAAACAAACAAGGCACAGAAAACATCAGCTGGCAAGGCTCTCTCAGAGTTCAGTGGAAACCCGCCAATAACCCAGTTTCTACTCACAGTGTACCATTTTGCGCGTTGAGGAGAGGGGAGATCAGATGTGGGGAGCATAAAGAGAAGAATAAGGTTCAACTCTTACCTGGCCAGGTGTTTCTGGTCCCCACGTCTGGTCCACTCCTCCTCTGAATGGCAAGATAGTCCACTGCGTCCTGGGATTAGAAACACGGGTCCCTGCTTTTCGGGCGCCAGATAATGTTAGGTTGACCTAACGGTCACAGCTGTTGCCAGCGATGTCCGAATGCAGAGAAGGTACCGGTGACCCCCCCTCTGCTACTCCGTCTCAATGAAAACAAGCGAACGCCGTTATACACATAAGACTGGAGATGTGCGGCTCCGAATAGAAAGTGTATTGGTATTGTTTACATTACAAAGTTATACAAAGTTGATTAGGGCGTAACTATGCAACATACATATTCATTAATCTACATTCATTAAGGCGTGGATTGCATATTCCCAGCAAGAGAAATTAATATAATGACTTATACTCCCATAATAGTCTATTCCGCCTCTCATTCTCATAACAAGATGTTTGTCAGTCATTTCTAAGTCAAAACATTCTGCGTCCTTGAAGTTGGTCTCATAGTTTATTACGCAAATAAGTCTGGTTCGGTCTTGCCAGGGAGAATGAATTTCTATTATTTTCTAAGTCAGTGAAAAAGGTTAACTCTTTCCTCACACAGTACAGATGCATTTAAACCCTTGCTGTTAGAGAGACATCTGCATGACCATGGGTGGGTATACAATTCATTGTTTCCAGAAGGCACAAATGATACTTGTTACTCCCAACCCGGAAATTTATGGTGCAATGATTCTGACCCATATGTGCCTGGCCGAGAAACCTGTGGTGAACCGTCCGCAGGGTATTGTAGTCCCCTAGGCCAACTTCCCGGATGGTGTATACTCAGAAACATATCGGCCTTTATAGATATAGTACATCGCCTCATATTACAACATTCAGCCATCTGGGATCTCCCACCGCAAACCTATTGGGTTTGTGGTTACAACGCCTACAAATGGCTACCAGTAGGAGTAAATGGCACCTGCACCTTGGCCCGTTTGACCCCTGCCACCTTCATTATCAATACCACTGATATACCGGCAGGGAAAATGCCTCTCCACCTACTGGTAAAGAGAGTGGCAGACAACAAAGACAGGCCTAGTGGCCGACCCCATGTGATTCAAATGAGTCATGTCAACAAATTTTTCAGTTCTCTTTTTATCTATCCCATGATAATGCAGATGTATGATAAGTTGGTGGACAGCACTGACTATCTTGATGATCAAATTTTTGAGGTTCTCCAAGCAGTAAATAGTACCATTGCCATACAGAGACAATTAATCATTGTAACCAACCAACATACTTTGGTACTGGATTACCTCACTGCAGCCCAAGGGGGGATGTGCCAAGTAGTAGGCCCCAGCTGTTGTCACTACATAGATCCAAGAGGAACCTTAAGAGCCCAAGCCAGTTTAACTGAGATACAAAAGCTGAGGAAAAAACATGATGAGGAGGTACTCAGAAGCTCAGATGCTTGGTGGAGCAATACCTTTTCAATGTTCAACCCTGCAAACTGGTTTAAGGGAATAGGAGGATGGTTCATGGGGATATTGCAATCAGTGTTCCAAGTGTTACTCTGTTTGGTAGTTGCTTATGTAGTGTTCAAGTTGCTAATGGCTTTGTTTTCCCGCTGCTTGAAGCAATGTAGATACAATGATTATTCAGCACCCGTATGAAATCACTAATATGCCTTTTTCTCTTCTCTACTCTTTCCTCTAGAAATCACCTTGGCGTATCATGATGAGACTCCTATCGAGAGGCATGCAGGCAGTCCTGGGTGACGGATGTGAGACGACACTCCCTGAGCAACCCGCGGCTCAGAAAGTATCTGGAGACTAGCCTGCTCGCTTTATAGTCCACAGCTTCTCGATGGCCCCCTGTCCATCAATCACGCCAATAGGGGGGATTGTGAGGAAAGAGTTAACCTTTTCCACTGACTTAGAAAAATAATAGAAATTCATTCTCCCTGGCAAGACCAAACCAGACTTATTTGCGTAATAAACTGTGAGACCAACTTCAAGGACACAGAATGTTTTGACTTAGAAATGACTGACAAACATCTTGTTATGGGAATAAGAACGCAACAGTTTATTATGGGAGCATAAGTCATTATGTTAATTTCTCTTGCTGGGAATATGTAATTCACGCCTTTAATGAATATGTATGCTGCATAGTTACGCCCTAATCAAATCTGTATAACCTTGTAATGTAAACAAAATAATACAGTTTTCTTTTTGGGAGCCGCACGTCTCCTAGCCTTTACGTGTATAACGGTGTCTGCCTGTTTTCATTGAAGGCTAAAGGGAGGGCAGAGGGGGGTCACCGGTACCCTCTCTCATTTGGGCATCGCTGGCAATAGCTGTGACCGTTAGGTCAACCTAACATGTCTGTCTCTCATGTGTCTGTCTCTCATTCCCTGTGTGTCTGTCTCACATTCCCTGTGTGTCTGTCTTTCATTCCCTGTGTGTCTGTCTCTCATTCCCTGTGTGTCTGTCTCTTATACCCTCTATGTCTATTTCATTCCCTGTGTGTGTGTCTGTCTCTCATGTGTCGGTCTCTCATTCCCTACCAGTCTCTCACATTCACTGTCAGTCTCTCATTCCCTGTGTGTCTCTCTCCATTCCCTGTGTGTCTGTCTCTCATTCCCTGTGTGTCTGTCTCTTATACCCTGTATGTCTGTCTCTTATACTCTGTATGTTTGTCTCATTCCCTGTCAGTCTCTCTCTCATTCCCTGTGTGTGTGTCTGTCTCTCATTCCCTGTGTGTCTGTCTCTCATTCCCTGTGTGTCTGTCTCTCATTCCCTGTGTGTCTGTCTCTCATTCCCTGTGTCTGTCTCTTATTCCCTGTGTCTGTCTCTCATTCCCTGTGTCTGTCTTTCATTCCCTGTGTGTATGTCTCTCATTCCCTGTGTGTGTCTGTCTCTCATGTGTCTGTATCTCATTCCCTATCAGTCTCTCCCATTCCCCGTAATTCTCTCTCTCATTCCCTGTGAATCTCTCCCATTCCCTGTCTGTCTCTCTCATTCCCTGTGTGCCAGTCTCTCTCATTCCCTATCAGTCTCTCCCATTCCCTGTGTGTCTATCTCTCATTCCCTGTCTGTCTCTCCCATTCGTTGACTGTCTCTTTCATTCCCTGTGTGTCAGTCTCTCTCATCCGTCTCTCCACAGAAATCATATTACCTCACACATAAGCTTCTTATACTATGAATGTCCTTTGTTACCTATAACAACCAATCACAGCTTCTATTAATGACCTTATTAACCAGAAGAGAGAGCTGGGAATCATAGTCTGCACATATAGTAATAAGGCATCAAAACTGAAATCTTGCATTTAAAAAAGTTTTTTTATTTTACCAAAAAATATTATTAGCAAGATTGTAAATACATTACATTAAATAGTAGTTAAATCACATACAGGTTTGTTTTGCTAATATTTGTAGCACTAAAGTTCAGATACGGCTTTAAAGAAGGCAAATAAGTAATTTTATTATAAAGGTTAATATGAAATACAAACTTAAAGGAAAAGTATGATATTGCGTACACTTTTGTATAATCAACATACAAAGGTTAAGTACAGTTAAATATACTTACAATCACCAAGGAGCTTTGGACATCATCTGTCTGGAACATTAAGAATCAGAAGCATGACATAGACAGAGGACTTCTGGAAATCCCAACACTGACCGGACATCTCGGTACAGGTAACACGAGCTTCTGTCTGTGCTATACTTCAGCTGATCTTAAATAGAGGTTTGTACAATAATTACAAGCCTTAAAGTTAATGTGTTGTAGTCTTATTGATCCATGTCCTTTGATGGCCAGTCATTGGGCATAGATGAACCAGAGATACACCACACATCAGACAATGGGGTAATAAACCCACAGCATTCAAGTCTCCCAAGAATACACATCAGGTATTTGAGCTAGGTAAATGGATATATTGTCTATCTGTGTATATAGCAAACACCTAAAACATCAGATTGTTGAACTAAAGTAAATCATAGTTTCAATTTCAATGGATAGCAAACACACAAAACCATCAGATATTTGATTGTAAGTAAATCATAAGGTTTCTGTTACAATGGGATATTGTCTGTCTGTATATTCAAGACAAACACACAGAAATCCTTAAGTATATACAAGATTTTGTAACCATGTACACTTTGTCTGTCTGACTAATCAATATGTTCTAGTTTAACATAATGTATAGACTCAAAAAATAGCCATTTTTATATTTGCAATACATTCCACCCTTGGCTATTTTGAGCCATAGATTATTTATACAAGGTACCATACCCTAACGGCATAGTTTTAGCGGATGATACAACAACACAAAGCAATGCATGCACAATAGCAAAAATTACTCCTAATATATATAATGCATATATCCAAATATCAGGTAACTAAGAAAATACACATTCCCACCATCTACCATTATCTTGTGTAATGTAATTAATCTAGTATAAATCCATCTCTACTTGTGATAAATATAGCCACCAAACAAGAGAATCGTCCTATTGCTTTAGCTGCATATGCTGCTACAGTGAGTGTTCCTACAATTATTATAGATAATCCTTGTATCTATGATTTTGTTAACAATTTTACATTTTGTGTATATGATGAAACGGTCATTATATTGTTAATCTCATATTATTTCCTGCCCTCATACGTTTGCATTTTTTTTTTATTTGTATGAGAGCCACAAATAATAGCAATCTCTTTATAGCCTGTCTGATTCTGTATTTTTAATTGTTGACATCTGCCTATTTTGCTTTGAGGAGTCCGGAGAATGGAGTCCTCTGAGTCCTTAGGGCAATCATCTCTTCTGTTAGAGAATGTTCCCCAGTGCAGTTCATATAGGCACAATACAGATTGGAGGTGAAGTTTTGGGTCACATCTTCTTCTTATAGGTCTTCTTCTGTTTGGTTTTCAATAAGGCCACATTTTCCATGGTTGGGCTCTCTGTTTTCGGTCTGAAGGTTGCTTGGCTTCTGACGGAAGTAGATCCATGCCCATGGTGGCGCCAATGATGCAACATTTCCAGATTTTGATCTGAAGGGACAAAAATACACATATTACTCATCTGTCAGTTGGGATGTATTCCCACTTGTCTTGTTTCATAACTGTCAGCACATTGTCTGCTCCTCGAGCAATGACTTCAGCAGGTTCTGGAATACCTTTGTCAATCAATTGTTTCACCCAAGTGTCTGCACAATCATTGATAGGATGTGAAGATCCAAATCATTTATCTTCTCTGCAGAACTGAAGGAGCCCGCCCTCTGACTATCTACATTTTAGAAATAGACAGTACTAGCAACTGAGCTATTCTATCTCACTTCTGTATTAACATGTCACTGTCTCCACTATTCATTAGAATTACCTTAATTAATAATCCTGATCTATCTCTTCTCCCATTACCTGAGTTCAGTTTAAGGCCAAATCTGACCTTTGGACCATGAGACCATCATACTGAGATGGCATTTACAAGCCTATTGTGGTTCTGATTGAACATACACATAAAACAAACAACAACCATTAGGTAAATACAATACCCATTCATCACAATGGGATGATTACTTGTTTCATTGTTTTAGCCTGATTGCTCTAATAACATGTAAAACTCTGGTCTCCAGTCTAAAAAGAAAGCACAAACATGATTAGAATACAAGCTCAAATAATACACAAAACACAATTTTATCCAGTCCATTATCCATATGCTAAAAGATTCACATCTAACTTGACAGCCTAAAAAGCTCACTATTTAACCAACCATATTGGTATATTGTGCTGTATTAATTAGCAGCATGGGTACGTAAATATATGACAAACCAAACAATAGCAAAAATAATTGCCCTTCCAATAGACTGAACACAGGGATTCTCCTGGTTTCTAGTCTCTCCTTTGTGAACATTTGGATGGCTCTGTATTGTTTATGAGCAGGAATGGCTTTTGTAATACTTATCTCTTTACATATCTCTGTACATTCTGTATTGGTGGCAATCTCCTCTGTGGTCTCACTATTACCCTTATCTTTTTCAATCTCCTCTGTGGTCTCAATATTACCCTTATCTTTTTCAATCTCCTCTGTGGTCTCACTATTACCCTTATCTTTTTCAATCTCCTCTGTGGTCTCAATATTACCCTTATCTTTTTCAATCTCCTCTGTGGTCTCAATATTACCCTTATCTTTTTCAATCTCCTCTGTGGTCTCAATATTACCCTTATCTTTTTCAATCTCCTCTGTGGTCTCAATATTACCGGCAATCTCCTCTGTGGTCTCAATATTACCGGCAATCTCCTCTGTGGTCTCAATATTACCCTTATCTTTTTCAATCTCCTCTGTGGTCTCAATATTACCGGCAATCTCCTCTGTGGTCTCAATATTACCGGCAATCTCCTCTGTGGTCTCAATATTACCGGCAATCTCCTCTGTGGTCTCAAAATTTCCCTTATTAATTTCAATCTCCTCTGTGGTCTCAATATTACCCTTATCAATTTCCCCCCATCTATCTTCCATTTCAGATGGAGACATCTTGGTGGAAGATGATGACAACCTCTTCTGTTGGGCTTTGATTTCCTGCACCAAACATTTGACTTTAGCGTAAAGATCCAACACCCCCGGTGGTATAGGCTTTGCTGGTGACGACGAGAAAGTGGGCCCTCTTTCTCCCCGTGTCCTGCTTCGCCTGCGCTGTGGAGATTCAGAATCTTTTGCTGCACCCTTTTTATTATGTGAAACCCCTGACTTTTTATTGAGTCCTCTCCTTTGATACAATTTTCTCTTTTGATACAATTTCCACATCTCGTCAGTACTAATCCCATCTACTTTATCCCAGGGAACACCATCCTTTATCAGGGCCATAAACATATCTCTCCTGGTAACACGGGATCTACGATTTGTACTACTTTTGACGTTGTTACACTGTTCTTCAAAATTAAGCTGATCTCTCTGTTTGGGACCCCATTCTCCCAGACCCCCTAACTGTCGGATCGCCTCCAATGTATTGGCGATGGGTTTCCCAGTCTGATTTACCATTAATGCCATCATGACATGTTTATAAGCTGGAGGGGCATTTCTAATGATACAATTTCTAATAGATACACTTACAACAACTTGCATGTAATCGTCATATGTACTTGCTGAAATAGCATTTTTCATAGCCTCCTCCTTCAATCTCCGAGCACAATCTTTCAATGTAAACCATGGTTTTTCATTGGACGGCCAGTCCGCCTCAGATGGGTATTTATGCTGCAATGCCATAGCCACAACATCCATCATACTACACACCACATGTGGTCGCTGAACTATCAAGGAACAAAATGCTTCCTTCACTACAGGCTCATGGCTGAGTTGAACAAACTTTGGGCCATCCACAGCATCCAGCTGTACTCCATGAGCCCCTGTCTCCCATAATCTGACTATCCAAGCTATCAAAGGTTCATTTGGCCTTTGTGAAAAACGATCAAGAAGCTGACTGCAATCCTGCACCATATTCCTGTTCTGTTTACCTCTAGCTTTTTCTACAACTTGTCTATAGTATATTGGATGAACTCTTATTGGGTTAAGATGAGGATCACTTTCCTTCTCCCCACTGACATGTTCATCCTCCTGGTCTGGGTCGGTGACGTTTTCAGAATCAGATGAGTTCTGTACGTCACCATTCCACTCATCTGAGTTCCCCTCTGACCCCGCTTTGGCTATGGCCAAAGCTACTTCTTTCTATTCTCCTTCCCTCTCTTCTTTCTGTATTTATACTGCTCTATACATACATCAGAATTGTCTGCATCATGCTGATATCCATCACATTTGTCCACTGACAACTTATTCTGACACTGTGCTGTGACCAATGCAGTCTGGACCTCACACAACTGTCTCTCTAATTCCTGAACATTTGTTACCATACGTATCTTTTCCTCATGCTGTTTTCTATATGCAGACAACAGGATCCATCCACGCCTACCAACAGCGCCCAATTCTTTACCTTTCTCCACTTTCACTTTCTGCAAGCATTCAACCACATCAACAGGTTCAGCATTTTTCAAACATTTGTCCCATGGTTCACTCAAACCAACACTGTGCGACCACTTGGTTGCCAAAATATCATAGGGACTCTGTTCCCAACCTGGAATCTCAATGCATTCACTCACAACCACTTTTTTCTTAAAAAGAGGCATATTTTACGCAATATCACACTAACAAAAATACTCAAAGCCTTCTGCGTATATCCTGCCGACTACGCCAAATGTTTTGCTAATATTTGTAGCACTAAAGTTCAGATACGGCTTTAAAGAAGGCAAATAAGTAATTTTATTATAAAGGTTAATATGAAATACAAACTTAAAGGAAAAGTATGATATTGCGTACACTTTTGTATAATCAACATACAAAGGTTAAGTACAGTTAAATATACTTACAATCACCAAGGAGCTTTGGACATCATCTGTCTGGAACATTAAGAATCAGAGAAGCATGACATAGACAGAGGACTCCTGGAAATCCCAACACTGACCGGACATCTCGGTACAGGTAACACGAGCTTCTGTCTGTGCTATACTTCAGCTGATCTTAAATAGAGGTTTGTACAATAATTACAAGCCTTAAAGTTAATGTGTTGTAGTCTTATTGATCCATGTCCTTTGATGGCCAGTCATTGGGCATAGATGAACCAGAGATACACCACACATCAGACAATGGGGTAATAAACCCACAGCATTCAAGTCTCCCAAGAATACACATCAGGTATTTGAGCTAGGTAAATGGATATATTGTCTATCTGTGTATATAGCAAACACCTAAAACATCAGATTGTTGAACTAAAGTAAATCATAGTTTCAATTTCAATGGATAGCAAACACACAAAACCATCAGATATTTGATTGTAAGTAAATCATAAGGTTTCTGTTACAATGGTATATTGTCTGTCTGTATATTCAAGACAAACACACAGAAATCCTTAAGTATATACAAGATTTTGTAACCATGTACACTTTGTCTGTCTGACTAATCAATATGTTCTAGTTTAACATAATGTATAGACTCAAAAAATAGCCATTTTTATATTTGCAATACAAGGTTAATACAAGAGGGGATCCTGACATAATGCACTATGGTCCAACACCAAACATGGCAAAATTCCAATATCCTATAATGTTCATAGAAGAAGGCCTCACATATGGTACAATCATCAAAGACATATATTCCAATATCAAAAACATAAATGCGTTGTGGGCATTCAGAGAATCAATAAGGATTAATATGCATGCTGCCGTAGGAGAAGGGGAACATCAAATGATCATTATAGTGACAAAGTCACAGAGTAAACTAGTTATTCCCCGACAAAACATGCAGCCATACAAAGTTAAACATAATTACCCATGTTCAGGTGGATGCCAGTGTGGAAAACGTGCCCCGACGCGCACGTTTCGTTAGCTTCCTCGGGGGCCGTGGTGTAATGTGTGCATCTTCGGGCAGCTGGTTTAAATGCCAGCAGAGGTGCACGTGGCGGCGTTTGATTGGACGCGCGGGAGGTGTGTACTCCGACAGAGGGACGCGTCATTGGGCATTCCCGGAAGTGACGCGGGTGCTTACTGTGTTGTCACACAGACACCCGCGTCACACCGTACGGAAGCCGGCAGACGCAGGCATGTAAGGAGCAACACTGCGCACGCGTCGCACCGCCACGGGCACCCCAATGCAGGGTAAGATATTAGGACTGACAACAACACTTTGTAAGAGCAATCAGGTTACATCCTGATCGTATATAGTCAAGGAGAATAAATCTTAATAAAGTAAGTGGATACATAGTGCAATCAAAACATATATCAAACAACTCCATTACAGCACTGTGAATACCAAATAATACATATATCCTAATATATTAAATATGTACCTTACATATTATATGTAGTACAGTAATTTCATATAGCTAACTAGAAACACGATCTTATTTATTAATACAGAAAAATCTCCTGACTACAGTTGTACCTAAGTCATCATAGGCGCATGAAGTTATGTAAAAAATATATTTATTTCTCACCAGGTATTGAATATACAAGGGGAAAATAATTCCCAAAACATATCAAATATAAGTGTCATACGGCAGAAACATTACATTTAAAATTGACTAAATGCAGGCCAAAAAAATCCAAGGGACAACCTGCAAAAGAATTGAAGAGAATATCCCTTCTTTGCAGAGAGAAATTCATACGATCTTGGTCCATCATAGTGTATATAGCTGGTGAACAAAGTGGGATGCAGCTTGATTGCTTCACAATACGCCAAAATTACTTGAAAAATCAAGAATATGGCAGTCCGAATTATCAAGGAGAAACCTACGCCAAAAAAAGGTTTTTTATTTATTTTTGGAAAATTCTATTAATGACCTGTAGCTTGCAGCTCCATTGGCTTTAATGTAAGGAGGTTTTTTGGAGAGTAATTGTAAAGCTCGGGGTTAAATTTTCCCCTCAAAACATAGTCTATGATGTTCCCTGAGTCACATGGGGTGGCTGTGCAAAATATCATGATTGTAAATGAGACGGTGCGGATTCCTTTAGCGGACATACACACATACATACACACATACATAAGAGAGGGAGCCAGCACTGCTTGAAAAATGCCATGCGAAAAAATTAAAAGTGTAAAATTCACAAAAAATTCCAACTGTGATACAATACAAAAATGAGATTTTTAGCAAAAAATTGATCAACCTTTTGAGCCACCCCTGCCACGTCACGGCAAATCTCAATAGGGGGGTCCTACACTATATTATATATTTCGATTGCGCCATGCGGCCTCGAATTCAAAAATGTAGAACCATATTTAAGCAACACATTTACCTTAAACATATCAGAAACCGCTTCCATGTTCACAAGGAGAGGCAACTGCAAATAAAGGCAGCCCAGGTCCCAGTATGTGCAGCGAACGCCACACACATGAGGACAATGTCAGAACTCACCCTCACAGTGCCAGACCAGGGTTCATGAATGAAGGCGGAACAGGCCCAACATACATATACGTGTACATATACACACATATATACACACCCACACACACACACCCACACACACACACATACATACACACACATACATACCCACACACACATACACATATACACACACAGCTTTATATATTAGATATACGCATATGGCAGACGATTCTGTCTGGGGCTCGATAATTTTGATGACTCAAAAAACGGTGCATGTAGCTTTTTTTGGGCTGTCAAAATGATGACTAGTGGTTAATTTGTGATTGGTGAGGACTGTTTGCAGAATTAGAGATTTTCCAAGAGTGATGGTGGGACTGTGGAAGGTTGGAGGTAAGTATATAAAGGAGGATCTCCGCTCACCCGGTAAATGCATCACCTGGGTCCTTTCTCTGGGGGATGGTGCAAGGAGGTCAGCTCTGTGTTCAATGAGGCAAAGTCCGGCAATAGAATAAAGTTGTTTCCAGCATCACGTCCAAGAAATAAGGTTAAAAAACAATTTTATTCCATAACTTACTTGTGCAAGTCTAGCAGGATATGTCTAGGACTAAGAACCTCTTTTAGGTTTGAAACGCGTAAGACATTGTTTTATACTTTGTGGACGTCCATCCAACCTAGGGTTGATTTTAACCTTATGGAATAAAATAGGTTTTTAACCTTATTTCTTGGATGTGATGCTGGAAACAACTTCTTTCTTTTGCCGAAGGTTCGAGGGGTAGAGGCGGAGTTGTGGTGGAGTCTGAAGGGGGCCCGAAAATTTTGGCAATATGGGGCCCTGAAATTCCTGGTGGCAGCCCTAGCTGCACTATCCTGGATACTGCAGTTGCCAGCCCTTTAAGCCACACTAGCACACAGCATTCACTGCTGAATGCTCGTGCTCCTCCTGCATTGAAGTTCATCTGTGGGCAGAGCTACCGCGCAGTGCGCTCCACTCCCACAGATGTAGAGGAGCCACAGCGCAGCTCCGGCCAAGACACTGAGCACCATGTATGGCCCCCCTCCACCTGAGCTGTATGTCCTCCCCCTCCCCCCGATCTGTAGGGGGCCTCCCTTCCACCTGAGCTGTATGTTCCACCCCTCCTTGATCTGTATGGGGCCCCCCTCCATCTGAGCTGTATGTTCTACCCCCCCCATCTGCATGGGCCACCACTCCTGAGCTGCATAGGCCCTCTCAGAGCAGTAGGTGCCCCTACTTGAGCTGTATAGGACCCCAAGAGCCGTATGTGTCGCGGGCGGGGAGGACGCCGCCGCCGCGTGCTCGCTATCGCTCGGGTCCGGCGCTGCTGCGGCTGCTGCTCGGTGGCTCGAGCAGTGGGCCGGATCTGGGGACTCGAGCGGCGCTCCTCTCCCGTGAGTGAAAAGGGTGGTTGGTTTGGGGGATTTAGTCCGTGACGCCACCCACGGGTTGTGGTGAAGATGGGCACCACCGCTGCTGGTGACGGGGATCCCGGGAGCGATGGTAGGGAGCAGCTGGGATGTCGTTTTCCCCCATCCATGGGTAGGGGTCGGTGGTCCCGGGCCCGGTGGTGTGACGGGGAGGCAGGGTTGGTGAGGTGCAGAGTTGCAGGGACAGCGCGGCGCAGTGCCGGATGGCACGGGTGTACTGACTCAGTAAGAGATGCACAAAGTCCTTGGTAAACCAAACGGCTGGATGGACGGGTCCCGCAGCCGGCTGCAGTGTCTCTCCCCGGACAGGTGATGGCAGCTGTCTTTCCCTGCACCTTTGTGTACTTATTTGACTACGATGGATCCTCAACGGTAGTCCGCTCCCCGGTGTATGGATGCCGGAGGAGCCCGTTTGTCCGCAGGCGCTGGCCCTTGGGTCTCTAGCCTTAGGCGGTAGCTGTATACCCTCACGGTGTGGGCGGTTGCCTTCTATCGGGTCTTTGGCTGTTAGGAAACCCCTGGGGATCCGGTTACACTCGGATTTGACTATTGTCGGCGGCTCCAAGCCTGGTCGGGGTCCGATGGCCCTGCCTGTGTGTGCTGGCTTCACTTCGCTCCCCGGTCGGTACCGGCAGGCCAACGCCCGACCCCGGTCCTACGGTTTCGCGTTGCTTCACCACTCCTGCAGACGGCCACCACCGTCTGCCAACCTTGTTGTCAGTGCCTGGGCCACAAACCCAGACACCTAAGTGTTTACTCCTCACACTCCAAACTCCAAACTCTAACTGACACTTTTCCCGCCTCCAGGCCTGTGAACTCCTCGGTGGGTGGGGCCAACTGCTTGGCTCCGCCCCACCTGGTGTGGACATCATACCCTGGAGGGAGGCAACAAGGGTTTTGTGTTTGGCTAATGTTACTGTCTAGTGGGGGTGGGGGTGTTTGTGTGTTACCTGTGACGACCTGGCTAGGCCAGGGCCCCACATTCCCCCTTGGTGAAATGCAGACCATCCGCGGTCTACCCATTCATCACCGTTTTTTTTTTTTTCAAAAACTGTAAAAACATAAATTAACATGTAAACATTTCAAACATAAGCATTTTTGTAAGGTCACTTCAACATTGCACATATAAAACACATTTTTAATACTGATGGACGGACGGATGTCTTCCGCTCTCCCACCCAAGCAACCTAGCCCTGATGCTGCCCCTAAGAAAAGGGCAGCACCCCTTGACCCCAGTCCAGGTTCAGGCTGCCCGAGCGGGAACGGGTATGGTAACTCGCACCCGACTGTCACTTCAGGGGACCCCACATCCAAGGGGGACCCCTGACCCCCGGAGGATGGCCACCGGTCCTGGTGGTGGCCGGGCCCCAGCCTGCTCTGCTGCGGGCCCTTCCTCCAATCTGCCTCTCCGGAGGCGGCAACAGTTTCCATCTCACAAAACTATTTACAAGCCCACAAGTTCGTGGGTGGCCTGCAAGTTCTCGGCCATGTTCATGAGTAGTTCCTCATGTGGGTGGTGAAAACACACAGAGTCCCTCCCGGGACAACTTGACACACAACTTTTTTCAATTTAATGGGATTTTTTATCTCCAGACAACCGGGTGTCCAATGGGCGCGAGTTTCTCGTGTGCTCTTGCCAATATTTACATGGCTTATTGGGAGGAACAATGTATCTATGCGGCTAATAATCCATTTTTAGAATCCATCATATGGATACATTGATGATCAGCTCTTGATCTGTAATTCAAAAAAATTCCAAACTCCCCAACAGGCCGTAAAAGTTATTGGCACATTTTTCAATGATAATTGTTTAGATTTGAAATTCATAGTTAATTATCATGTGGAGTCTGTGCCTTTTTTGGACATCCGTTTGTCTGGCGATCCCCTAACTGGATCCATAAGCTCCACTTTGTATAGGAAGCCCATTAGTGGGAACACTTCTCTTCATGCGGGCAGTTGCCATATGCCCCGCACTTTGCAGAATTTACCAGTGGGTGAATTTCTGCGGGCCAAAAGACTGTGCTCGTCTGAGACATCTTATCAAACTGAGGCTAGCCTTATTAGAAACAGATTAAACAAGAGGGGATATTCAGATCACATATTGAATCGAGCTTCCTCCATCACCGCAAGTAGAAGCCGGAGCAGTTTATTGGAAGACCGTACTAAACCTTCCATTTCTATGAATAGAGTCACTTTTTTTACTCCATTCAGTACGGACTTTTTCCAAATAAAACATATCATTCAACGCTTCATTCCCCTTTTGAGGCAGGACACTGTTCTTGATTCTATCCTTCAGCCAGGGGTTAATATAGTTGCCAGAAGAGCCTGTACTGTAGGCAACCTAATTGCACCTAGTATGTACACCTCTAAAAAAACATAATAAATCCTGGCTCAGCATTTCTGGTTCTTATAGGTGTGGGTCCAGCCGATGTGGTCTCTGTAAATTTATGCATAACACCAAGTCAATTATGAGAAACCATGGGGAGAATTTTTCTATCAATTTTTTTATTAATTGCTCCTAAACAGACATTATTTATGTAGCCACATGTACGGTGTGCCACAGAGACTACGTCGGCTGTACATCCAGAGCCCTTAGAACCAGAATCTCAGAACACACCCGGGTACCTTTTAACCGCTTCAGATCCCACTACTATGAATTATGCCACACTGGTCAAAAAACGCTCCTTATCTGGTTTGACCAGACACTTTATCGAGCTCCATTTGGCAGATTTTTCAGCATTGGTTGTTACTGGGTTTGAATATGTACCCAGACCCCCCCGAGGGGGGGACTGGTTTCAGTCTCTTCTTTTCGCAGAAGCAAAATGGATTCTAAAGCTTAATTCCCGATACCCCGACGGTCTAAACTACCGTTCAGACTTACGATACATTTTTTGAATAGGATACCTTGCCAATGCCAATATATATTTATTCACATTTTTTTTGCGGGGAAAAAAATCATCCCATTTATTCATGCAATTTTTATTGATTTTTTCCATATTGAATTTTTCATACTAAAATTTAAAGAAATGGAAAAAATTCTTTTATATATAATATTTTTTAACATTTTCATGTACATATTATTGTTTTGATAAGCTACTTCTACCATTAAGTCTTGATACTATTGATGCTATTTCTGAAGTTATTATCAACAATACTGTTTATGTTTGGTGTTTTGCAATTTTATTTGACATCTATGGCAATATCTCTGCAGTGAATATTCAACATTATGTATGTTACATGGCTATTTGACTCTATGTGGTTCTATGTGATCCCATTTACTCACCTGTTTCCCTATACAATCATGAAATTCCTGCTCCTCCTCCCCTATGTCCCACTAATGGAGTAACCTATTTCAGTAGCCTTACGTTACAGAGGAAATGCTTATAATTAAGGACTCTTTTGCTTTTACCGCAGTCCGAAACACGTAAAGTTTCCTCCTTTTGTTGGTACACCGCTTGGTCTCCACAGCACCTTTTTAACGATGGAAATAAAGATTTTGATGTTTTTATAATACGAATGTGCCGGATCCTTCCTTCTATTAGAGAAGGGTGCCTGGCTTAGTTTTGGAGAACGGTCGGCCCCAGAGTACCTAGTAACCGAACCGGTACCGAGCACGGCGGGGGTACTGGACCCTAGATCAGGGAGAAGCTTCACCCAACCTGATAATTAACCTGTGGAGGATAGTCTCTTTATGGACTTTTTCCGAACAGCTCAGAGATCAAACGCACCAACACAAAGAGGGGGATAGGGCTTTCCATCTTATGCGACCCACTGAAATCCCAAGTGTCAGCCATCGAGAGCACAGCTCCCCTATTTAATAATAGGGAGCGGGACCCCAACAGCTTCAAGCCGAGAGGTCACTCAGAACATCTAAAATACAGTGCATGTGTCGTGGGCAGGGGACAGATCACAACCGGGGGGCCGCTCGAGGTACTCGGATCTGGGCAGTGGCTGTGGATCGAGTGGCAGCTGGATCCAGGGCTCGCGCAGCCATCCGTCGCCCACAAGTGAAAAGGGGTTATTTACAGGAGACAGAGTCTTTGTCAGTGACGCCACCCGTGGGTTGCAGTGAGAGATGGTGACACGGCCGTTGCCTTGTATGTGGGTGCCCGGGGCTGATGGAGCGGGTCAGCAAGGTGGGATCCCCTCCACGGGTAGGGGAGGTATAGTCCCGGGGCCCTGAGGATGGTGAGGGATTGCAGTGAGCAGGCAACGCACAGTTTGTTGTCGTGGTGCTGGATGAGCTGGTGCTGATTTGGAGGGTCAGTAAACACACAGAGTCCGTATTGTAAACCAAGTTGACAGTGACCGGTAACCTCCGGCGGTTGCTTTCGGGTCCCACACACAGATATGCAGTCAGGGGGCCCCTTTCTTCTGCACTTTCTGTCTGTCTCTCTTTTGTCTGGGCTAATCCACTTGAAACGGCCTCTGGACCGGATCACCTCTCTCGGCACCGGCGGGCTACAACCCTGCCCGATCTACCTCAGGTTCCCCGCGACCGGATCTCCGTCACCTGTGGCCCTCACTGCCACCCAGTCAGCGTAGCTAGTCCAGGAGTCTGGTGGTCCGGGGCTCCAACTCCCTCCTGTCAGCTATCCACTGACTACAGCTTAAACTGAAACTAAACTCTTTTCCTCGATCCCTCCCATTGTCCTGGGGGGGGTTACTAGGGCCTGATTGACTGGTGTATGCCTGGGTGGGGACTGTGTTGGTGCCAAGGAGGAGAATGGTCTGCACTTTGGTGGATTTGTGCAGGCTCTGTGACAACCTGGTTTTGCCAAGGCGTCACACATGGAGGCAGGGTACACACCATCTGCAATACCAATGGGAGCGGACTCCTGGATGAGCTCCCCTGAAGTGGCAGCGGCACCCAGAGACTTGGTTTACTTTTGTGTCAGAGTCTGCTTTGTGGTCGCATCACTACCAACACTGCCTGAGTGAGTACGCTGTCCTTCCCTGCTTCCAATCTGCACCACGCTCCCCTACACCTCTACCATCCAGAGTCCCGGAGCCTCCCCTACCCGTGGAGGGAACGTCATCTGGCTGCCCCACTCCATCTCCCCCGGTACTCCCATCGGCAGCGGCGGTACTCCCCTTACCACGGGTGGTATCATGAACTCTCACTCCCCTGTAAAAAGCCCCTTTTACATTTGAAGTGGCAGCGAGCCCCCGGGTCCGGCGACCCTCAAGCCACAGCCACCCCGGATCCGAGCGGTTCGACTGCTGCAGGGATGGCACATCTCCATCTGTCTGTGAGAGTTAGTGGTTATGCCAGGGGTTTTTTCTGAATCAGATTTTTGTGGGATTTACATGGAATCCATAAAGTAAGTGCTCTGCATAGAACACAAGAATGTGATCCCAGCCTTTTACTGAGAGCGATCAAAAATGTTCTGTAATCCAAAATGTTACCAATAAAACTCCTAACTTATCCCCAACAAACCAAGTACCCACTCAGGTCTGTCATTGTCACTGGAAATATCAGAGTGTCCCACATTACTGGTAGAACAAAGACTATGATACTGTGGCATGGCTTCCCACCCCCAAATAAAATCCAGTGAAATCTGCACGCCCAAATCAAAATGTCTCCGTCCTTTTGAGCCTCTTTGCTCCTAAACCACAGTAAACGACCACGTGCGTGGCATTATTGTAGTGGGGAGAGTGCACTTAACAATTTATAGGATGCGTGTCTCTAGAAGCAGAAGCTGGGCACAATGCATGTGGGTGATACAATATATGAGGCCACAATGTATGGACACTAAACTAGCAGATTTGTAATTCTCCAGAATAAAAGAGACTGAGGGGGCTTTATCATGGTGGTCTACACTCGTTCTGGTACTGTAATTACTCATTTTTATTAACCTGTAGGTTCCCTTGTGCTGATATTAGTCCTTAATAGGTCCAGTTGGAACAGCAGTCTTGCATCTCATGATTTGTATTCAACACTGCACCTTTAGTAGAATTTATATAAAATTGTCGGCATGTACAACACAAAATAAACGGGGTTGCATTGAAACCTTTAAGCATCTGCTCCTATTTTATGTAGATATGCACAGGTATCTTACCATATATACTGTATAGTGTGACAGACATGTTATTATAGAGAGGATGTGGTTTGCACAAGCACTCTATTGTACTCTAGTGGCGCATATTGGCTATAGCACTTTGTATCTTTATTCAGTTTACAGCATCTTGCTGTTATATGTATATAAGTACCATTTAGGCACTTTTTACTTAAACAGAACAGGTGCAACAGGTTATTTACATTTCATGTTTTATTAAATATTGTTACATCCTTGTTGTATATACATTCCATGATGCTTTTAGATCTCCTGTATTGTTGGTCAACTTATCATTAAATTATATGTAAAACTAACTGTACTACCCAGCTTCGCCCGGGTTAATAACTGTTGTTAACAAAACAGAATGTATTACCAAAAATTTATTCTGCACACAAAAACCACAAAACAAATAGATAGAAATGTAATTATAAAAAAGCAAAAAACTAAGCTAATAGAAGTATTTCACAACATATATTTCAACACCCCAGATATTCCACACAGATTTAACTAAATTGGCCAAGTAATGTGCTCCGTCTGTCTCTTTCCAGGTCAGTCTCTTTCCAGGTCAGTCTCTTTCCAGCTCTGTCTCTGTCTGTCTCTTTCCAGGTCTGCCTCTATCTGTCTCTTTCCAGATCGGTCTCTGTCTGTCTCTTTCACCGTCTGTCTCTGTCTGTCTCTTTCACCGTTTGTCTCTATCTCTCTGTCTCTTTCCCTGTCTGTCTCTCTCTCTGTCTCTCTTTCTGTCTCTCTCTATCCGTCTCCCCACCGACATCCTATTACCTCACATAAAAGCTTCTTAGACTATGAATGTCTTTTGTTCCTATAGCAACCAATCACAGCTCCTACTAATAACCTGTAGTTCCAGGCTCCATTTACTTTAATGGAGGCATGTTTTTTGGAGAGTAACTGTTAAGCGCGGGGTTACATTTTCCTGTCAAAACATAGTCTACGACGTTCCCTGGGTCACTTGAGGTGTCTGTGCAAAATTTCGTGATTGTAAATGCGACGGTGCGGATACACTTTTCGTTTCACTTTTTCCCCATTATGTAGATAGGGGCAAAATTGATTGGTAAATTGGAACGCGCGGGGTTAAAATTTCACCTCACAACATAGCCTATGACGCTCTCGGGGTCCAGACGTGTGAGTGTGCAAAATTTTGTGGCTGTAGCTGCGACGGTGCAGATGCCAATCCCGGACATACACACACACACACACACTCAGCTTTATATATTAGATATAGAATTACATTGGTATATACGTGTTTTTGACCAAATAAGGGCAATATTGAACAATATAGGACTGTATAAATATATCTTCCAGTCACAGACCAGTTTTCTTTTTTAATTGTGTTACTTGTTCATAAAGTGTGAAATTATATTTTATTATTTATATTCGGTTTGAATTTGTCTTGGTTTGGGTCTCCCTCCTGGAGAGTTTGCATTGATTGTCTAGTTCAACCCCAGATATTTATATCAATAGGCCTTGTATGTCTAGTTATTTTATATTTTGATAGATTGGTCATTTCTGAACCTGGCGATACCAAACATGTGGGGTGGGTTATTGTTATTTTATTTTCAGTGGGACAAAAGGGGATGATTTGAACCTTTGTGAGTTTTTCTTTATTTTTCACATTTTTAAAACTTTTTTTTCTTGTTTTTCTAGTCCCCTTAGGAGGCGTGAAGCTCATACACTCTGATCACTTCTGCTATTTAGGGCAGTGCTTCAGCTTCAGCACCGCATTCACAGTAACTACATCATGACAATGACAGGGGTCATCAACTGTTTCCCGGCTGTCATGACAACGCATTGGCAACCTGTGATCACGTCACTTGGCCGCTGATTGTGGCGGGGAATGGCACGCTCAGCACTGAAGCACATTAAATCCCACTGTCAGAGATAGGGGATCCCCCCCCCACACTTGTTAGCTACACGTCAGCTAATCAGATCAGCCAAAATGTGCACGGAAACATGCGGGCTCACCGAGCGAGCGTGCATTAAAAGAACAGACACGACCTATGATGTACCTATGTCATGGGTCGTAAAGGGGATAATAACTTTTTATTATTACCATATTATTGAAACTGGTATTTATGCAAAACTAGCAAAAATACTTGCGGCATCGCTCGTGGAAAATTATTTGTTAAATTGTTGGTTACACTTTAAAAAAAATTGTTTAAAAGAACAGAGAGTCCTCAGTGGTTGATACCTTTGGCTAACACGGTACAAAGATATATTTTACTTGGTTACACTTTAAAATTTGTTTTTTCAATTCTTCTTTTTTGTTAGTTTGGAGTTAAAGGTTGTTTGTTTTTACAAATATGTTGTAACAATGAGGAGAACAACTATACACTACAGTTTAAATGTTTGGGGTCAGCCAGACAATTTTGTCTTTTCCATGAAAAATCATACTTTTATTTATCAAATGAGTTACATAATGAATAGAAAATATAGTCCAGACATTGACGAGGTTAGAAATAATGATTTTTACTTGAAACAATAATTTTCTCCTTCAAACTTTGCTTTCGTCACAGAATACTCCTTTGCAGCAATTCCAGCTTTGCAGACCTTTGACATTCTAGCTGTTAATTTGCGGAGGTAATCTGGAGATATTTCACCCCATGTTTCCCCCCTCCCACAAGTTGGATTGGCTTGATGGGCACTTTTTGCGTACCATACGGTCAAGCTGCTCCCACAACAGCTCAATAGGGTTGAGATCTGGTGACTAGGCTGGCCACTCTATTACAGATAGAATACCAGCTGCCTGCTTCTTCCCTAAATAGTTCATGTATAATTTGGAGGTGTGTTTTGGGTCATTGTCCTGTTGTAGGATGAAATTGGCTCCAATCAACCACTGTTCTGTTAGGGCCAGGTGGACAGGCAGACCCAGGAGGTGGATCCACTGGGCCGAACACCTCACTGAAGGCAAGGGGTCCGGTAGCCGGAGCACTACAGGTAGCAGGACAGTCCGTTCCAAGGAGTGGAGTGTAGAAGTCCCTGAGACCACGGAGTCACCGAAGGTAGTCCGGATGATGGAGCACAGGTTCGGAGGCCGAGATGTTGTCAGGCAGAGTCCGGAACCGATGGAGCGAGAAGACGGGTCACCACAGGGATCAGAGATGGTATGGACTGACGGGATGGCGGACAGTCACCGTTCGGGGTACGGGAATCGTCAGGACCGGATGGCGTGGCAGGAGCGGCTCTAGGAGAGAGATAGGTAAGTATACCGCAAGACACAAGGAGACCTGACTCCTAGCTTAGCAAAACATGAAGAACAGGCCCCGCCCACTTGGAAAGGATTCCCCTATATACCCTGTACCAGATTCTTCAATATCCTGTTGGAGGACACTGGCCCTTTAAGAGAGGGTCAATGACCGCGCGCGCGCCCTAATGCGCATGCGCGAAGCCCGGGTGCCAGAAGCCAGAGCAGGGAGCGGTGGACAGGAGGCAGGAGAGCCGGGCTGGGGCTGAGTTGCCGACGGGCGCCGGGAGCGGGGACCGGGCTGCCTGGGGACCACAGGCGATGGAGCAGGAAGGCTGTGGAGCGGGGGACCGGGAATCCTGGCACGGGAGCGGCGGAGCGCGACCTGAGAGCGGGGAAGCGTGGCAGGGGAGCCGGTAAGCAAGGCAGGGGAGCCGGGGAGCCTAGCAGGGGAGCCGGGGAGCGTGACAGTACCCCCTCCCCGCAACCGGGACAGGAAGGCACGTATCAGGGGAGTACCCACATTCTCCCAGGGTTCCCAGGACCTATCCTCAGGACCATACCCTGCCCAGTCCACCAGGAAGAACTGTCGGCCCCGTACGGTTTTCATGGCCACGATATCCCTTACCGCATAGATGTCATCATCAGCAATAGGAGGAGGAGCAGAACTGGCAGCAGCGGAGAAGGGACCAAGGACAACCGGCTTGAGCAGGGAGACGTGGAAGGAGTTGGGTATTCTCATCGTGGCCGGGAGCTGCAGCTTGTAGGAGACCTCATTTATTTTGCTGAGGACTTTAAACGGCCCGATGTAGCGAGGACCCAGCTTGTATGATGGTAGCTTCAATCGGACGTACTTGGAAGCAAGCCAGACCAGATCTCCTGGAGAGAAACACGGAGGATCCAGACGCCTCTTGTCTGCGTGTCTCTTCATCCGCAGGGAAGCACGTCCAAGGGACGCCTTGACAGAGTCCCAAATTGTTGCAAAGTCACGGACTACAGCATCAGCAGCAGGGACATCCGAGGAAGAGGAAACAGGTAATGGGACGGAAGGCTGAAGTCCGTAAACGACATGGAAGGGAGAGCTGGAGGAGGACTCACTGACTTGGTGGTTATGGGAGAATTCAGCCCAAGGAAGAAGCGTGGACCAGTCGTCGTGATGGGCGTTGACGTAGTGACGTAAGAAGGAGGTCAAGATCTGATTGACTCGTTCCACTTGGCCATTCGACTGAGGATGGTAGGCTGAAGAAAAGTCCAGAGTCACTCCCAGATGTTTGCAGAGAGCCCTCCAGAAGCGGGAGGTAAACTGAGTTCCTCTGTCGGACACAATGTGAGATGGAAAGCCATGCAACCGGAAGATGTGCTGTATATAAGCGTCAGCGAGTTCCTGGGCAGAGGGCAGTCCAACCATAGGGACGAAATGAGCCATTTTGGAGAACCGATCCACCCCGACCCATATGACTGTGTTTCCGGAGGACAGGGGCAAGTCCGTAATAAAGTCCATTGCAATGTGTTGCCACGGAACGGAGGGAATAGGCAGAGGCAGAAGACGGCCATATGGCAGGTGTTTGGGCGTCTTGTTCCTGGCACAAGAAGAGCAGGCTGAGACAAAAGAAGCGACGTCCATGTGAAGGGATGGCCACCAGTAGTGACGTACAATTGTACTCCATGTTTTCTTCTGACCAGCATGGCCGGCTATTTTCGAGGCATGGCCCCAGTGCAAGACTTTTTGCCTGTCAGTCTCAGAGACATAGGTCTTCCCGGGCGGTATCTGGGCCAGGGTGACAGGGGCCACCGGAATGATTTTACTAGGGCAGATGATGGGCTGGGATGTCTCCTCCTCCTGCTCCATGGGCATGAATGACCTGGACAAGGCATCTGCTCGTACATTCTTGTCCGCGGGTCGAAAATGGAGCTGAAAATCGAACCTGGCAAAGAACAAGGACCACCTGGCTTGCCGTGGGTTCAGTCGCTGAGCGGACCGCAGGTATTCCAGGTTCTTGTGGTCCGTGTAAATGATCACGGGGTACACTGCTCCCTCCAGAAGGTAGCGCCATTCCTCCAGAGCCAGTTTGACTGCTAATAGCTCTCGGTCACCGATGGTGTAGTTGCGTTCAGGCGCTGAGAAGCTCTTGGAGTAGAAACCGCAAGTAACCATCTTCCCGGAGGAGGACTTCTGCATGAGCACTGCTCCGGCTCCCGAGGAGGAGGCATCCACCTCCAAGGTGAACTGTCGGTTTAACTCAGGACGGTGGAGCACAGGGGAGGAAGCAAATGCCTGTTTCAGGGAGCCAAACGCGGCGTCGGCCGCAGGTGACCAGTCCTTTGGATTAGCCCCCTTCTTGGTCAAGGCGGAGAGAGGTGCAGTCAGAGCAGAGAAGTGAGGGATGAACTGACGGTAATAGTTTGCGAATCCCAGAAAGCGTTGGATTGCCTTCAGTTCGGAAGGAGGGGGCCAGTTGAGAATGGAAGATACCTTCTCCGTGTCCATCTGCAGACCGGTATCGGAGATTACGTAACCCAGGAAGGGAAGAGAAGACTGCTCGAAGACACACTTCTCGTACTTGGCGTACAGACGATTCTCCCTCAGTCTTTGTAGTACCAGCTGCACGTTCTCTCTGTGGGTCTGGAGGTCTGGAGAAAAGACCAGGATATCATCGAGATACACCACCACACAGACGTAGAGAAGGTCCCGGAACACGTCGTTCACCAATTCCTGAAAGACTGCTGGTGCGTTACACAGGCTGAAGGGCATCACACAGTATTCATAGTGCCCATCGCGAGTATTGAATGCGGTCTTCCATTCGTCCCCAGAGCGGATGCGGACCAGGTTGTAGGCACCCCGAAGATCCAACTTGGTAAACACACGAGCTCCTCTAAGCCGATCAAACAATTCGGGGATGAGCGGCAGGGGGTATTTATTTTTCACGGTGATTTGGTTCAATCCCCGGTAGTCAATGCATGGGCGTAGGTCGCCCTCTTTCTTCTTAACGAAGAAGAAGCCTGCTCCAGCAGGAGAGGAGGATCTCCGAATGAATCCCCTTGCCAGGTTCTCTGTGATGTAGGTAGACATGGCCCTTGTTTTGGCAGGAGACAGCGGATATATCCGTCCTCGAGGTGGTGTAGTTCCCGGGAGTAGGTCGATGGCACAGTCATAAGGACGATGTGGCGGCAGTACCTCTGACTCCTTTTTATCAAAGACGTCTGCGAAGGACCAATAGGCCGAGGGCAGTCCCGGTAGGGACTCCGGAA
Source organism: Anomaloglossus baeobatrachus (assembly GCF_048569485.1). Classification (NCBI taxonomy): domain Eukaryota; kingdom Metazoa; phylum Chordata; class Amphibia; order Anura; family Aromobatidae; genus Anomaloglossus; species Anomaloglossus baeobatrachus. The sequence goes on along the minus strand of NC_134358.1, from coordinate 229,664,939 downwards.
CCGGAGGTCGTCGGATGGGCTGTATAGTCTTCAGACAGTTCTCGTGGCAAGAGGAGCCCCATCGGGTGATTTCACCAGTACCCCAGCTGACTGACGGTTCGTGTGTCCGTAACCAGGGGAGTCCCAGCAGGATTTGATGAGACATGTGTGGGAGGACGTAGAGAGCGATGTTCTCGGTGTGCAGGGCACCGATACGTAGTTCCACCGGCTTGGTGATCCACGAGATGGTGTCAGAGAGGGGTCTCCCATCTACAGAGGCAATCACGAGGGGTTTGTCGAGTGGAGTAACTGGCACCTGGTACTTGTCCACCGTGGCCTGCTGGATGAAATTGCCTGCTGCCCCGGAATCGAGGTACGCCTCGGCCGTGAACTGCGTCTCTCCCGTTGTCACTTGAACAGTCCACATAACCAGGTCTGAGAGAGTCCCAGCACCTAGGGTGGCCTCTCCTACCAGCCCTAGGCTTTGGAGTTTCCCGGCCTCTCTGGACAGGAACGTAGCAGGTGTGTGCCCTCTCCGCAGTAGAAGCAGAGGCCCTTGGCGAGCCGTTCTGCTCGGCGTTGTTCGGACTGCCACAAACGGTCAATCTGCATGGGCTCGTGGACAGAGACACCAGACGACGTTGACTGAAGTACGGCGGGCTTCTGTGGAGGAGAGGAATGCCGTATCGGACGTCTCTCACGGGACACCTCTTTGGATCGTTCCTGGAATCTGAGGTCCACGCGGGTGGCTAGTGCGATCAGGGCATCCAGAGTAGAAGGAACATCGCGGCCTGCCAGCTCGTCCTTAATACGACTGGAGAGTCCTTCCCAGAAGGCGGCGGTGAGGGCTTCATTGTTCCAGCCCAATTCTGAGGCCAAAGTGCGGAAGCGGATGGCATACTGCCCCACCGTCATGGTCCCCTGACGTAGCCTGAGGAGTGATGAGGCGGATGCGGCGGCACGGCCGGGTTCGTCGAAGGTGGTTCTAAACGCCTGCAGGAAGTCCTGGATGTTAGTGGTTACAGGGTCCTCCTTTTCCCACAAGGGGTTCATCCAGGCCAGTGCCTCACCCTCTAGATGGGACATCACAAACGCCACCTTGGCTTGGTCGGAGGCAAACAGGTGCGGAAGCAGCTTGAAATGGAGCGAGCACTGGTTTAAGAATCCTCTGCAGGTCTTGGGATCTCCGGCATATCGGGTGGAGAGGCCAAGCAGAGTTTAGAAGCTTCTGAGGTAGCCGCTACGGGAACCGTGACCGTGGACTGTGCAGTGGTAACCTGAGATGCCAGGGATGTGGCAGATGCTTGCAGCGTGTGCAGGCGGGTATCCACTGAGGTCATGAAGGCCAGCATGCGGGACTGAGTCTCGCGCTCACGTCCGAGTTCCTGCTGCAAGTTGCCCAGCTGGGCCGCTAGTGCTTCGGCGGGATCCATGGCCTGTTCTTACTGTTAGGGCCAGGTGGACGGGCAGACCCAGGAGGTGGATCCACTGGGCCGAACACCTCACTGAAGGCAAGGGGTCCAGTAGCCGGAGCACTACAGGTAGCAGGACAGTCCGTTCCAAGGAGTGGAGTGTAGAAGTCCCTGGGACCACGGAGTCACCGAAGGTAGTCCGGATGACGGAGCACAGGTTCGGAGGCCGAGATGTTGTCAGGCAGAGTCCGGAACCGATGGAGCGAGAAGACGGGTCACCACAGGGATCAGAGATGGTATGGACTGACGGGATGGTGGACAGTCACCGTTCGGGGTACGGGAATCGTCAGGACCGGATGGCGTGGCAGGAGCGGCTCTAGGAGAGAGATAGGTAAGTATACCGCAAGACACAAGGAGACCTGACTCCTAGCTTAGCAAAACACGAAGAACAGGCCCCGCCCACTTGGAAAGGATTCCCCTATATACCCTGTACCAGATTCTTCAATATCCTGTTGGAGGACACTGGCCCTTTAAGAGAGGGTCAATGACCGTGCGCGCCCTAATGCGCATGCGCGAGGCCCGGGTGCCAGAAGCCAGAGCAGGGAGTGGTGGACAGGAGGCAGGAGAGCCGGGCTGGGGCCGAGTTGCCGACGGGCGCCGGGAGCGGGGACCGGGCTGCCTGGGGACCACAGGCGATGGAGCAGGAAGGCTGTGGAGCGGGGGACCGGGAAGCCTGGCACGGGAGCGGCAGAGCGCGACCTGAGAGCGGGGAAGCGTGGCAGGGGAGCCGGTAAGCAAGGCAGGGGAGCCGGGGAGACTAGCAGGGGAGCCGGGGAGCGTGACATGTTCACAGGGTATGGCATGGTGTTGCAAAATACGTAATTACTTACCGGTAATGTGTTTTTTCTGAGCCCATGACGGCACCACGAGAGAGGGGATCCGCCCTTCAAGGACAGGAAACCTCCAGAATAAAAAGGGGCGGCACCTCTCCCCGCATCAGTTGATTACCGAGCATGACAGGACCTCCAAAATAAGGAACATCGTTAAAAAACATATCCCGCCACCATAACCGCCCAGTGAAGAGGAGTGAAAAGGGAAGCAAACTAGCAACCCCCAAGTGCAGGGAGGGAATGTAAGGGTGCCGTCATGGGTTCAGAAAAAACACATTACCGGTAAGTAATTACGTATTTTTCCAGCACCCATGACGGCACCACGAGAGAATTACAGAGAGGAAGACCTAGGGAGGGACAACAGTTTGCAGAACCCGCCTCCCAAAGGTGATGTCGGTGAACGACCAATCAAGGCGATAGTGATTAAAAAAGGTGGACGGAGAAGACCAGGTTGCCGCGTTACATATCTGCTCGATGGAGACCTCTGATCTCTCCGCCCAGGATGATGCCATCGCTCGCGTGGAGTGTGCCTTCAAACCAGGAGGTACGTCTTCCCCCCCGGCTGTGTAGGCAACCGAGATGGCATCCCTGATCCACCTTGCCAAAGTGGATTTAGAAGCCTTAAGCCCCTTCCTACAACCCTGGAAGACTACAAACAGAGACTTATCCTTCCTCCCTTCCGAGGTGACCAACAGATACCTTTGAAGACAACGCCTAACATCCAGGCAGTGCCATCCCATCTCCACGAGGACGCCCCGCAGGGATCGCAGCAGCCGTCCCCCTCATATCGGCCTGGTGCCGGCACGCGCAGACAAGACGCCGGTAAGGAGAGGAGGGGGGGAGGAAGGGAAGGAGCCCTTGCGCAGACATAACCCCCGTGGGTACGCTGCAACGGGAGAGCCCTGCGGACAGGTCCCTTGGAAGATCCACTTACCCGCCCCGCAGGCTCCCGGCGCTCCATTCGGGCGCGCTGTACGCACTCCGGACCCCCATGGGTCTGATGCGGCAGCTCCACAGCACCGCGGCCGACCGCAGCAGGACCCGGCCGACCGGGCGCCAGACTTGAATCTTCGGCCCATCAGGACCTTCTTGGATCAATTAGATCTCTGGAGGCTCCCTGTTCAAGGACAGGAAACCAACTGATGCGGGGAGAGGTGCCGCCCCTTTTTATTCTGGAGGTTTCCTGTCCTTGAAGGGCGGATCCCCTCTCTCGTGGTGCCGTCATGGGTGCTGGAAAAATGGAGTGATAACGTAACTTATTCAAAATCCCTTTTATCTTGTAGAAATCTCCCATTTTACCAGCATCAAAGCAAGCCCAGACCATCACATTACCTCCACCATGCTTGATGTGGCACCCTGGACTAGCCAGGTCGTCACAGGTACTACAACACACCCCCCCACCCTGAGACAGGCACATCAGCTCCTTGTTGCCTCCCTCCAGGGGCTGATGTCCACACCAGGTGGGGTAGAGCCAGGCGGTTGGCCCCACCCACTGAGGAGTTCACAGTCCTGGAGGCGGGAAAAGGAAGTCAGATCAGTGAGAGAGTTCAGTTAGGGAGGTGGAAGAGAGAGGAGTGAGAAGTGAGGAGTAAACTGACCGTGTCCGGATGTGTGGCCCGGGCACCAAGAGCAAGGTTGGCAGACGGTGGTGGCCGTCTGCAGGAGAGGCAGATCAACGCGGAACCGTAGGACCGGGGTCGGGCGGTGGCCCGCCGGTACCGTACCGGGGAGCGAAGTGAAGCCAGCACACACAGGCAGGGCCTGCTGACCCCGACCAGGCTTGGAGTCGCCATTAGAGGTCAAATCCGTCAGTGACCGGAACCCCAGGGGTTTCGTAACAGCCAAGACCCGATTTAAGGCAACCGTCCGACCAGCAAAAGGAAATACAGCTACCGCCACAGCTAGAGTTCCAAGGGCCAGAGCCTGTGGGCAAAAGGGCTCCTCCGGCACATACACACGCTGGGGAGCGGGTTACCAGTGGGAATCCATCGGGACCGAACATACACAAAGGTGCAGGGAAAGGCAGCCACCACCAACCGTCCGGGAGAAGTCACAGCAGCCGGCTGCGGGACCCGTCCATCCAGCCGTTTGGTTTACTAGAGACTTTGCGTACATTTGTAGCTGAGTGAGTACAACCGCGCCGTCCAGCACCGCGCTGCGCAGTCCAGGCGACCCTGCACCTTGCCAACCCTGCCTCCCCGTCACCTCACCGGGCCCCGGGACCACCAACCCCTACCCACGGAGGGGGGAAAACAACATCCCAGCTGCTCCCTACCATCACTCCCGGGATCCCCGTCACCAGCAGCGGTGGTGCCCAACCTCACCACGACCCGTGGGTGGCGTCACGGACTAAAATACCCCAAACCAACCACCCCTTTCACTCACGGGCGAGGAGCGCCGCTCGAGTCCCTGGATCCGGCCCACCGCTCGAGCCACCGAGCAGCCATCGCAGCAGCGCCGGACCCGAGCGTTAGCGAGCGCAGCGCAGTGGCGTCCTCTCCACCCGCGACACTTGACAGATGGCGTCAGGCACTCTTCCAGCACCTTTTCAGTTGTCTTGCATCTCACAAATATTCTTCTGTGTGATCCAAACATCTCAAACTTCGATTCGGCTGTCCATAACACTTTTTTCCAATCTTCCTCTGTGCAATGTCTGTGTTCTTTTGCCCATATTAATCTTTTCCTTTTATTAGCCAGTCTCAAATATGGCTTTTTCTTTGCCAGTCTGCCCTGAAGGCCAGTCGCCTCTACATTGTAGACGTTGACACTGGCGTTTTGCGGGTACTATTTAATGAAGCTGCCAGTTGAGGACCTGTGAGGCATCGATTTCTCAAACTAGAGACTCTAATGTACAGGGGAACATTGGTTTAAGAGTAACGTAGTTTGAGAGCATATTGCAAGACAAGCAAAGCTTTTTACAAATTTGTAACTTGCTTTAAGAGCAATGCTTTGCAAGAAGAGCAAATACTCACCGTGCACACTTCCAATTCTGTCCTTTCACCACACTCTGACCCGCTCTGGAGGTAAGTTTCTGTGCATATGTACTGTATACTGTACACAGTATACCATTGTACAGTACAGTATATACTATACAGCATGTCTATCAATTTGCTTTGGTGGATATAGTATTGTATTTTCTTTCTGCTAACCAGTACAGCAAATAGCTTATACTGTACCTCTCGCACACCAACAATTTTATTGTAAGCTAAAGTGCAGTTTAATTTGCTTTATATGCTTTTTACTGTACTGTACAGTATTTTGTATTAGTGTACTGTAATCATGTTATATAAATTCAGTACACTATTTTGAATTACTGTAATAAGTTTGTATAAATACAATAAATATTTTTGGGCTGTGGAACGAATTGTCTGCGTTTCAATTATTTCCTATGGGAAAATTCACTTTGATATAAGAGTAACTTGGTTTAAGAGCACAGTGCCGAAACCAATTATGCTCATGATCCAAGGTTGCACTGTACTTGTCTTGTTGCTCAGTTGTGCAGTGGGCCTCCCACTTCTCTTTCTACTTTGGTTAGAGCCTATTTGTGCTCTCCTCTGAAGGGAGTAGTACACACTGTTGTAGGAAATCTTCAGTTTCTTGGCAATTTCTCGCATGGAATATCCTTCATTTCTAAGAACAAGAATAGAATGTCGAGTTTCACATGAAAGTTCTCTTTTTCTGGCCATTTTGAGAGTTTAATGGAACCAACAAATGTACAGTGGTACCTCGCTTAACGAGTAACCCTCTTAACGAGAATTTCGCTATACAAGCAAAGCTTTCTGTAAATTTGTAACCCGCTTTACGAGAAAGCTTTGCTGTACGAGCGAAATTCTCACCCCCCACACTTCCGGTTTCATACATCCACCACACTCTAACCCGCACTTGCAGTCCACACAAACACACACATGTACTCACAAACACACACAAACACACACACACGCACGCACATACAGTATTATGCTCACCTTACCTTCCGTTCCACCGTTGGTCTGATGGTTCTTGTAGTTCCCGGGTACATCGCGGCATCCTCGCGGCGAACTACAAGACCCAGGAGGCCTGCGATGGAACGGAGGGTAAGGTGAGCATATAATATAACATATGTTTACCTTTCATTTCATCGCCGGCCTCCTGGGGTGCTTTAGTGCGCCGCGCCGCTCCAGTCCACGCTGTGTATCTGCATCCATAGCGACGAGGGAGGAACTTCCTGTCACCGCTAATGAAAGGCAGAGCGCTGGCCAATCAGAGGCAAGCGGCTCTGCCTTTGACGTCAGCGCTCTGTCCGGGAACTTCCTGCCTTGTCGTTATGGTAACGCGTTACACAGCATGGCCCCGTACCAGAGAGCAGCAAGTCCCAGCAGACCGGCGATGGAACGGAAGGTAAGGTAAGCATATAATATGTGCGTGTGCATGCGTGCAGGTGTGTTTGTGTGAGTTTGTGTGTGTTTGTGCATGTGTGGAATGATAGAACAGGGGACCAGGATGGGACAGTTTAGAAGTTGTGGAACGGATCGTCAGCATTACAATGATTTCCTATGGGAAATCTTGCTCTGCTGAACGAGTACCTTGATTAACAAGCACAGTCCCAGAACGGATTGTTCTCGTTAAGCAAGGTACCACTGTAATGCTTCAGATTCTCAACTAGCTCAAAAGAAGGCCAGTTTTATAGCTTCTCTAATCAGCAAAACTGTTTTCAGCTGTGCTAACATACTTGCACAAGGGTTTTCAAGGAATTTCTAAACATCCATTAGCCTTCTAACACAGTTAGCAAACACAATGTACCATTAGAACACTGGAGTGGTGGTTGTTAGAAATGAGCCTCTATACACCTAGGTAGATATGCATTAAAATCCAGACGTTTGCAGCTAGAGTAGTCATTTACCACATTAACAATGTATAGAGTGTAGTTCTGTTTAATTTAATGTCAGCTTTGTTGAAAAAAAATGCGCTTTCCTTTCAAAAATAAGGAAATATCAAAGTGACCCTAAACTTTTGAACTGTTTATATATATATATATATATATATATATATATATATATATATATATATATATATATATATAGATAGATAGATAGATACATACATACACATAATACATACATACACACAGTATATAAATATATAGTAGACAATGTGTGTCCTGAAGAATCTCAAATCTCAGTTATGTAAACTGCCTCACAGTCAGACTGTTCTAATTGTCCGTAGCAACCAATCAGAGCTCAGCTTTCACTTTACCTCAGCAGCTTCAATGCTAAAAGCTGCACCCTGGTTGCTACAGGTAAATATCTTACTGTAAGGCAGTTCTCATAAATGAGGCCCTATTTACTGCTGCACGCCCACTGAAGAAGCGGGGCAAAACATACAGCGGGTGGAGGGACACCCAACACTTTACTATCTTCTTTCACAGGTAAATTATTTACCCTGATGCACTTTTATAACTTTAATGCAGTCTGCTATTGCCAGCCATCCATAAAGGATCTATATTGTCATCTTTCATTAACAGAGTCATAAATCTTAGATACTATTATCCATTTTTTTTAGGTGGTTAATTTCAGGGCATTGTGCAATAGCCAGTATATATGCATTTATGTACGGTATATCTGCTGCATACTGCATTTTGCTGCATGGCTCCATGATCCTCATATTGTAATACATTTTTTCCTGATTGCAGCCAGGCATTGACAGTCACTTGGATATCATTTACATTGGGTTAATTTTAATGCAGCGTGCAAGTTACAATACATCCAAAGACATACAGATAGGGACTCTAGATTGTGAGCCCCAATGGGGACAGTGTTGCCAATGTATGTAAAGCGCTGTGGAATTAATAGCGCTATATAAATGAAGAAAATTATTATTATTATCTTACACTCTTGCCACTTGCCTCTTTTATTCTTGTGTCCTTACACACCTACCCCGAATTACATGTACTGTATTTACCTTCAATATATTAATTTAATATTTCTATTCTTTCCAACAATTATTTATATCTTTAGTGCCTTATATTTTTGTGGTGCTGTTTATGATTTCATGTTCCTTTTGTTTGGCACTGTTGCTGTATTTTTAAGTTTTCTATATTTACTGTATTATCAATAAAAATGAACAAAAGATACAAAAAAATTCTAAAGCCAGCTTACCGGTACTCCCCGATGTGTGGAATCTCATATACAGTTCGGATATAGAGTCTGAAAGGAAATAAGGCAGGAGCTAGCCTTGAAAATCAAATGTAGAAATAGTTGTCCAAAGACTCCAGCGGACAAATTCCAGGACTCAGAAGATATTCTTAAAAAAAAATTCTGTTTGCAAAGCAATTTTATTTGAATAGCTCCATTAAAAATACATCCACACGATTGAAGGCATCAGCACTAGAGATGAGCGAACCGGCCGTGGTTCGGCTCGAGTTCGGTTCGTCGAACGGAGGTCTCGTTCGAGTTCAGTTCGGCGAACGTTCGACAAACCGAACTCGAACCGCATAGGAAACAATGGCAGGCAATCACAAACACATAAAAACACGTAGAAAACACCCTCAAAGTTGTCCAAAAGATGACAAACAACTCACAACACAACACAAAAACATGGGAAAGTGACAAGGACATATAGTCATGCGAAAACAAAAGAGCTGGACAAGGAAAAAGAGGAGGAGACACAGATATAGGCATGGCACGCCCTTCTAAAATCATGTAAAATACCGCAAGGTGACTCCAAGCGGAGTCTCCCTTTTTTCCAAAAATTGGGCCACACACACACCCACCCCTTCAGTGGCAGCAGTTGTGCCCCAGTTGTACACTTCACAGCTAGATTTGCATCAAGCACATTCAAAAATACGCCATCCTTAACCGTTCCCAGGATGACACCGGGGTAGGTAGCTAAGTCTTTCCTGATCCCAGCTCTGTGCATCTTGGATCATTTTTAAAAACAATGTAAGCAAGGGTTACTCCAAGCGGAGTCTCCCTTTTTTCCAAAAATTGGGCCCCACACACACCCACTCCTTCAGTGGCAGCAGTTGTGCCCCAGTTGTACACTTCACAGCTAGATTTGCATCAAGCACATTCAAAAATACGCCATCCTAAACCGTCCCCAGGATGACACCAGGGTAGGTAGATAAGTCTTTCCTGATCCCAGCTCTGTTCATCTTGGATCATTTTTAAAAACAATGTAAGCAAGGGTTACTCCAAGCGGAGTCTCCCTTTTTTCCAAACATTGGGCCACACAGACACCCCATCAGTGGCAGCACTTGTGCCCCAGTTGCAAACAGGATGTTTTGATTTGCATCAAGCACATTCCAAATCCACAAGCATTTACTCTCCCCAGAATGACACAGGGGTAGTAAATTCCTTGTGGATCCATGACTTGTTCATTTTGATGAACGTTAGTGACTCGCCCACCCCAGGGCTATGGGACACCCGGTGCCGGGCCGGACTAGTCCGGTGGTAGTCAGTGGTGGCTGGGCCCGGCTCCGTGGCCCTGGTGGGTGTCAGTTGAATATGTGGCGGATGACTTTAAGTTTGTATTCGTGACGCCACCTGTGGTCTGCGGCTATTAAGCCGCCGCTGCTGTGTGAGGCCACCGGGATGATGTTATAGCAGCAATGGTGGTACTGCTCCCCACAGGTGGAGCAATGCCCGGGGCACAGTTGGTGCTTGTGGAAGTCTATGGTGCTGTGTGACTAACACGGTGCAGGGCCGACAAGCAATGAAAGAAACAGGCACAAACAGTAGTCTCTTTACCTTCTCCTCTTTTACTCGGCAGAAACTTAGTCCAGGGAGACCGTCACAGATGGTAAAGATGATCCGGCCGGCCTGGAAGTGCCTGGGGTGATCTTTGGCCAGCTGAGTATGAGGCCTACTCCTTAATCTTTCTCTGCTGTTTTAGGACACTGCACTTTAGGTTTGCAATTGCCCTCTTGCTGCTGGGACTTGTTGTTCGTCCCCTTTTCTGTGTGGTAGACTGCGCAGGCCCTCTCTGGTGCTTTTCTGCTGGAGCCCACACCAGGCCCTTGGGATGCAGTTGTACCTTCAGATTGCTTCTGGGACAGGGGGCTTGCAGCTCTCCTGCCCTCCGGATTCAGCTACCAGGGATGGATTTTATGCCCTGGCAACTACAGACTCCGATGTCCGAGTCTCTGCTGTGCCTCTCTGCTCCCCTTGCTTCACTGGGCCAAGCTATCCAAGCTCTAGGCCCCAGTTTCACAAGGCAGCACTACCCTGCGTCTGCACTCTTTCACTCCTGTCTCCAGACTAACTACTACTTCCTCCCTTCAGCCAGACTTAAGGAATCCTCCCTGAAGTTCCAGGTTCAGAGCTCCCTCTGCTGGCCGGAGGGAGAATTGTGTTGAGTGTTAACTTACTGGCCAATAGATCTCCCAATTACCTCCAGGCTCAGCATTAACCCTTTGAGAGGGCAATGCTGTTGTGGCGACCAGGTCCTGGGGCGCCACACTCCCCCTTAGTTAAATTCAGTACTCCCGGACTGTAGAAACAAACATGACATGTTAGAACATTTCATCCCATTATGGGAGGCGCAAATACTTTAACGTTACAAACTTAAACATTACTATAAGAGTCCAGTGTGGCTCCCTGCCGGGTGTCCATTACACTGCTCCATGGGGGACCCGCCGCGATCAAACCCCCAACGTAGGCTCTGGGCGTGCGTCAGAGCATTGATGACCCCACTCTATGCACGCCGGACGGGTTTTTCTTCAGGGGTGTCGAGCACACTGGTGCTAACTATGAACAATTTAGGTGTTGGCCACCCATAGTCCAGTGGCCCAATTGTCCATTTTCGCAATCAAAGAAAAGAAAAACATTTTGTACGCAACCTTACAGACATTTTGCATAACTATGTACATTCTAATAAATACTCCTTCTTCTTCCCTTATACAGTTGACTCTCTATACCTTGGAGGGGGTTGTCCCCGAGTGCTGCGCTGGGACCTACGTAGCTCTGGTGTTTGCCCCTGACTACGTGGTGCGTTTTCTATCTCAGCACTACAGGTGGGCCTAACCCCAATAGGTAAGCGTGATGGTTGCCTTTGTGGGCTAAGAGTCGCCAAGGGTATGACAGGTTCACCACTGACAGGGGGTTGATCCTCCTGTTCCACTGCTGGCGTGTCATCTCGTGCTGGCGCGGACGGTTCTTTAGGTGGATCCGGAACCTTTTCTGTTTCTGGCTCGACCAACTGCGGAAACGTCAAAACTGGTACCACTATAGCATTGTTTATTCGGGTCCAAGTTTTGGGGAACTTTCCAAGGATGGTTTGAATCATCTCCCCTTCTTTCTCTTGACTTTGGGGACTTCCTTGTACTCCTTCCATTTCTCTTTGGATTCTGCACCGTTCAGGGCACGCTTTCAGGCGGTCTCGGGAAATTGCTTGATAGGTCTTGCCTTCATCCTTGCTTATGAGGCATACCTTACTATTGTCAAAGTTGGAGGGGATAATGGTGTAGGGCTCGTTTTCCCACTGATCATCCAATTTATGCGTCCTCCGCTTCTTCTTGAGGACTTGTTCTCCAGGTGCTAAGGGAGTTGCTGGGGCTGTTTGATTGTAATGCTGCTCTTGTCTCGTTCTTGCTTGAGACAGGCTCCTCTCTACGCACTCCTGGACCTTACGGTACCGCTGCTGCCGTTCTGTATCCCAATCCTCTATTTCTTGAACCGCCTCAGGCGACACAGTCCCCATCTCAAAGTCTACAGGCAACTTGCCAGGCCTGGCTCGCATCAGGTAAGCGGGGCTGCAGTTGGTCGAATTCACTGGGATATGGTTGTACAGGTCTACCAGATCTGGCAACTTTTCTGGCCATTGGTTCCTTTCCTCCAGCGGTAGGGTCTTCAGCATATCAATAACCACATGGTTCATTTTCTCGCACAGTCCATTGGTTTGGGGGTGGTACGGTGTGGTTCGGATTTTCTTACAACCGTACATGTTACAGAACTCTTGGAACACTTCAGCCTCGAATGCAGGACCCTGATCAGTCAGTACCCTTTCCGGATAGCCGTGAGGTCGACAAAAGGATGCCTGGAACGCTCTAGCTGCTGTCCTGGCTGTCTGGTCCTTCACAGGCACTACTACCAGGAAACGAGAGTAATGGTCCACAATGGTGAGGGCGTACACATAGCCTGACCGGCTTGGTGTTAGCTTCACGTGGTCCAGGGCCACCAACTCCAGGGGCTGCTTCGTGACAATTGGCTGTAGGGGAGACCTTTGGCTGGCATCATCCTTCCGCCTCAGGTTACACGGGCCACAGTCTCGGCACCACTTCTCGATCATCTTTCTCATGTGCACCCAATAGAACCGATCACGGAGTAGGGCCTCCAACTTCTTCCACCCGAAGTGTCCTGCGTTATCATGATACGCTGCTAGGACCATTGGAGCATCCCTCTGCGGAACCACTATCTGCCAGACAAGTTCATTTGTTCGCCAGTTGACATATCTCTTGCAGAGCTTGCCTTGGTAGGTGAACAGTCGTCCCCTCTCCTTCCACAGCTGCTGGGCTTCCTCTGGAGCGTCTGGGCCAAGATGGGTCTCAGCTTGCGCTAGCTTCTCTTTGACCAATCGCACGGCCGGGTCACCATTCTGTGTTTCTTCCCAATTATGGTGGAGTAATGGGTTGACCGAGACCTCGTGCTGGCTTGAGCGCTTCACTCCCACAGCATGCTCACACTGGGAAACACCTTGGTGATGGAAAGCCGGTAACTCTATCTCTTCGAGTTCATCCAGGTCTTCTCCAGACTCGGGTAAGTGAGGCATTCTGGACAGCGCATCAGCATTGTTATTCTTCTTGCCAGCCCGATACTTGATGGTAAAGTCAAAGTTAGACAGCCGGGCCATCCATCGCTGTTCCATCGCACCTAACTTGGCTGTTGCCAGGTGTGTCAACGGATTGTTGTCCGTGAAGATGGTGAACTTGGCCGATGCCAGATAGTGCTTGAAGCGTTCAGTCACTGCCCAAACAATAGCGAGGAACTCCAGCTTGAAGGAACTGTAGTTTTCTGGATTCCTTTCTGTGGGCCGAAGCTTCCTACTGGCGTACGCTATCACCCTCTCTCTGCCTCCCTGTACCTGGGACAGAACTGCTCCCAGTCCCACGTTGCTGGCGTCTGTATACAGTACAAACGGTTGGCTGTAGTCAGGGTAGGCCAGAATTTCTTCTCCCGTGAGAGCCCCTTTCAGCCGGACAAAGGATGTTTCCAGTTGGCTGCTCCATTCAAATGGAGGGCTCTGCTTCTTAGCCTGCTTTGGCTGGCCCACCAGGAGATCTTGAAGGGGCGCTGCTATCTTGGTGAAACCATCAATGAACCTTCGGTAGTAGCCCACCAGTCCAAGGAACTGCCGCACCTCCTTCACTGTGGTGGGTCTTGGCCAGTCCTTGATTACAGTGACTTTCTCCGGATCAGGTGCCACACCTTCTGCGCTGACCACATGACCCAGGTACTGTACCTTTGGCTTCAAGAGGTGACATTTGGACGGCTTGATCTTCAGGCCATATTTCGACAAGGACTCAAACACTTCTGCTAAGTGCTTCAGGTGGTCCTCATAAGTCTTGGAGTAGACTATGACGTCATCCAGGTACAACAGCACGGTTTCAAAGTTGTGGTGGCCCAAGCAGCACTCCATCAACCTTTGGAATGTCCCTGGGGCGTTGCAGAGCCCGAATGGCATACAATTGAACTCACAGAGGCCCATTGGTGTCGTGAATGCAGTCTTCTCCTTGTCCGCCTCTGCCACGGGAACCTGCCAATACCCACTGGTGAGATCCAAGGTGGAGAAATAGTTAGCTGACTTTAAGGCTGTTAGGGACTCCTCTATTCTGGGCAGTGGATAAGCATCTTTATGTGTAATGCGGTTAATTTGCCTGTAATCTACACACATTCTCATCGTACCATCTTTTTTCTTTACGAGCACTAGTGGAGCTGCCCAGGGGCTACAACTATCTCTGATAACCCCAGCCTCCTTCATTTCCCGTAACATTTCCTTGGCACACTGATACTGTGCGGGGGGTACAGGGCGGTATCTCTCTTTAATGGGATGATGATCACCCGTGGGGATTTGATGTTTAACCCCTTTCACCTGCCCAAAATCTAGGGGGTGTTTGCTGAAGACCCGCTCGTACTCCTGTACCACCCGGTAAACCCCATGCTTTTGGTGCGAGGGGGTGGAGTCGGTGCCTACATGTAATTTTTGGCACCAGTCTTCCGGCTGCCCCTTGGAGCCATTGTCTTCCGCCTGGTCGGACGGGATCAAGGGTTCCACTGCTTTAATGGTATTGTTGCTGACAGTGTACAGTTTTGCTACAGTGGCGTACCGGGGCAATTTGGCCTCCTCCTCCCCACAATTCAAGACACGGACGGGCACTCTCCCCTTGCGGACGTCCGCTACCCCTCTGGCTATCAGGACTCCAGGCCTACTGTCTGAATACACCGGTTCTACCAAGGCATGGTAATCCTGACCCTTGAGGCCTATTGCTGCCCGACACCATATCAACATTTCACTTCTTGGGGGTATTACAATGGGGAGGGGGTCACTTACCCTCACACTGCCAATTTCTCCTCCGGCCAGCTCTACCTGCTGCCTCCTCATCAGGGCTCTGATCTCCCTCTGTAGGACACGCTGCTGCCCGGAGCTGGCAGTTTCAGACGCCTGTTGCAACAAAATTATCACTTCGGCAATACAATTTTCTATCACATTTGTACCAATGGTTAGCAGTGGGTCAGATTCTTTGCGATCAATATCTACAATTATCATCCCCTGACATGGCAATTCCACCCGCCCCACTTTAATGGTTACTTCTTTGTACCCAATTTGAGGTAAGGGCTGACCATTACTGGCCACAATTGTTAAATCATCATCTGGGCCATGGTCAATGTCTGAATCAGCCCAATATCTTTTGTACAGTTTGTGGGGGATGGTTGTTACCTGGGACCCCGTATCCAGGAGGGCATTCAAAGGGATCCCATCCAGCACAATGGGAAGGACCGGTCGTCCTCCCACATACTTGCTGCGGCTGTGGTTTGAGCCGGGCTTCCTTACACCTGGGGGTTGGCTCCTGGCCCCAGGCTCAGCCCATTTAAAGGACAGCGTCGTGCAATGTGGCCCGCCTGGTTGCAGTGGCGGCAGATCGGTTGTCCTGTTGAATCATACCGGTCTGTGTCTCTGCCTCGGGTCGGCGGAATCCTCCTCTGTCGCATCCATGGGACGTCCTCTGGGCTGGAGGCCAACTCGATTTTTGCAGGCGAGGGGGTCATTTGTAGAGACTGCACGGTCTTGGCAAGGGCAGCCACAGTCTTGGTCAGCTCCTGGAACTGCTGTCTGAGCTCTGCAGTGGGATCCTTATCCAGGGACTGCGCCTCAGCCCCTGCAGTGGCTCGTGTTGCAGGCACCACCCCGGGGTACGTGATAGCAAGAGGCCGGAGGGGTACTGGGTCATTCGGTGTAGATTCTCTCAGTACCCTGATGGCCTGGTCCTTAAACTTGGCAAAGTCCAGAGCAGGGTTCTGCAGGACCAGGATACGCAGCTGGGTCCTGTGGGCATCTGACAGGAGCCCCTCTATGAACTGCTCAGTTAGGAGTTTGTCTTCTTCACGTACACTCTCTGGATCCACCTGTTTAACTGCTTTCAGGGCCTCCTGCAAGTTTAAGGCATAGTCCCTGATGCTGTCTGTGGCCCGCTGCTTGCACCCAAAGAATCTCATCTTTATCTCTGCTGCGGTGCGGGTGTCAAACGTACTCTTTAGCTTGGCCAGTATCTGGGCTGCTGTCCCTTTATCTGTATCAGGCCAGGACTTCGCTTCACGCTGGGCTGCGCCGGCTAGCTGTCCCATTACTATTCCCACCTTCTGGCTCTCAGTCAGCGGATACACCCGGAATAAGCTGTGCAGGCTTTCTCTGAAGTCACTCAAGGTATGGGACTCCCCGGAGTACTGCGGCAGCCATTCTGCTCCCGGTATGTACGGCATGGTGATCGGCATTACCGGCGCTACAGTGGGGGCCGGGGCGACGGCGACGGGGACTGCTTCGGCCGGTGCTGCGGCGCCTTGGGCGATGGCAGCCACCTGCTCTCCCTCTGAGTCGGACATCTTCCTCCCCCTTAGTGAACCTTACCAGGCTCCGTTCACTTTTCAAATTTCCTTCTGGGTCGCGCGGGGTTAACAGCGCTCTGCTCTGATGGCGCGCTCCCTTCGCGCTCTTTTTGAGGCACGCCCCCCTTCTTCCTGCGCTCGGCGAGGCTAATGGCGGCGGCGGTTTACAGACAGTACACAGTCTTTTAAGCACAATTCCTGCAGGCGCACAGTACCCGGTGTGACCGGGCACGAAATCCTGTTCGTGACGCCAAAAATTGACTCGCCCACCCCAGGGCTATGGGACACCCGGTGCCGGGCCGGACTAGTCCGGTGGTAGTCAGTGGTGGCTGGGCCCGGCTCCGTGGCCCTGGTGGGTGTCAGTTGAATATGTGGCGGATGACTTTAAGTTTGTATTCGTGACGCCACCTGTGGTCTGCGGCTATTAAGCCGCCGCTGCTGTGTGAGGCCACCGGGATGATGTTATAGCAGCAATGGTGGTACTGCTCCCCACAGGTGGAGCAATGCCCGGGGCACAGTTGGTGCTTGTGGAAGTCTATGGTGCTGTGTGACTAACACGGTGCAGGGCCGACAAGCAATGAAAGAAACAGGCACAAACAGTAGTCTCTTTACCTTCTCCTCTTTTACTCGGCAGAAACTTAGTCCAGGGAGACCGTCACAGATGGTAAAGATGATCCGGCCGGCCTGGAAGTGCCTGGGGTGATCTTTGGCCAGCTGAGTATGAGGCCTACTCCTTAATCTTTCTCTGCTGTTTTAGGACACTGCACTTTAGGTTTGCAATTGCCCTCTTGCTGCTGGGACTTGTTGTTCGTCCCCTTTTCTGTGTGGTAGACTGCGCAGGCCCTCTCTGGTGCTTTTCTGCTGGAGCCCACACCAGGCCCTTGGGATGCAGTTGTACCTTCAGATTGCTTCTGGGACAGGGGGCTTGCAGCTCTCCTGCCCTCCGGATTCAGCTACCAGGGATGGATTTTATGCCCTGGCAACTACAGACTCCGATGTCCGAGTCTCTGCTGTGCCTCTCTGCTCCCCTTGCTTCACTGGGCCAAGCTATCCAAGCTCTAGGCCCCAGTTTCACAAGGCAGCACTACCCTGCGTCTGCACTCTTTCACTCCTGTCTCCAGACTAACTACTACTTCCTCCCTTCAGCCAGACTTAAGGAATCCTCCCTGAAGTTCCAGGTTCAGAGCTCCCTCTGCTGGCCGGAGGGAGAATTGTGTTGAGTGTTAACTTACTGGCCAATAGATCTCCCAATTACCTCCAGGCTCAGCATTAACCCTTTGAGAGGGCAATGCTGTTGTGGCGACCAGGTCCTGGGGCGCCACATTAGTCTGTCCACATTGTAACTGGACAGACGCGTGCGCTTATCTGTCAGCACACACCCAGCAGCACTGAAGACACGTTCAGAGACAACGCTGGCAGCTGGACACGACAAAATCTCCAAGGCGTAAGTGGAGAGCTCTAGCCATTTTTCAAGATTTGAAGCCCAAAATGAGCAAGGCTCCATTTGCAAAGTCATGGCATCGATGTTCATTTGGAGATACTCCTGTATCACCCTCTCCAGCCGTTGACTATGTGTCAGACTTGTTGTCTCTGGTGGCCTTGCAAAGGAGGGTCTAAAAAAATTATGAAAAGAGTCAATAAAATTGCTGTTACCAGCACCAGATACGGTGCTACTGGTACGGGTAGACTGTTGGAGATGACGAGACCGTCCCATGTTTGTCAAGTTACAACTGGGAGATTCACTCCCTGCACCTGCACGGTTGTTTGGTGGAAAAGCCGAGCTAAGATCGAGTAACAGCTTCTGCTGATACTCCTGCATACGTGCGTCCCTTTCTATGGCTGGAATTATGTCACAAAATTTGGACTTGTACCGGATCTAATAGTGTGGCAAGCCAGTAGTCATCATTGTGACGACATGGACTCTCGGGTAAAAGTTTCTTAAAATCCAGCCAGACAGCATGATAGATTGTCTATAGACGGGGGAGAAGTCCCTCATTGTTTTTACAAGACTCTTGTTGACTCAATGTAATTGTGTTGGCCACTGAAAGCCAGACGTATTGTTTCTACAGACTTTTCCAGTAATCATTGTATTGTAGGTGTGTATTGCTAATGTGATTACCTTAGTAGCCATTGTCTAGTCGGTGACTTGCCGACTCCATGTAGATATACTGAGTCTTTCTATGCACATCATTTAAATGAACATTATCCATGCAGCTTGAAATTCATCTAATGGGAGAAGCAATCTTGTCCAACCAATCGATGAGGACGCAGTGTACCCTAAGGGAAGGTTATGGCTATAAAAGGGACTTCTTTAAGCCACCAGGGTTGATGAAGGTTGATGAATGCTGATGGATCCAGTCTAAGCTCTTTGGAGCTGACTAGAGGATCAGGATATATTATGGCTTCAATCTAGGGACTCCGGTTCCGGTTGGAGACCATATCCACAGCCTAGGGATTTCGACTCCGGCTGCCAGGATTGTAACATCATACCAGGACTACCTAAGGAGGACACTCAGGTTGGGACAGTTCAGTCACCTGTTACAGACTTTGCAGACCTCAGCCAGCTTCCTAAATCTGGCATTATTCTTTTCTCGGTGGGTGCCCGCCGAAAGCGGGGTGCTGCTGGATTTGAGTAAATAGCCCTGCAACCTCTGAGGCATGGACATTCTAAATCCCTGGTGAGCCAGCGGAAGGGTGAGACTCTGTTGCCTGTTACATTTGTGTGTTTTGCTGGTTATGTTTTACGTGCCGTTAATTGTTTGGGGATCCAATAAAGTCTAATTATTGTGGTTCCCTCACCCTGTGTTGTCTGAGTAGTGTTACACCCACGGTTAAGGAGGCCGACGTTCAGTTGGGATGAGCCCTGAGCCATGCTGTCTTTCTAAAGGCGGCGGGTTTTAGTGGTCGAGAGCACCCACTGAGCCCCGTGTCTCCACAATTGGTGGCAGCGGTGGGATACTACTCAGCCTGGTTTAACCAGGGGAGCTGCAGCGGACGGGTGTTCGTGGACACCGTCCAGGGCTCAACAACCAGGGAGGCACTTAAGCATACCCAGCAGGCCGTAGGGGAGGCATTCAGGTTTCGGACGCTGCCATGTCCAACCCCACCAGCTCAGCCATGGGACAAGGACAAGAGAGGAGTTACGACCGCTGCAGTAAATGGATGCTACAGGATCTGTGCCAGAGGCGAAAGATTATCTACTGGAACGCTGAGACTCGGTCAGCCTTGATCCAGAAATTAGTCCGTTGGGATGCCCAGAATGATGCAGAGGACGATGAGGATCCCGCCGATATTGACCCAGAGGATTTAAACTATGTGCCACATCATGGATCTAGTGACAATCGGGAATCAACTTTGTCCAAAATGGCCCAAGCCACAGCGTTGTTGGATGCATTGGGGCCTAGATCCTCAAGAGAAGAGAGGGCTTATGTTCTGGAATATGTTTATGGGATTCCAGCTGCAGTACTGCTAACACCAGCCGGTCGAGAAGGATGGTCCCGCTACCCAGCAGAAGCTGCGCCAAAACAATGGACTACAAACAGGGCCTGTGACTCGCCCAATCATTGGCGCTGTTATACATGTTGGCGTCATGGACATATAGATAGAGATTGTCTCCAAAACGAAGGCCGCATGCTTGGAGCCCATCTACCAGCTCAGCCGGTCAAGAGCCAGGGACTACGAGACACTGTTTCCTCCATTACCCTGGTAAGTCCAGTTATTGTTTCCCCAGAAGACCCTGTACCAGATTCCCAATTATCCATCTCCCTGGCTGAGGGCCAGCGCTCAGACATTCCTCTGGCATGTGTGCAGTTGGACCTAAGGACCGACCAGGGAGAGGTCGAAGTGGAGCTTGTGGACAGCCTCCCCACACCTGGTATTTTGGGGACCAACCAGGAAGTAATCGGTGTGGAAATTGTGAACAGCCTCCCCATACCTAACCTTGTGGAGACCGACCAGAGCAAGGCTGATGTGGAGCTTATGGACACCGTCCCCACACCAGTTATTTCAGGAATGGACCAGGGAGAGGTTGATGTGAGACTTGTGAACAGCCTCCCCACACCTGTCATTGTGGAGACTAATCAGAGCAAGGCTGATGTGGAGCTTATGGACACTGTCCCCACACCAGTTACTTTGGGGTCTGACCAGGAAGAGGTCCATATGGAGTTTATGGACAGCCTCCCCACACCTGTTGTTTCGGGGACTAGCCAGGAGGAAGTTGAAGTGGGGTTCATAGATGGAGCCACCAAGCCTGTTGTTTCGGATACCACTCAAAGGGAAGTGAAAGTGGGGTTTGTGAATTACCTGCTCACACCAGTCATTTTGGAGAATGACCTAGGACAAGGACTGTCCAGTCGGTTTGATGCAGCCATCACCCACCTCCAAGCCAAGCAGTACCCTGATGTGGATCTTTCTAACATCTTTTCCAGGGATAGTTTGCATTCCCGGTCTCCATCATCCACTTCTGAGCCAAGAACCGTGAGTAAGCCTAACCACACTGTGGCTAATGACTGGGGGAGGATTGATAGTGGGAGATTTGTGCAGGCCCAACTCATGGACCCCACCTTAGTGCTTGTCCACAATATGGCTGCTCAACTTGGGGGAGGTAATCAGGGGGAGGTGTATAGATGCGAGCCTCTGTTGCTGACCTCACCATTAAAATGGACAATGCCGTTAAGAGGAGAAGGATGATCGGAAGCCTATCATGTCTGGCTAATATTAAGAAGGGGGAGGAATGTGACGACATGGACTCTCATGGGTTAAAGTTTCTTAAAATCCAGCCAGACAGCATGATAGATTGTCTATAGATGGGGAGAAGTCCCTCATTGTTTTTACAAGACTCTTGTTGACTCAATGTAATTGTGTTGGCCACTGAAAGCCAGACGTATTGTTTCTACAGACTTTTCCAGTAATCATTGTATTGTAGGTGTGTATTGCTAATGTGATTACCTTAGTAGCCATTGTCTAGTCGGTGACTTGCCGACTCCATGTAGATATACTGAGTCTTTCTATGCACATCATTTAAATGAACATTATCCATGCAGCTTGAAATTCATCCAATGGGAGAAGCAATCTTGTCCAACCAATCGATGAGGACGCAGTGTATCCTAAGGGAAGGTTATGGCTATAAAAAGGGACTTCTTTAAGCCACCAGGGTTGATGAAGGTTGATGAATGCTGATGGATCCAGTCTAAGCTCTTTGGAGCTGACTAGAGGATCAGGATATATTATGGCTTCAATCTAGGGACTCCGGTTCCGGTTGGAGACCATATCTACAGCCTAGGGATTTCGACTCCGGCTGCCAGGATTGTAACATCATACCAGGACTACCTAAGGAGGACACTCAGGTTGGGACAGTTCAGTCACCTGTTACAGACTTTGCAGACCTCAGCCAGCTTCCTAAATCTGGCATTATTCTTTTCTCGGTGGGTGCCCGCCGAAAGCGGGGTGCTGCTGGATTTGAGTAAATAGCTCTGGAACCTCTGACGCATGGACATTCTAAATCCCTGGTGAGCCAGCGGAAGGGTGAGACTCTGTTGCCTGTTACATTTGTGTGTTTTGCTGGTTATGTGTTACGTGCCGTTAATTGTTTGGGGATCCAATAAAGTCTAATTATTGTGGTTCCCTCACCCTGTGTTGTCTGAGTAGTGGTACACCCACGGTTAAGGAGGCCGGCGTTCAGTTGGGATGAGCCCTGAGCCACGCTGTCTTTCTAAAGGCGGCGGGTTTTAGTGGTCAAGAGCACCCACTGAGCCCCGTGTCTCCACAATCATCACTTCTAATTTTGACAATATGAGGGTCATGTTGGAGGTAGTGCAGCAAGAAGGCGCTCATGTGTCTTGCGCAGCCATGCCGACCAAGTCCACGCTGTGTTTGTGGCATAGAGGTGCTAACCGTTCTTTCTTCCTCTGACATCTCCCCCAACCTCTTTCAACTGAAATTTGACCAAGGTCTCCCTCATCTGCTGAGTCTTCCAAGTCCATGGACAG